>NC_048226.1:67302095-67626081 GCF_002007445.2 Ailuropoda melanoleuca
AGAGAGGGAACACAAGCAGGGGGAGTGGGAGAGGAAGAAGCAGGCTCATAGCAGAGGAGCCTGATGTGGGGCTCAATCCCATAACGCTGGGATCACGCCCTGAGCCGAAGGCAGACGCTTAACCGCTGTGCCACCCAGGCGCCCCCAGTGGCTTCTTTCTTATCCACTAATAACATTAACAGGTGTCATGTATAGTTAGTAAACATGTTAATTAAAATTACCAGATTTAATCCCAAAGAAATCCTATGTTGCTAGGTACCACTATTCCCTTAGAAAGGGCACTGATATTCACTGAGTTAGCTGACTTCTCTAAGGATCCATATCTTATAAATGGTAGAACCAGAATTTGAATAGGATTGTGACAATAAGATTCATGCTCTTGGGGTGCCTGGCTGACCCAATTGGAAGAACATGTGACTCTTGATCTTGGGCTTATAAATTCTAGCCCTACGTTGGGTGTAGAGATTACTTAAAAATAAAATCTTAAAAAACAAAAAATAAAATGTATGTTCTTAATACAGTTTAATTATACTGCGCTTTCTTTGACCATGGAACTCTAGTGGTAGCCAACTGTCGTTCAAATGTATGCCATTCATCATAAAATGGGTTGGGCCAGAAAATGTAAGGGGATCCTAGGAAACCTATCTCCTTCATTGGAGATATCATTGAGAAGTACATATACTGGCATTTGTGAATCAGTTGTGCTACTGAATGTATATTAAAAAGAATCTGAAGATGGAGCTCTGGAAGTCACTAATATTGAAGGGGCAAACAGAAGAAAAGAATCCAATAAAGGAGATTAAAGAAGGACAGTTGAGGGAGTGTGGGAAGTACACAAGGTCATGGAAGAAAATTTTAATAATGAGAAAGATTGTTATAATAATAGCTTTCAATATATATTAATCATTTACTCTGTGTCAGGTATTACTTTGCATGAAGCACCTGATTTGACTCCCTTCAGTGACTTCACCTTTCAGATGAATAAAAGGAAGCACTGAAACTTTAATTTGCTCAAGGTACCCACTGGGAGGTGGCAGAGCTAGAATTATCCATCCAGGCAGCTAAGTATGCAGTCTGTGCTCCTCACCAGCAGGCTCTACTGCCATTTTGAATTGTCACGTACCCAGAAAAGTTAGGTGAGTTAATGACTAAAAGTCATCCACTGGATCTGATAATTAGAAAACCAGTTGGGGACCTTTTCCAGGAAAATTTCAGAGGAGAAGGAGGGGTGATACCTGATTGTTCTTGGTTAGGGAAAATAAATTGTGAGGAAATAGAAATAATGAGAGAAAGATAAGTTTCTGGTGGAATGGGAACATGAGAGAAAGGGTGGTAGCTGGAGAGGATGCAGGTCTTAGGGAGAGCCTCTCTCTCTTCCAAGGAGACTAACTTCAACATAGTTTTTGTCTGAAGGTTCAAGATACAGAAGAGAAAAAGAAAAAAATGATTGTTTATAGTCCCCAAGGGAAATGAAGGGAAGAAAGATGAGTATTTGTTATTTATTCAACTTCAAGGCCTATGGCTAAGTACATAGAGGTGAGAAAATAGACACTGATCCAGTTTTCAAGGGTGAGGGAAATTAACAGAGATCTTGGCCTTGAGGAGAAGAGATGCTTCGTCTAAACAAGTCTGTGAAGGAAGCTGGACAAGTATTAATCTCCGTTTTGTGAAAGAAATAGCCTTGGATTTACTGGTTCTTGTCCTTGCTCCTTTCACTTCAGGTACCAGACTTATGATGTTCCAAATCAAAGAAGCAATGCTTTCAGTATTAGAATTTGGTTTTAAAATCAATTAAAATGCTACTTTACATTCAAACAAACAAGGGAGAAGGCATAGTCCTCAGCCCCAGTCCAGACCCACTGAATCAGAATTTCTGCAGGTAGGAACTTAACATTTTTAACAAACTCGCAGGTGATTCTTCTGCACTCTGAGGAGGAGAACCCCTGCCCTAAGTCACTGGGCGTGGAAATCAGCAGTAGTCTTCAGCCCGATGGTCAACTATTTATATCCCCTGCCCTGTACACTCTCAAAATTACTGTCACTATAGATATTTGGTGATTAAAATGGAGATTAATTTAATTGAATCAAGGCACATAAATTTTACTTCTTTTTACATTCCTATTTTCTGGCTTGTTTAACATTTTGTAGATCTCAACTGAGCTGTAAGTAACAAATTTTATTTCTGTACAGTGAGCTCCCAAGATATGCCTATTCAGCAGTGAGCAGTCTAAATGGTTCAACATGAGCTGTTCCTTATGTAAACATACAAAAGGCCTGACCCAGACTAAATCAATTTAAAAAGGAAAACATTAAAGCTATGTTTCCTGTTATATACTTAAAGTCTTCTTTGGTTCCTTATGATTATATTATTGACCAACTATTGCAGACTTTAGTTTACCCTCCTACACCACCTGCTGAATGGTTCAAATGGTATGGGAGATGAGTTTCGGAAGGGCAAAGCAATTACAATTATAACTCCTACATTTTAGCCAATAAAGCAGCTTTTTGTGTTAAGGGCAAGGAAGTTATGGGCATCTTGACTCACCCCCTTTCCTGATTTGAATTGCTAAAAGGTCTTGAAGACTGTAATAAGGAGAAAGAGCAAAGTTCATAGAGCTTTTAGAGGTATGTGAATTTAAGACAAGGAAATTTGATTCTATTTATGATATCAAACATTTCTAGGAAAAACTTAATTAGGAATTGAAACAAAATAAGCTTTTCTTAATAATATATTTTCATGTACTTTCAGCTTTATTGAGATAAATTGAGAAATAAAAATTGTATACGTTTAAGGTGTACAAAGCAATCATTTTATATGTGTATATTTTGAAATTATTACCACAATCAAGCTAATTAACACATCCATCATTTTACAGTTAACCTTTTTTATGAGAATTCTTAAGATCTACTCTTAGTAAATACCATTAACTGTCATCACTATGCTATACACTAGATCCCCAAAACTACTTATTCATCTAATAACTGTAAGTTTGTATGTATATTGGTTTTTTCCAGCTTTATTGAGAAATAATTGACATACATCACTGTAAAATATACAGAATGATGGTTTGATTTACATATATTGTGAAATAATTAAGACCATAGATTCAGCTAATATCCATCTTTTCATATAGACACAATAAAAAGAAAAGAACAAAGGAAAAAAATTTCTCCTTGTGATGAGTACTCTTAGGATTTACTCTCTTACAGCTTTCCTATAGATCATATAGCAGTGTTAGCTGTAGTTCTCCTGTACATTACATCCCTAGCACTGATATGTGTTAAAAGTGGAAGTTTGGGGGCGCCTGGGTGGCACAGCGGTTAAGCGTCTGCCTTCGGCTCAGGGCGTGATCCCACGTTGTGGGATCGAGCCCCACGTCAGGCTCCTCTGCTATGAGCCTGCTTCTTCCTCTCCCTCTCCCCCTGCTTGTGTTCCCTCTCTCGCTGGCTGTCTCTCTCTGTCAAATAAATAAATAAAATCTTTAAAAAAAAAAAAAAGTGGAAGTTTGTACCTTTTGACCATGTTTCTGCAGTTCCCCCTTTCCCTGCCTCTGTCCCCTGATAACCTAAATCTGATTTCTTTCTCTGATCTTTTTTTTTATTTCGACTGCACATATACAGGAGATCACACAGTATTTGTTTTTCTCTGACTTATTAGCATAATGCCTTTAAGGTCCATCCATGTTTTTGCAAATTGTGTGTGTGTGTGTTTATGGCTGAATAATGTCCCATTGCGTGGATGTGTATATCACATCTTTATCCATTCATCCATTGATGGACACTTAGGTGGTTTGTTATATTTTGTAAGGTAGACATTATAAATATTAGGCATCCTGGTCCTCACTAANGAAGTTTGTACCTTTTGACCATGTTTCTGCAGTTCCCCCTTTCCCTGCCTCCGTCCCCTGATAACCTAAATCTGATTTCTTTCTCTGATCTTTTTTTTTATTTCGACTGCATATATACAGGAGATCACACAGTATTTGTTTTTCTCTGACTTATTAGCATAATGCCTTTAAGGTCCATCCATGTTTTTGCAAATTGTGTGTGTGTGTGTTTATGGCTGAATAATGTCCCATTGCGTGGATGTGTATATCACATCTTTATCCATTCATCCATTGATGGACACTTAGGTGGTTTGTTATATTTTGTAAGGTAGACATTATAAATATTAGGCATCCTGGTCCTCACTAAAGCCACAAAGCTCTTTTCCTGTGGTGAGTTCTCTAGTAAAGTATCATTTTATTAGTATCTTTGCTATAATGATTTTGCAGTTGTTTCTTATGCTGTGAAAATGTGCACTAAATCAAAGCTCTCTTGATTAAAATGTATTTTTATTTTTGGCTTTGAAGTCAAATTGTTTTTCACTTCTGACAGGCTATTTTTAAGTTACAAAGTTATTTACTTAGGGAATATTACATTTTAAAAGGTGTAAAATGATTTCCAGCATTTGAAAAAATGAAAATAAATTATCTTCAGATTGTGACTGTATGTATTTATACCTTTAAAAAATATCTAGTTGAATACATCTTTCACAAGACATCTTGCTCTCATAGTGCTTATTAAGAGTTACTATATGGTATTTGAATGAAAACATTTTGAATGGTTTTTTAAATTTAGTATTGAAAAATAAAGTACTTTGAATGTCTTATGATGACCAGAATAGGTTTTAAGTATGCATGAAACAAAATGGGCATCTTATACTTTAAAAAATAAAGATTAGTGAGTATTTCAATTTGAGAAAAAAAATCAAGCACTTTGTGGAAAATGAAGTAAATCAATGCACCACTGTATGTTTTCTGACTTTAAAGAATTGAAAATAAGTCATAGGGATCATGTAATGAGAAAGGGCATTAGGAGAAGGAAGGGAAAAATGAAGGAAGGAATATCAGAGGGGGAGACGAACCATGAGAGAGTATGGACTCCAGGAAACAAACTGAGGGCTTCAGAGGGGGTGGGGGTGAGGGGGATGGGTTAGCCCGGTGATGGGTATTAAGGAGGGCATGTATTGCATGGAGCACTGGGTGTTATACGCAAACAATGAATCATGGAACACTACAAAAACTAATGATGCACTGTATGGTGACTAACATAATAAAAAAAGAGAAGAAAAACTAGATTTTATTATCTAAGTCTGAAAAAAATTACCCTGTATTCATTTTTATCGAAGAAATGCCAAACTTGTAAAGTTTGTGAATAAGAGCTAATTCTTTAAATATATTTCATCTTTATATTAACATAAACTAATAAGCCAAATGGCCTACCTATATTATTTGTAACAGTAATTTAAATTTTATACTTGGGAAAATACACAGGAATACATTGTTTCCTGGATTTGATATCTTAGGAGGCTAAAAAATTATTGAAGAAAATGTGTTTTTTTAAAAGATGCAAGTATATTTTTAATTGGCCTAAATTGTCCATGACAAACTGTTTCCTGTCTTAGAAAGTAGGGTGTTTATTACAAACTAACCCAGAATGCTATTAAAATGTTTTTAGATTGATGAAACAGATGAAAATAGAAAATTTGGGTAGAATTCACTCAGTGTGATTAAATGTAGGGTCAGTGGTGCTGTTTGCTTAGGCTTTTGTTTTCTCAGAATCTGAATGTGTGCTTTATCCGGTGAGTCTTTCTTCCTCTCACTTTCTAATCATTTCACTGTTGTTTAATATTTTATACAGGGGCGCCTGGGTGGCACAGCGGTTAAGCGTCTGCCTTCGGCTCAGGGCGTGATCCCGGCGTTCTGGGATCGAGCCCCACATCAGGCTCCTCTGCTGTGAGCCTGCTTCTTCCTCTCCCACTCCCCCTGCTTGTGTTCCCTCTCTCGCTGGCTGTCTCTATCTCTGTCAAATAAATAAATAAAATCTTTAAAAAAAAAATATTTTATACAGAGGCTGAAGAGAGAAAAAAGTAGGAAGAGAGAAAAAAGTAGGATGATTTTTTTCTAACAGTTACTGAGGTTTTTATGATGTGGCAAGTTCTATGCTAGGCTCCTTATCTCACTTAGTTCATACAATTAAGACAGAAACTCAGGTCTTTCTCTAGTCTTGACTACTGTGCTACAACATAATTTCTGTAACCTTTTTGGCAGAGGAGAAAATGCCAATTTGCTAGGCAAGCCTGAGGGGTCCCACCCCTCCACCCCCAAAGTCTGGGCCTGGTGCCGTTCTCGGACGCTTTGTGATGAAAGGGCCTCTCTGTGACTTGAAGCCTCACTAGCCTGTGGCTTTACCTCCTTCCATACTTCTCTCCATGCCAACCTTTCAGAACATTTCCAAGGTTTCTGGATATGCTGCTCTCTCACACCTCTGGACCTTTGAACCTCTTGTTTCCTCTCCCTGAAAAAATTTTTTTTAATTATTTTTATTACATGAAATGAGATCGGGCTTTTTTTTTAACTCCTTTAAATGTTGCTTCCTCTTTTCTGGACCCCTAGGTCTGGGTCAGAGGTCCCATTTTTGTGCTTCCAGGTGCATTCTCTGCCTAACCTTTTACAGCATTAACTGTTTTTGCAATTGCCTATAAATCCCCAACTAGACTATAAGCTGTGTTATGGCAGGGATCACAGAGGGACCCAGGATCTGTAGGGCCTGTCACAGAGCCTGGCATGCGGTGCTTACTAAATATTCTTTGAAAGAATGAATGCAAGTTTGCTTATTGGCCGTTGAGATAGGAAGATAGAGTTTTGACAGTCTTGAGTAAGGCACGGAATAGGGAAGCATTTGGTTGCTTTTCACTAGTTATTACATTACCAGCAGTTTTAACTGTCAGGATATAGTTTAAAGGAGTCATTTTTACATAGAAAAAGAATTTACAAAGGAGAAGTAGCATTATATCTGGTGGAAGAAATGAGAGGACAACCTTTATATTAATCCCATGGTGGAAAGGATAATATCTTCAGGGCAGTGGTAAGTTAGAGATTTTTTTCCACAATAAGTTGTAAAATCTTTGTTCCTAGAAATCTTTCTAATACCCTCTTCCTATCTGTTTAATCTCCACAGCATCATAGTTGTGTGGGGGATTTTTTGTTTGTTTGTTTGTTTTGTTTGCAAATTTAGTTTCTTAGGCCTTCTATCTTTAGCTTTTTTTTTTCCCTTTAGTACTGGAGATTTATCTATTTTAGGCTTTGTTGATACTTCCCTGCCTCTTTTATTTCATTGATTTCTGTTCTTATTTCCTTCCCTCAAATTTTTTTAGTTTATTCTGCCTCTTTATGTTTAGCTCATTACTTTTGAGCCTTACCAACATCCCCCACCCACCAGAGTTGTACATAGTTACAATTGATGAACCACGCTGACACATCATAATCAACCTGGAGTCCATGGTTTATGTTAGGCTTCACTTTTGGTGTTATACATTCTATAGATTTGGACAAATGAATAACATATGGCACATATTCATAATTACAGTAACATACAGAGTATTTTCACTGCTCTAAACTGAGCATCTTTTCATCTACCTGTTGGCCATTTGTATGTCTTTGGAAAATGTTTGTTTCACATCCTTTGCCCATTTTTAAATTGGTTATTTGTGGTTTTGCTGTTTAGTTGTATGACTTCCTTGTATATTTGGGATATAACTCCTTACCAGATATATGGTTTGCAAAATTTTCTATTTGAGAGGTTGTCTTTTCATCTTGTTGATACTTTTCTTTGCTGAGCAGAAGCTTTTTAGTTTGATGTGCTCCCACTTATTTATTTTTGTTTTTGTTGTCTTTTGCTTTTGGGGTCAAATCCAAGAAATCATTGCCAAGACTGATGCCAAGGAGCTTGCCCCTATGTTTTCTTCTAGGAGTTTTGTCATTTCAAGTCTTAACTTCCTGCATAAGTATATAGCAATATCAAACCAGGAAACAGTATCAAAACCAGGAAATTGACATCAGTACAATCCACGGCTGTATTCAGATTCCTCAGTTCTCTGTGTACTCCTTTGTGTTTATGTGTGTATAGTTCTGTGCAGTTTTATCACATATGTAGGTTCTTGTAACCACCATTGCATCGAGATACAGAACCGTTCTTTCACCAAGAGGCTCACTAGGAGGGCTGTTTCTAATTCACACTTTCACCGTTTATGTAGCTCTCTGTGACCCCGGCTTTATATGTAGGGTCTGTAGTTACATTGATTCCTCATCTTGGGTGGGCCTTGTGCTTTATCTCCTGTGCAGTTATCAGAGCAGAAAATCGGTGTCTGCAGGATTCAGCAGAAACCCTAAGAGTGCAAGCTGGCTTTGGCAGGTGCTTATTTATTAGTTTTCCTGGTTTCCCTTTGAGGGGGGCTGGCGGGGAGGGGGCACTTCGAAGTTTCTGTTCTCTGGTGCCAGCTCTAAGATGTGTTTAAAAAGATACTTTAAATTTTTGTTAAGCATTCTAGTTGTTTAAGTCAGAAAGTTCATTCAGGGTTTCTGATATGCTGTATTTTGGAAACAAGTGACCCTGGAAATACTTAACTTTCATCTTTATAGTTTTCATTATGGTTTTTCATAATTAAAAGAGTGGACTTTGTTTTATTCTTGGTGCCTACACATCTGTGATTAGTTGGTGATTAGATATGGTATTCATTCAGAACCATTTAAGATTCTATTCAGAAATGGTCATAAAATTTATAATGGACCTCTTTATAAATAGTTTAACTTCTAGTCATATATTTTATTTATCTCTGTATTTAGTTATTGAAATAACTAAACCACAGAGAAGTTAAATAATTTCTTCATGCTCATGATCATTGGAAAGTCTGAGGGTAACGCTCATGTGAATCTTTCACTTATCCTATTTTCTACAGCTCAGATTTAAGTGGTTTTGCAATTAGCTTTTAAGTTGGACTTACATACCGAAATATTTTAAATTTCCCTGAACTTTCACATCAGGTTAAATGACAGATATTTAATTTCAAACAAGAGGAGAGAATATAAATCCCCAACCCTGATTCTTTTTTTTTTTTTAAAGATTTTATTTATTTATTTGACAGAGATAGAGACAGCCAGCGAGAGAGGGAACACAAGCAGGGGGAGTGGGAGAGGAAGAAGCAGGCTCATAGCAGAGGAGCCTGATGTGGGGCTCGATGCCATAACACCGGGATCACGCCCTGAGCCGAAGGCAGACACTTAACCGCTGGGCCACCCAGGTGCCCCCCCCAACCCTGATTCTTAAAAAGTTTGGAATTTTAAAATTAGCATGCTTAGAAGTATCTGGTTGTTGCTCGTGATGCAAACTATTTGCATAGGGAAGGAGAACCTCTGAGAAGTCATGTTCTCCAGGGATAGATAGGAGAAATATAGTTCAATTTAAGACCAAGAAAAAAAATGTGAGATATTTCAAGCCTACATGAAAAACTCTGATGAAATTCAGTGTTTTGTGGTTGTAATCTTCTGATTAAATCATCCATGTGCCAAGGGAAATAGACTGTTGTTAATGCTGGGCTGAGTTACTTTGTCTTTTAATAGAGCACTGACTGTATTTCATAACATACTTTTTCTTCAAGAATTCTTTATTTTAATTCACCTTAAAAATGTCTGTAGGGAATTTATTTAAAATGGAAACAGCATTGGCTAGTTTACAATAAGGAAATGTAACTTTTATATGGAATAAATCTAAGGAATAAGCTAGGCAACTAACAACACAAGATACTTACTGTATGTCTGAATTTATGTGCATCCGAATTAAAAGTTTGCTGTTTAAAAACTGTTTTCTTACTGCTGTGGACATGTAGGTTCTCCATTTGAGATTTGTCAAGATTTATGTCCGTTCAAATCAGTGAACTGAAACAGCATTTACTGATAGCTTGATAGGAGAGCTAGTTCCTGACTTTAAGAAACGTATGGCGTGGGGCGCCTGGGTGGCACAGCGGTTAAGCGTCTGCCTTCGGCTCAGGGCGTGATCCCGGCGTTATGGGATTGAGCCCCACGTCACGCTCCTCTGCTATGAGCCTGCTTATTCCTCTCCCTCTCCCCCTGCTTGTGTTCCCTCTCTCGCTGGCTGTCTCTATCTCTGTCGAATAAATAATAAAATCTTTAAAAAAAAAAATATATGGCGTATTGGGAAAACCTGACAAGTCATTGTGATGTTACTGTACTTTTAGTATAGAGAAACCCCAAGAGCACAGATTTGGGAGAGATGAGTTTGGAGAAAGGTTGGTCAGCAAAGTCCTCATAGAAAGTGAAGTCTGAGGTGGGTCTTTAAGCAGAATTATACCAATATTAAGATAAAAGGAGAACATTGTACCAAAATGGGAATATTCTGAATGTCACTCCCTGCCATCTCCATCCTCATGCATTCTTTTTTGTTTGCCTTCATTAGGACAAATTGAAAAGGTTCATGTCCCATTTTATGGGCTGTATTTCTAAGGTAATTATTTGGTTCAAGTAAAATTTTAGGCTATTTTTCTTTGCATGCCCATTCCTAGATTACAGTTCTTCTAAGTTAGAAAAGAGAAGGAAAAAAAGCAGCAGGTTGAGCTCTAACTTTAGAAATGAGAATTCATCCATTTCTTTCTCTGGCTCTTGCTATGATTTCTAGACCAATGCCTATTTGTTTCCCTATTCCCTATTGTAATTCTCTTGGATATCACCCTACCTGAACTGCCTGCTCATTCAATTCCAATTCTTTCCCTGCTCCCCTCTTCACTTGAATTCGTTATGCTCAGCCCTTACCTTGCCTGGCCCAGTCTCCCTTCCCCAGCAGCTGGCCCAGAAGCCTGCCATCTTGAGTCATAGCAGTTACCCACCTTCCCATAGGTATTTAACCAGCCTCTGGGCATGGTCTGACCCATACTGCTTACTTAGCCATGGCATAGTCTTAATTGGACTCTTACCCACTTTCTGTAGTTTTCAGACCAGGACCCATGCTTCCTTCTCCCCACCCCACCCCCACAATTAATTTCATTAGTGTTCAGTTGATGTAATTAATTTAATTGTATTTTTTAATAGCTGCAGTTGTAGGTTTTTTAAAATATTTGTACTAATAAAGTTATTTTTAGTCTCTATATTATTAAAATTTTTGTGTTCATTGAAACTTTAATAGAGGCCTAATATTATTTTCCTTCTGATGATTCACTTTAAAGCATTTGTGAACCAACAAAACTAAAATGTTCCCAAACTCACACAAACATAAGTTTATCTGGCCTCCGAACCCTGAACCCAGTTCTTTTCTTCCTACCATATTGCTTTGCTATTTTCATTCTAAAACGCTCACAAAAAATTTAACATTTTGCTTCTTCTAATTTAGCTTTATGCTATTGATGATTTTATTTCTTTGCTTAGCATTAGGTCCAATAAGATCAAAGTTTCAACTCTGTATGGGCCAGTAATCCTCAGTGTGTGTCTTCCTCAGTTAACAGTGTAGTCTTCTCAACTACGTGTAGTCTAGGTGACAACTGGGTTATGTAAAGAACCAAGGGCAAGGGGTAGGGAAGTGCAATAGATTGACAAAGCCCTATCTTCTTTCCTCACAAGGCAGGAAAAGTCCTGAAGAAGGTGGGTAATTTGCATTGGAAAGAAGACTGGGTTTTGAGTCACAAAGCCTGGGTCTAAGTTGTGGTTTTGTCACAAACTACCTCAGTACCTTTGCCTAAGTCTTTCAACCTCTCTGAATTATATTCTCTTTAGTAAAAATGGAGATAAAAATAGAGCCTCCAACGCATCTCAAGGACTGAAATCATGTATGTGAAAGTACTTAGAAAAACAGTACAGAGCTGGGAGCTGTAAAAAAAATCATTGTAGGGTCAGTTACTGTACATGATAAGTTTGGGTACATTTTCAAGTTATCTTATGTGGTTACTTCCTAATACCTGCCTCAGAGATTTGATTAACCCAGTGAATCCATCAGTAATCCAAAGGAAAAAAAAATGGTAATGATACTATGCTAGTGAATAAAATAAACAGAATATATTATTTGTTTACGTCTTTTCATTGTGTTTACAGGAGAGCTTTGAACTTGGGAATTCTTCGAGACCCTGGATCAGAAATTGAAGATAGACAATATCAAATAGACCTACAGTCCATCAATATTGGTACTGCACAGTGGGATCAACTAAAACCAGAGAAGGAAAGTGGCACAGGAGGGGTGCTAACAGAGAGTGAAAGAAATTCTCAAAACCCAGCCCTTGAGTGGAATATGGCCAGCAGGTAGGAAATTATTGAAAAACATTCTACACTTTCTAATATTTCATTGCCAGAAGAACAGTTGGTGATACAGTCTTCAGCATGCCCGACCTAAATGTTTGGTACCACTTCTGTATTACATGACCAAAATAAAATATATTTTATAATTGTAACTAATGATTTTGCTTGGAAACCTGCTGATCCTACCGTTACACTGTAATTATTACAAATTCAAGATTATGTCAGTATTTTTTTAACGCTTGCTATTTGATGAAAGGTTCCACTTCAGGCTAAGGGTACATTCACATTTTCACTTGATATCCATTGTATTCAAGATCAGATTTTTTTTTTTAATCTCTCCTTTCTGTTTATGATGATAAGAGGAGAAAAGTAACAAAAGCTCTGGGTTGCTTTTATTTATTTTTTTAATCCACTTTAACTTAAAGCACCTGTGTTCACAGAGAACATTTTTAAAGGAATTAGTCCTGAATGTAAGTGGGAGGATTTGTAGAGCTATTGCCCTCTTACCCAGGCTACTTGTGGTTTCTCAAAAGAGTTAGTAAAGTAGAATTATTTGCTAGAACGAAGATACTAGGCATTAAAGATAGTTTTGTATATTGTAAACCTGAAGGTCTTTATGAAAAAGTGTTAACTATTTTCTCATTTTTCTTTTTTTTTCTTTTTTATTTTTCCTTGTAAGATTTACTAACATCTGTTGCTTATAACACACCATGGTGGTTTATTTGATTGAATTTCTGTAGAACATTGTGTGTATGTAAACTTTCTTGTATGGCTCTTGGAATGCTGATTGCTTTGGGGTTCTGCTCTCTTACCACCAAAACTGTATTTATCTATGTCTTGGCATATTGATAGCAACAACTTCAATAATAGAGTTTATAATATTTATCACTACTTAAATTAATTTTTGCAGTAATGATATGAGCTAATTCTACATGGGGAAACTGAGGCCTAACCAAGATAAATAATGTTCCTAAAACCAAATACCAAGTGGTAGTCTGTACTCTATATAAGCTTCTTCTTTTTCAGGTACCCACATTCTTTTCTAATTTCTTTGTGGCTCTATTCATAACAAGCTTCTTTCAGCTTCCTGAAAATAAGGTTTGTCACTTGCTATTAGGCCTTGATATGTGATCTCTGCCTGGAACTCTCTTAACACCCCCTGTTCACTTGCCTAACTCCCATCATTCTTCAAGCCTCAGGAAGCCTCACGTAGTCCAGGAGGTCTTCCCCTGAGCCTCCATGAGAGCAGGTTAATACCCCTTCTGTGTGCTCTTAACATGTCACTTGGAATATTTAATTCTAATTATCTGTATACTTTGTCTGGGTCCTGAGGACAGATCTTCACCGTCCAGTCCATTGATTTATCCCTAGCACAAAGCACTTTCATAGTGTGAAATATATTGTTACAGGGGTGCCAGGGTGACTCAGTCAGTTAAGCGTCCAACTCTTGTTTTCAGCTCAGGTCCTGATCTTGAGGTTGTGGGATCGAGCCCTGCGTCTGGCTCCGTGCTCAGCAGGGAGTCTGCAGGAGGTCTCACTCTCCTCTCCCCCTCCACTCATGCCCTCTCTCTCTCTCTCACATAAAAAAAAAATGTATTGTTATAGCCTTTCATTGATAGTGGTTGAATGTGCTCCTGAATAGGGGTGCAAATTTGGGTGAAAAATTTTCCACTGCTGGCCAAGGTACATTTCAGGAGAGGAATGCGGGCAGCACTCCTAGCAGCAGGTCCTGCATGGAGGATCTGGTGCTCACCTTATATGTACCACACCAGCCCCGATCTGTAGACATCACATGGTGGGAATCAGGGTCAGGTTCCATCTTTCTTGTACTTCATTCGGTTTTCAGGTTTAGGAAGTTCCAGCTTACATAATTTATAGGTCTTTTTTTTTTAAGATTTTATTTATATATGTGAGAGAGAGAGAGCACACACATGCACACAAGCAGAGGGAGAGTAAGAGGCAGAAGCAGACTCCCCGCTGAGCCGGGAGCCCAATGTGGGGCTCAATCCCAGGACGCTGAGATCATGACCTGAGCCGAAGGTAGACGCTTAACCGACAGAGCCACCCACCCACCTTTATAGGCCATCTTAAAAACCACAAATTCTATCAGCAAAGATGGGCCTTACTTTCCTAGGAAACTTTATGAGCATCTAGCCTTAACTCAGTTGTATCTCTCCTATTTATTCCTTTAATTCATTTAAATAAATAGTTGTGTTTCTGTGAGTGTGTTTTAGTAACTGAGTTGAAATTCACATTACACAAAATTAACCATTTAAAGTGGACAATGCACTGGTATTTTGTATATTCACAGTATTGTGTAACCACCACCCCATCTGTAACCGCCACCTCTGTCTCATTCTAAAACATTTCCTACGCCCTAAAGTAGAATCCCTTACCCATTAAGCACTTTCTTCTACATCCTTCTCTCTCCCCATGGTCCCTGGCAAATGCCAGTCTGCTTTCTGTTTCCATGGATTTATCTATCCAGATATTTCATATAAAAGAAATCATACAGTATGTGACCTTTAGTGTCTGACTCATTCACTTAACACAGTGTTTTGGAGGTTTTTCCACATGGTAGCATGTGCCAATACCTCATTCTTGGTTACTGTTGGATAATATGCCACTGTCTGTAAATACCATAGTTTGTTTAGCCACTCATCTGTTGATGGATATTTGGGCTCTTTCTACTTTTTAGCTATTATGAATAATATTGCTGTGGACATTTGTGTACAAGTACCCGTTTCAGTACCTGTTTTCAGGTATTAGGGATATATATGTAAGAGTAGAATTTCATGATCATATGGTAATTCTATATTTAACTTTTGAGGAGCTGCCAAACTATTTTTTACAGTGGCTGAACCATTTTACATTCCCACCAGCAATGCTCAAGGGTTCCAATCTCACCACATTCTCACCAACACTTATTTCCCTTTTTTTTTTTTTAACTGTAACCGTCCTATTGGGTGTGGTTTTGATTTGCATTTCGATAATGCTTAATGATGTTAAGCCCTTTATGTGTTTTTTTGGCCATTTTTATATCTTCTTTAGAAAAATGGTGACATAATTAAAAAAAAACAAATGTTTACTCGAGCCTTTTGCCCATTTTTAAATTGTTGATGATTTGTAGGAGTTCTTTATTCTAAATGCTATATCCTTATCTGATACGTAATTTATAAATGATCTTTTCATTTTTTGATAATGATCTTTGCACAAGTTTTTATCATTGTTCCAAGAATCCGTTGCTAGATCCAAGGTCATGAAGATTTATGCCTATGTTTTGATTTTTTTTTCGTTTGCATATAGTTGACACACAACGTAATACTAGTTTCAGATGTACAACATAGTTACTCAGCTTTTCTGTATGTTATGCTGTGGTATAGCTACTATCTGTCACCGTACAATACTGTTACAATATCGTTGCCTACATTACCTGTGCTGTGCCTTTTATTCCCATGACTTATAACCGAATGGAATATATCTGTACTCCCACTCCCCTTCACCCATTTTGTCCATCCACATCACCCCCTTTCCTCTGGCAACCATCAGTTTATTCTCTCTATTTATGGCCTGATTCTGCTTTTTGTTTGTTTGTTTTGTTTTTTAGATTCCACAAGTGAAATCATATGATATTTGTCTTTCTTAGTCTGATTTATTTCACTTAGCATAATACCCTCTAGAATCATCCATGTTGTCACAAATGGTAAGATCTCATCCTTTTTATAGCTGCAAGATATTCCTGTGTGTGTGTATGTAATTGACACATACCACATCTTCCTTCTTCACTTATCTGTCAATAAACATTTAGGTTGTATCCATATCTTGCCTGTTGTAAATAATGCTGCAATAAATATAGTGGTTCATATATCTTTTCAAACTAGTGTTTTCATTTTCTTTGAGTAAATACCCAGTAGTGGAATTATTGGATCATATGGTATTCCTATTTCTAATTTTTTGAGGAACCTCTATTCTGTTTTCCACAGTGGCTGTACCAATTTCCATTCCCACCAACAGTGTACAAGGGTTCCTTCTTCTCTACATCCTTGCCAATAGTTATTTCTTGTGCTTTTTACTTTAACCATTCTGACAGGTGTGAGGTGATATCTCATTGTAGTTTTGATTTGCATTTCCCTGATGTTGAGCATCTTTTCATGTGTCTATTGGCCATCTGTATGTATTCTTCGGAAAAGTGCCTTCAGGTCCTCTGCGTATTTTTTAATTGGATTGTTTGGGTTTGGTTTTTGGATTTTTGGGGTTTTTTGGTGTTGAGTTCTTAAGTTCTTTATATATTTTGGATATTAACTCCTTATTAGATATATCATTTGCACATATTTTCTCCCATTCAGCAGATTCCCTTTTTGTTTTGTTGATGGTTTCCTTCACTGTACGAAAGCTTTTTATGTAGCCCTAATAGTTTTTTGTTGTTTTTTTAAAATTTTATTTGTTTGAGAGAGAGAGACAGAGAGAGAGAAAGAGACTGGGCACATACATGTGCAAGTTGGGGGAGGGGTAGAGGGAGAGAGAGAATCTCAAGCAGACTCCATGCAGAGCATAGAGCCCAGTGCAGGGCTCAATCTTACAATGCTGAGATCTTGACCTGAGCCAAAATCAAGAGTCAGACACTTAACTGACTGAGCCACCCAGGTGCTTCTGCAGTCCCAATAGTTTAATTTTGCTTTTGTTTCCCTTGCCTTAGGAGACATATCTAGGAAAATGCTTCTATGGCCACTATCAGAGATATTATTGCCTGTATTCTCTTCTAGGATTTTTATGGTTTTAGGTCTCACATTTAGGTCTTTAATCCATTTGGAGTTTATTTTTGTGTATGATATAAGAAGGTAGTCCAGTGCCATTCATTTGTTGTTCAGTTTTCCCTGCACCATTTATTGAAGAGACTACCTTTACCCATTGTATATTCTTGCCTCCTTTGTCATAGATTAATTGACCATATAATCATTGGTTTATTTCTGGGCTTTCTGTTCTGCTCCATTGATTTATGTGTCTGTTTTGTGCTGGCACCATACTATTTTGATGACTACAGCTTTGTAGTATATCTTGAAATCTAGAATTGTGATCCCTCCAGCTTTGTTCTTTTTTTCTCAAGATTGCTTTGACTACTGAGGGTTCCATAGAAACTTTATTATTATTTGTTCTAGTTCTGCGAAAAATGCTTTTGGTACTTTGATAGGGATTACATTGAATCTGTCGATTGCTTTGGGTAGTATGGACATTTTAACAATATTAATTCTTCCAAACCATGAGCCTGGACTATCTTTTCATTTGTTTCTATCATCTTCAGTTTCTTTAATTGATGTTTGATAGTTTACAGAGTACAGGTCTTTAACCTCTTTGGTTAAGTTTACTCCTAGGTATTTTCTTTC
The DNA here is from genome assembly GCF_002007445.2 of Ailuropoda melanoleuca. Classification (NCBI taxonomy): domain Eukaryota; kingdom Metazoa; phylum Chordata; class Mammalia; order Carnivora; family Ursidae; genus Ailuropoda; species Ailuropoda melanoleuca. The sequence goes on from NC_048226.1 coordinate 67,319,593, forward strand.
TGGTGACTTGTGTCTGTCTTTTATTCTAAGAGCTTTATGGGTTTAACTCTTATAGCTAGATTTTTGCTCCCTTTTGAGAAGTGTTTGTTTGTTTGTTTTTGTATATGGTATGAGGTAAAGTCCAACTTCCTTCTTTTGTATGTGAATATACAATTATCCCAGCACCATTTGTCCCAGCACCCAGACTGTTCATTCCCCCATTGAGTGGCCTTGGCATTCTTGTCAAAAATAAAGGCTTCTGAACAGCAGTTGAATGCCATAGAATGTCTTTTACACTAGAGAAACAAAATGAAATAATTTCTGATATGTCCCTTTCCCTTACAGAGCTCAGTGTCCAAAGAATTAATAGTTAATTACCTATTAGAGTGCAGGGAGTAAAGTACTATGGTAGACATAGGATGTTTAGTATTATAGAAGAGCCACATCAAAATCAAGATAAACACATTCCATGTACGTAGGACATCTCAGGCTAATAGATATGACAGATACATAATACAATAAATCTAAAATTGACGTAGGTATGAAATAGAAAATTTAAAGAAAGAAATAAGTAATTCACTCTGTGAGTGGGTTTTCAGGGAAGGTCTCGCAGAGTATACAACTTCTGAATTTGTTTCCACAGAGTCTGAGTGGCAGGAGAGACAAGGGGGCATTTTGAACTAAGAAAGCAGTAGATTCAAAGGCTAGGAGTATGAAAATGTGACATGTTTTACTCACTTCTGTATACCCAGTACATAATATTATGCTTGGCACATAATAGGCACTTAATAAAGAATTGAGTGAATTAAGGAAAGGTTGAATGATTAAACGATTAAGTAGAACTGGTATAGATTAAGTAACTGAATGTTTCTGAGAGATACTGATTCAAATGAAGACAAGAGATTTTAGATCTGATGTACCTTGTAGTGATGATTAATCTTGATAGAAATATAAGCAGAACCTTAATATGATTATATTTTTGTTTTTCAATAGGCATTACAGGTAAAATTCAAAAGATAAAAAAATAGTGAAGAATAATTTGCTCCCTCCTTCGACAGATTTTAAATAACAGCCTTTATAATGGTTTTCATTAATTCCTCCTGCATACATTACTCAGCTTTTGTCTTTAGTCAAAGTGTGTTTCTGTGTGTATGTTGGGGAGAAGGGAGTAGGGAAGTTTTAAGCATAAAAATGATCACGTTTTAAAACTTGTAGATCTTTCCCTCCTAAAACCTCAGTTTTTCAGTTGAGAGAATACATTAGGATTCAGTCAGGGCAGCAGAACCACTGTACATATTAGAGCATAAGGGATTTATTTTAGGAATAAGGCCTTGCTCAATTGTGAGGAAGCTGTGAAGTAAGGATCTAAAGGGGACTGTGAATCGGAGACATGTCACAGGCATGTCCAGCCGCTGGAGGGACCACTGGAGGCTGGGAGAGAAGTCCATGGGAGGCTGTGGCCTCTGTGCAGGGGGTGAGCCAGTGGGGTCAGCAGGGCCAGTGGTCAGGAAAAAGAGCTGGTCACAGAACCAAGAAGACAGAAGACAAGCTGGAATCTGCCGGCACCACAGAGTCGGAATTTCATTGTTCTACAAAGCATGCCTTTGAGAGAATTTTGGCCAGTATTTAGTTCCCTCATACCTCCAAATCTCATGCAGTTTTTCTCTCTCAGATCTGGACTGTTCTTTGCAAGTTGTTACAGAACAAAACCACCTTAAGGAACTAAGTTTGAGGAGGTTCCTTGCCTTGTGTAATGTCACCTAGAAGTAGAGCCAAGTATAGAACCCTGATTTGCTTCCGCTCATTCAACTACTTTTCCTATACTCGGTATTCTGACCCCTTACACTCAGGCTAAAGTTCATTGTTAGTTAATCACTTTTGTTTCTTTTTCTCTTAGCAACCGTTTTTACTATGTCTGGGCTTATTTTATAACCTGAGGAAATGAAGTACTGAGAACTAGAATAACCTGTACTGATGTCTACTGTATGCAAGTTACTTACCTAGTCACTGTTGCCTTTTCACTCGGTGACCGGTGCTTGGACCTGTGTGAGGGGGAGGAGGCCGTGGTTTAGCTTCCTTACATATAGGCTGAGGGTGTCCTTGTCAAGCTGAAAGGGTGGTGTAGAGATAAAAGGACAGATCTGTCTTGGCCAGTCTTCTTCTTTGTTTCTTACATACTTAGTGACAGACAGTAGGTACTCAAAAAATCAGAAAATATTTAAATTGAATATAATCATCACAATAGTATATCATAAAATTTTAAGACCCCCTATAATTTCAATTAATTTATAGTTCTTACAACCCCTAACATCATAATTGCTATACACACACACACACACACACGCACGCACACGCACACACACACATATACACATATATGAATATAGATAATAATGCCCAGATTGATCCAAAGCCCTAAATAGCCAGGCTTCCCTCCATTCAACATTTTGTTTTCAAGAGAAGGATCCAAACAAGGTTATATCAACATTTACTTAAATGCATATGTACAACACATAACTTTTATATATTATGCAGTATTATTCTGTGAGCACTGCGCTTGGTACATCAATACATGTTATTAAAGCTTTAAAAATGAAATAAAAAAACATAAATCCCCTGTTTTTCCCTTGGTATATTCCCATTGATATCCTCAATTTCTAATGTCCTTTTATGTGAGAAGCATTCAGCAGTCCCCTGACATCTCCCTCCTGCATGAAGTTTTGTTTTGAAGTTTTTCCTTGAAGAAAGAGCTATCAAGTAGAATAAGATGCAGGAGTTCCAGACTATAGATATAAACAACTGGAAACTATAACCAGAGCTGTTAACAATTGAACATCTCTGTAAAATTGAGTTAAGTTGATATTTCAATACAGCTATGCCCATAAGACCTTCTTTTAAAGACTGAAATCTCCATCACAAATATATTAACCACAGTTTTGGTTTGTTTGTTTGGGTGGGATAATTTTCGTTTGTTTCTTCTTGTTTTGTTTAGAGAGTGCACATATTTTAACATTATTTAATATTGTCAAAATAAATTTGTACTAGCATTTTATTTAAATGTACCTTGAAAATTATCCTCATTTCGGGGTGTAGTTCTTGCAGCATTATTCACAGACGCTTTATATGTCTTTACATTTAATTAGGTCCACTACTGGAAGTTTCCATACCTGCCTGTTTTTTCCTTATCATTTTACTTGTCCTACCTTATGATTATTTTTAGTTTTTTTTTTTCCCTGCTAAACTGAGCTGCACACATCTGTCTTTTCCACTGTATTTCCAGCACCTAGCAGAGGGCCTGGTGCAATAGTGGACACTCAGTCCATGTTCTCAAAATTTCACACAGTGATAAATGCTGTGAGAGTAATATGGCAGTATAATGGGATAAGTGTCTGTGGAAAATTTCTTTACATTAGGCCTAGTCTAATACCTAATGACAAGAATGAGCTGCCCATGCAAATATTCCTAGAGTGCTTGTGTCAAGAGTGTTCTGGCAGAGTAGAGAGCTTTGAGTAGAAATCAGTTTTGTACACTTAAGGATCATGGCTGGCTGGGAGGAAAAGAATAATAAGTAAAGTTTAGGGTAGGGAAGGGACTAAATTATGAATGGCTTTATAGGTCAAAGGGAGTTTGGATTTTAATTGCATTAGATCACTGGATTGTGTTCCTCTTGGGAAAAAACCCAAAACAGCAAAATAGGTTTAAACTCTTAATTATATATTTGATTTTTAAATTATAAAAAATTCATATTATCCTCAAGAACCTTCTGTCAAGGCAACAGGCTGGCTTAGTTGGGAAGTGTGTGTGACTCTTGATCTTGGGGTTGTGAGTTCGAGCCCCACGTTGGGTGTAGAGATTGCTTAAATAAATAAACTTTAAAAGTGAATAAATGAATAAGTAAATAAGAATCCTCTAAAAATAAGAGGAATCTCTACAAATAAGACAGTAATAAAATTATAACAGTTTTCCAATTAGTAGGTTGTTTACAATAAATGGCTGTGAATATTACTGTTTTTTATATTGAGAAATAACCTCTGCAAGAGGATTACCAGAACAAGACTTAAGTATCTTCTGGTCTGGTATCTTCTATCTAAAGCTCGGCTATAAAGCCATACCAAGAAAGTCTTCGTGTTGAATAATAACTGTTTGATGCACACACAGACCATCTGGCACTTTTCATTCTGTCTTTTTAGTGGAATATTTTGGAAACCTTAGTACCATTTTTCCTACTTACATATAGTCTTTCATAATATGCAATTATTGAAAGAGGGTTCTTAAACTGCTTTAATATTTCCCACAGTGTCATTCCAAAATGTATGGAAGATGGGCAGAAGAACCTTAGTATAATTTTGCTGAGCTCAGGAAAAATGAGCACAGCCTTCCTAAACATGTCTTTTCACGAGTATAGGTGTACCTATGCCTTCTTGCATACTAACAATTTCAGGGAACTATACTTTTCCTTATTTACAATCTACTCTTACCAGAGATTAACTGAATAGTTTTTGTTAACATATATGATTACTTTCCTGTTATTTGTTTAGCACTTTATGATTGCCTTTTTTTTTTTAATCCTTACACAGGGTTTTATAAATTTCTGTGGATTTAATCCTCCATGTTAGCTGACAGGTACAAATCACTGTTTCATTTCCATGTTTCTGTGGACAGTGTAGAAATACTAAATCATTGTTCTAGTATACCAGAGAAATATTTCTTCCACAGCTCTCCTAACGTCATATGTCTTAGCATGTTATAGATTATCTTTTTTCTCTAGCTGGTTTTACCATCTTTCATTTGTCATAGGTGATCAGCTAGCTCTTTGACCGAGAGATGCCTGATTGTGGATGTTATTGTATTTATCTGAACCAGGACTCATTGTACTTCTTGAATCCGTGTGTTCTTATGTTTCATGAGTTCTGGAGAATTCTCAGCCATTAACTCTTTGATACTGTTCCTTTTCCTTACTTTCTATTCTCTGTTTTTGGAAATTAAATATGTCGGACCGACAAATTAAATATGTCGGACCTGCCCCTCCGTGTCTCTTTTCTTTTGAATTTTCCATTTTAAAGTTTACTTTAGCACATTCCTGGAATTTTCTCAAATGTATATTCTAGTTAATTGATTTTTTTCTTGAGCTATATGTTACCCATATATTATGTATTTTATTTTAGTGAGTCTGTTTCTGGAAAAATTTTAAATTTTAAATCCTATGCTCTTATCTAGTAAAATATTGGCAGAATTTAATTTTCGTAGTGATTTTTTTCAGTATTTATTTCTTTTGAAGTATTTCAATCTATAAAAACTTTTAATGATTAAAGAAATATATGTCATTACCTCGAAGACCTACAAGAAATAACACAAAAGAAAAACCATTATGTACCAGAAAAGTTATAGTTTTATAGGACTATTGACTTATTTTTTTTTATATCTAAGGTCTTTCATGTGTTGTGTTACTGATTTAATTCATCACATAATGGGGAAAAATTTGATATGTATAAATACTCTTTTTTCCCCCATTGGGTGTTTCGTTAATATTTGCTCTTATTTGGTTTCCTGCCATCTTTTCCATTTTAAGGTATTTTTAATACATCATATATTTTAACATTCCCCTATGAGAGCACATCAGATGTTACATGTTTCTCACATTGACCATTTTATGGAACTTGAGCTATTAAGCTATAATTATGGTGTCTCTCAGGATCGCAACCTTTCCTCTGTATTCACAGATTTTAATACTTCTTCCTGTTACCCTCCATTCACCAGATCACTTAATTCTTTAAAATTGACTTTCTTGAAATCCAATACTTATGTGTCACAGAACCAGATGATCCAATTTGCTTTTTTGGCAGACACCATGTAAAGCTTTGCCCATTGCAAGTTTGAACAAAAGATACTAGTACTTTCTACTTTCTAGACTACTCTGGTAGAAAAGGATATTAAAAACTTGAGTTTTATCTGGGCTTTTTAATGAGATAATTTATGCCAGTTCTCTCATCTCAACTTTATCACTTTATAAGTGAATTATAGAGACATATTTGTAAGGAATATTAAGTTAATGTTTCCAAGGAACTCTTGAGGTACAGCTTGCTAGTAAAATGTAGAACTATATTACTGCATAAAATGAAAACTTAGAATATGGATAGTAGACCTGAAGAACTATACTAGCACGAGCTTCAGTTTCTCAGTAGTGTTTTCCAGTTTCATCTTCTGCCATGTTTGCAGTACTTCCTTGAAATTACTAACATTTAGCTATTCTGAATGTAAAGTAGAAATATTGTACTACATAACTGATCAAAGGTGAGAATGTATAAGGAAGAATTAAAATAGAGGCCAAATGCTATTCTGCTATCTGACCCAACAGTGGAAACTTTGTTCCAATCAGGTGGCCTTAGGCTAGCCCCTGATCCTCATTTCCTTGTAAGTAATACAGGTCTAGTAATGGATTTTGCTTCATGTACATGATTGTTGTGAAGAAGGATTCAGTATCAAAGTCATAAAAGCTATTTCATGAACCGTATATGCAATAATAATCCATGAGCTGAGACAGTTCTTAGAGCTTAAAAAAAGGTCGTTCAGAGATTAAGAGGATATATATACTTGTGAACCTAATGAGGTTGGGAAGATGGCAGTTGTCACCTGAGTCAGAAATAGTAAAAATAGGAAATTAAAAATTATCCCAAAATAGGAAGGTTATTATTGGTAAGAAAAGATTAAACTATTTATAAGAACAAAAGGAATTAAAAACAAAGTAATTTGTTAAAAGGATGTGACTATTATGAAATTAATTGCATCTGGATTTCTCAGTAATTTTATGCTATCTTTTATTAACCTGAAGTTAAGAATTGAAGTTGTAAAACTATGACTATAAAATGTACAAATAGGCACTCTCGAAATAATAATGTAATTTTGTCATACTTGTTTGTAGTGAAGACGTGCGCAAGTTTAATGAAAAAGAATCCTTGAAAAAAATGAAATGGCTAATAATTTTTTACTTTATCTTTTAGCATACGACGACATCAAGAAAGAAGAGCAATTTTGACTCCCATTTTAACAGATTTTTCTGTCCGAATAACTGGAGCACCTGCTATCATTTTCACCAAAATAATTTCTCCAGAAAATATGCACACTGAGGTGAGAACTTAATTTAGGTTTCATTTTAGTCTGTATAATGGAGTAGCTTCTCTTTGTAAGTTAGGGATTTTCTTAGTTTTAGTGCACACGATGTCAAATTGCTTATAATCAATGTTATTATTGTAACTAAAAATTAATAGTTTCTAGTACTGTTATTGCTTTTCATGTAGTTACTCATTTAATCCTCATAACACTCCAATTAACTTCTTCTATCCTCTTTTTATTATTTTTTTAAAGATTTATGTATTTATTTTAGACAGGGAGAGAGAGAGAGCATGTGGGTGTGTATGAGGAATAAAATAAGAAGTCTAATTATAATAAATACAGAGGACTTGTGGGGGAAAGGGTTATTTAACCCAAAAGTAAAAGGAATATTCATTTCCAACATGCTATTCTTTATGGCTGTAATAATCTTCTCTAAGCTGTGTAGTTTGCATTTGGACCCATCATAAGTCTCCTTAAATCCATTCCCTTAGATGACACTAGTAAGGAGAAGGTTCTTTGGACATTTCCAAGCATTCGAACATTGTCCACGTTCTCTTCCTGACAGGAGGCAGAACTTCTGCTTATTAAGTGAAACTTCGGGTCTGTTTTTTTCTTCTTTTTTCCTTCCCTGAATGGTTTTCCAATGATGAATGTTGAAGTGACTCAAGTTATGCAGAACAGCATCAGTTAAGTAGTGGACATCTACCTAATGCAGCCAAGATTTTAGCAGCTTGAAGAAGTGAAATTAATTAGTCTAGCTGTCTTTGGCTTCAGGACTATTTTGTTATAAATCATTTGGAGTGTATACTTTGGGGAATACTCAAACCATACCACTTGTGATTGTGATTTCTTGCCTACAATTGCCTGTTTACATCTGTCTGCCCAACTAGATTGTAATCTCCTCAAGAGCAGGTTGCCATTCAAAGCCACCCTTATTCTTTGTGCTATCCCTAGCAGCTGAGTATAGTGCGTGTTACTTAGGAGATGCTCAGTAAATATTTGTTAGTTTGAATGAATGAACAGGATTATGCTAAAGAATTACATCATCACTTACATATGGAAATGATGTTAGTAGTTTGAGGTATGAAAAAGCCAAATGTATATGAAATAGTAAAAAAAATATTAGTGTTTGTGTTGTTAGTTTGTTTCCCTGCAACTAGCGCACGGCCCAGCGCACAGCAGGACCTCATAAATGTTTATTAAATTAATCCATTAAACTATGTTGAGTGGCTGTGCTCTCCATTTCTGCTATTCTCATTAACATATGAACTTGAGTCCCAGGAGAATTCATCAACATGTAAAGGTCAAATAAGTAAGAATGATAAATTATCATCTAATGGCTATCATGTATCTTTATCTGTATTCAACTTTTTTTTTTTCCTTTAGGAGATTTTAGTGTGTGGCCATTCCTTGGAAGTGAATATAACCACAAACCTGGACTTCTTCCTAAGTGTGGCTCAAGTTCAACTCTTACATCAGTTAATAGTAGCAAATATGATTGGACTGGAACCATCAAGCAAGGCCGCAGAGGTAACTATTACCTGATTTTGATTAGTCTTACTGCGTTTTTGCCAACTTTACATTCATAATAGGAAAACTATAATTAAATGCTTTTTGCTAATTATTCTATATTTAATTTTATTCAAATTGTGGTCATAAATTATTTTAGATTGGTGTTCTTTATTTTTGAAACTTGTTTGGCCTCTTTTCCTGTCATGGACCTTTGCAAAATTGCTGTGGCCTAGCCTCAGAAAAGCCTCTTTAAAATATGGTTTTAGTATCCTGCTACAATTTTTAAAGTACAACGCAAGAAACCTGGTATAGCTTTCACTTACTCAGATACATTACAGGGATAGGGCCTCTTTTGGAAGTGAACTTTGTAATAGTACTATGGGAATATCTTCAATAAATAACTTCTAAAGCATTCGTTTCCCATGCTCAGTGAAGAATGGACACAATCATAAAAGTTGAATGCCTGCCTAGAATTTTAATTTTGATCCGGTGTTCATTGGAAGCCTATATTGTAACCACAAAACATGTCAGCATGAAACAAAGAAAGCTGCTTATTAGATGCTTCTCAAGATATGTTTTCTTTGCTTTTTGTTTCTATACTTATATAATCCTATCTGTACTTAGAGTGTATCTCCTATAAAAACTCAAGTGAAGAAACTGTTCATCTAAGAAAAAGACATTGGTTTTATTTTTGTCAAGAGTTAAACAGAAGACTCAGTTCTATTTATTATGAAGGAAAGGAAGAGGTATTCACTGAGAGCTACTTGATGCTAGGCAGTGTGCAGGCATTTTCATGTAAGCTAACTCATTGTATCTTCGAGCCTCTTACCACAACCACCTTGTGAAGTTGATATGGGCATCATTATCATTTTATATATTAGGATCTAGGGGCTCAGAGATGGTAAGTGACCTGCCTGAAATCATTCACACATAGCTAAAAAATGGTGGAACTGAAATTTTAACATAAGTCTTTCAAGTCAGTGCTCTTTCCATTCTACCACAGTTTATGGATTATAACTATTACATTAGTCTCTCAGTCGTCTTTATTTTTAAAAAATTATTTAAAAATGATAAAGCTTTTGGGGCGCCTGGGTGGCACAGCGGTTAAGCGTCTGCCTTCGGCTCAGGGCGTGATCCCGGCGTTATGGGATCGAGCCCCACATCAGGCTCCTCTGCTATGAGCCTGCTTCTTCCTCTCCCACTGCCCCTGCTTGTGTTCCCTCTCTCGCTGGCTGTCTCTATCTCTGTCAAATAAATAAATAAATAAAATCTTTAAAAAAATAAATAAATAAAATAAATAAAAATGATAAAGCTTTTAAGTTTTATAAATGAAGATTCTAAAGGACTATCTTTTACCACCAACGATTTTTGTTTGCTCAGTATCTCTTTTTCCTTGTTTTTGTTTTTGTTTTTTGGTTTTGTTTTTTATTTTGTTTTTTTTTACGGGGGATGGTGGTGGCAGGGCAAGGGAGAGGGAGAGAGAGAATTTTAAGCCGGTGCCACACCTAGCACGGAGCCCAGCATGGGGCTCGATCTCATAACTCTGAGACCATGACTGGAGCCGAAATCAAAAGTCGGACACTTAACCAATTGAGCCACTCAGGCACCCTTTGCTCAGTATCTTTTTTAAAAGGGCTATAGAGCTATGCGGTCTCTATAATATCAACTTTTTTCCAATATACATTAGACAATCTGTAAGGATGTAATTATATGCCCTGAAAATAAATAGAGCAAAAATATTTCCCCATGGCATTTTCGATGAAGTTCTTGAAGCAAATTGGGTTAGAAACAATATTTTACATTCCTATTATTTGTGCCAAGTTTATGAATCTCTCACATCAGCAAAATCTAATTCATAGATTTCTGATGTGTTTTAGGAATTTATACAATTTAGCAAATTTGTTGTTAACTCTTTACCTACCTACTTTTGGCAATTAGGAATAAAGCTACTATAAACACTCATCTGCAGACTTGTGTGTGGACATAACTTTTCAACTCCTTAGGGCAGATACAAAGGAGTGTGATTGCTGAATCACATGGTCAGAATATGTTTAGTTTTGTAAGAAACCACCAAACTGTCTTCCAAAGTAGCTTATACCGGCTTGGATTCCCACCAGCACTGAAGGAGAGAGTTCCTCTTGCTCCACAACCTCACCAGCATTTGGTGTTTTCAGTGGTCTAGATTTTGGGCATTCTATTATGTGTGTAATGATATCTCTTATTGTTTTAATATACATCTCCCTGATGATATATGAAGTGGAGCATCTTTGTCTATGCATATGCTTATTTTCCATCTGCATAACTTCTTTGGCGAGGTGTGTGGAAAAGTCTTTGCCTCATTTTTTTAATTGGGTTGTTTTCTTACTTTTGAATTTTAAGAGCTTCTTTGTATATTTTGGATAACAGTCCTTTATCAGATGTGTCTTTTGCAGATATTTTCTCCTAGTCTATGGCTTGTTTTCTAATTCTCTTGATATTATCTTTCACAGAGCAGAAGTTTTTAATTTTAATTATTTCTTACATGGATCATGTCTTTGGTGTTGTATCTAAAAAGGCATCACCATACCCAAGATCATCTAGGTTTTCTGTTATGTTTTCTTCTAAGAGTTTTATAGTGTGTGTTTTACATTTACATCTATGGTCCATTTTGAGTTCATTTTTCTGAAGGGGGTTAGGTCTATATGTAAATTCATTTTTTTGCATGTGAATGTCTAGTTCCAGCACCGTTTGTTGAAGAGACGGTCTTTGCTCCATTGCATTCTTTTTTCTCCTTTGTCAAAGATCATTTGACTGTATTCATGAGGATCTATTTCAGGGCTATCTGTTGTGTTCCACTGACCTATCTGTCCATTCTTTCACCAATACCACACTGTCTTGATTACTGTAGCTTTAGATCTTAAGGTATGGCAGTGTTAGTCCTCCATTTTTGTTCTTCTCCTTCATTATTGTATAAGCTATTCTGGCTCTTTTGACTCTGTAAGCTTTAGAATCAGTTTGCCAATAGCCATTAAATAATTTCCTGGAATTTTGATTGGGATACATTGAATCTATAGATTGAGAAATGACATCTTGACAATATTGAATCTTCTTATCCGTGAACATAGAATATCTCTCCACTTATTTAGTTCTTTGATTTCATTCTTCAGAATTTTATAGTTTTCCTTATATAGATCTTGTATTATTTTGTTAGACTTGTATCTAACTTAGTATTTCATTTTTTGGTATCTAACATAAATGCTATTGTGCTTTTAATTTCAAATTCCACTTGCTCATTGTTAGTATATAGAAATGTAATGTAATTGACTTTTGCATATTAACCTTATATGCTGCAACCTTGCTATAATCACTTATTCATTTGAAGAGTTTTCATGTTGATTCTTTCAGATTTTCTTCATAGACAGTCCTGCCATCTGTAAACAGAGACAGTTCTTCTGTCCCAATCTGTAATAATTTTATTTCCTTTTCTTGCCTTATTGTACCAGCAAGGACTTCCAGTATGTTGAAAAACAGTGGTGAGAAAGGACATCCTTGCCTGCTATCTGATCTTAGTGGGAAAGTTTCAGGTTTCTCACTGCAGGTTTTTTGTAGATAATGTTTATCAAGTTGAGGACATTTCTGTCTATTCCTAGTTTACTGAGAATGTTTATCATGAATGGGTTTGGATTTTGTCACATGTTTTTTATGCATCCATTCATATGATCGTGTGATTTTTCATTTTAAGTTTGTTGATGTGATGGATTACATTAATTGAGTTTTAAATGTTAAACAAGCTTTGCTTTGTGTAGTATATAATTCTACACTTAATATAGTATAAATCCCACTTAGTGTAGTATATAATTCTTTTTATACATTGTTGGATTATATTTGCTAGTATTTTGTTGAAGATTTTTGTGTCTTCGTTCATGAGAGATATTAATCTGTAGTTTCTTTTTCTTATAATGTCTGTTTCTGGTTTTGTTATTAAGGCAATACTGGCCCCCTAGATTAAGTTAGGAAATATTTCTTCTGCTTCTGTCCTCTGAAAGAGATTGTAGAGAATTGGTATAATTTCTCCCTTAAATGATGCTAGAAATCATCAGGGAACCCATCTAGACCTGAGGCTTTCTTTTTTGGAAAGTTACTAATTACTGCTTCAGTTTCTTTAATAGATACAGGCCTATTCAGATCCTCTGTTTCTTCTTCTGTGAGTTTTATCTGATTGTTTTTCAAGAAATTGGTCCATTTTCTTGAAATGATTATCAAATTTGTGGGCATGGACTTGTTCATAATATTCCTTTCTTATCCTTTTAATTTCCATAGGATCTGTGGTGATGCCCCCTCTTTCAGGTCTGATACTGGTCATTTGATCCCTTTCTCCCTTTTTTAGTTAGCCTTACTAGAGGCTTTTACTGATTTTTGCTCTAATTCTTATTATTTCTTTTCTTCTGCTTGTTTTGGATGGTGATGATATTTCCAGACAATCTTTGACAAAGTTTTATTTGAAAGATTAATTTTAAAAGTTATTCAAGAATGTGGTGGATGATTTTTGTTAGTAGAGGAAACATTTACACTATAAACAAAGGGGAAGAAAGATGGACAAATCTTTGGAAATAGAAGTGAAAAACAGTGGAACAATCTAAGGATTATTGCTAAAACCAAGATTTAACAATAAATTGTATGGGCAACTGGCACACAAACTTTCAAGTACATAGTTAAGGAGAAGCACTTCAGGCAATAAAATGACCAGCTGATAGTTTAGGCAGATTGCCTCTCATGTTGATCAAAACTTTTCCAGTGTTTTCGCTCTGAAAAATGTACTCTAGATAGGGTGAGGACACTGGATCTATCAGGCTATATTTGTATTCTTTGATTTTCATTTGTCCCCTTCAAGTACTATGACTTTCATGATTGCTGGCTCCCAGAATATTTCTCTTTTCTAAATTATTGTTTCTCTATACATATTATGGTAGGCCAAGAAAGAACATAAGAGAAATTAATATTCAAAAACCCAAAGTGCGTTTCATATTTACAAAGTACATGTCCTTTCATACTCCATTCTGTAATTCATCTCTATGACAACAATTGGTTCTTTAATGCTAGAACAACAGGAATGTTATTTGGGTTTCTTACATCCTAGTTCTCTGCCACTTACATGAGTTCAGAGTCAACCTTCTAGATAACTTCATAGTCAAATCCAAATGTACAATTCTAACTTTTCTCTGGAAATAGAGCTCCACTATTTATCCTTGATTTCTGGGCTGTGGTGATTTATACAATTGGTTTACCTTTTAGAGGATTCTTTGCCTTCTTGCAAGATAATCTTGGTCTCATAAAAGCCCAGTTATTTAAAAATGGTTATTATTAATATAGTCATGACATTCATGCAATAAGAATTAACAAGAGAGATAGTTTAGTAACATGTACCAGTAAATGTTAGGAAATTTTGGAAAGAGAATGTGAATAAACAGAGAACTAAAGAATTTTAATTTATGCAAGTCTGTTTATGGAAAACTAATGCAGGCCATTTTTATATGATAAAAGGAAACTAAAAAAATCATAAGTTTTCCTAAAGCTGTGAGTATACAGGACACTGTAAGGAATTGTTCAAAAACAAAGCAAACAAGGGGCGCTGGGTGGCTCAGTTGTTATGTGGCTGCCTTCGGCTTGGGTCATGATCTCAGCATTCTGGGATCAAGCCCCGCATCAGGCTCCCCATTCAGCAGGAAGCTGCTTCTCCCTCTCTCACTCCCCCTTTTGTGTTCCCTCTCTTGCTGCCTCTCTCTCTGTCAAATAAATAACTAAAATATCTAAAAAAAAAAAAAAAAAAAAAAAAAAAAAACCCACNCCTACCTTTATATCATTTTATTTCAGTTGTTGTCATACAAAAAATACAGCATGTAGAAAATTTGCATCAAATTTTAAAGTATTAGACTGCTTTAAACTGATATGAAAGCTGAGTAGACTATCTGAAATCTGTGAAACCATTAGCAATATAAATAAGATACTAAAACTAGTCTGTTAACTTGAAGTGGTTAGTTTATTTTTTATAATGCAGTGTATTTTTATCAATAACTAATGAGATATATGTCTAACATAGTTTGTTGGGTATTTTTACAGTTTGCTATAAGACAATATAATATGTTGGACTTTTTTACTATGTACTGTGATTGAGTATGTTCTCTATGAAGTAGTGGTGGAAGTTGTTTTCTTGGCAGCATTATTACTGTTTTAGCATGGAAATAATCTTCTTTGGAGTTCTTCTTCATTTAAGAATGGAGAGTCTTATTTTTTAGTCAATGGTGAAAAATTCTTGCAAGGCATCCTTGACCAACTTAAGGATTGTTAGGAATAATTAGAGCTAGGAACTTAAGAGTAAAGAGGAGAAGAAACTTTGAGTGGTGGTGTAGTAACAGAGGTTTTTTGGAGTAGAATATTAGGCAAGTTGAGGGACAGAGGCAAAGTGTACCTTGAGAACACAGGTGAGCAGAGGTGGAGTTTGAAAGTGGGGACTAAGACCAGTATGGGAGAGGATGTTGGTGTTTTGTCTGTCTTGCTGTAGGCGTGAATGGGAAAGCCCATGTCAGAGGTTACATATTTCTGTATTAAAAAAGGAGATGGGGATTTTGGATGATGTGCATGTGGTGACTTTCCATTGGTGTTGCTATGCTGAGTATTTGTTTCCCTTCAGAGGCACCTGGATCGACTACTTGTAACCAAGCAATAAATACAGGCCCCAATAAAATATGGATTCAAGCAGAGCCTTAAATGGACAAGAGGGCCTGTGAGGAAATACCATGAATTTCTTACAATCTAGACCTGGAAAAGTTATTAAGTATTTTATTGCCTATCCTCTCCACGAGAAGGAGTTCTTAGGTACATTGAACTATCACACCTGTCGTAATCTTCCTTAGGCCTTGTAGATATTAAAAAAAGCCTAATTGTCTCCTGATAAACAAGCTTACGCTTAGAGAGAAATGCATCATATTTGCTTCAGGGTACATGCTAAACATCAAGAAAACCATAAAAATTTTAATTCTCTACCCATGCTTATGTTTATCTCATACAGATTTCTTGACCAGAAATCTAATGAATGCATTAAGTTTTCCTAAGGCTCTCATAAACTGTCTTTCCTGGTCATATTCAGCAGTATTCATTGAGGGCTTTCCATATACCAGATATACTGGCTACAGAGTGAAAGAGGTATGAAAAATAAGTACACTGTGATCCCCACCCTGAGGATTTTATTATCTGGTTGAGATATAAAAAATAGATAAATGAATTGATAACTAAGAACTCAAAGCAGTAAATGAAAAGTATTAAACATGCTCTATGGAAAATGAGTGTTATAGGAGTGATTCACTATAGGAGGAGAAGCCTTTAGGCCAGGAGGTCAGAGATCTAGCTTCATGGGAAAGTTGGAATGGAATAGGCAGAAAAGAATGACCTATTCATTTACTCAGTAAACACTGAACCTTTTCTATGTATCAAATACTATAATGGATACTAGAGTGACAGCATTAAACAAAAGAGATAAAGTTTCTAGTGCTCATATTTCATGAGGAAGATAGGCAATGATAAATAATTGGAGCTAGATCAAGATATAAAGTCATATACAGTTACACACACACAAACACACATACAGTTAGTTGTATACATCAGATATGTTCACTTTCCATCAGCCCAAAGTTAGTCATGTGGTCACACCTAACTGCAAGGGAGGCTGAGAAATGCAGTCCTTCTAATACATGACCATGTGCCATGCTTAAAATTATTTTACTGTGAAAGAATGGGATGATGAATATTGGGATACAAATGACAGCATTGGTCACAGAGACTTCAGGATTACCTGATAGCCAGAGCTAGAATACTCCTCAGAAAGTAGTTTTGGCTCTCTTCAATACTTTGAACATACTGTCAACTAAAGCCTGAAGTTACATACCACATAATATGGCAGAAACAATATTGGCTTTTCAATTGTTCAGTGCTGCTACAGGGACAAGTATTGTCTTTGCCCAGCATTTCTAACCCTCTTCATCTGACAGTAGAACTTCCTTTCCTTTGGCTAAACAACATTCTCCTATGCGGTGGTAGTATGGACACACTACTCCGACCAGGGCAGTGTTTTCTATGAATACACTGAGAAGAATACACTGTCTTTCCTGTGGATCATTAAGTCCAGATGTTATCATACTAGAGCTTTCTTTGACCATGCTCCTCTCTTCTCCTTTACCACTATCACATGAAGAAAACCGGTCTCTGTTTTTAAAAAGAAAGAGAGAGAAAAAGGAGTTGAACTCACAGAAATAAGGGAAGCTGAAAGATGGAGAGAAAAAGTCTTGGACATCATCTGACATCCTTTGACATAGTTCTAGCCAATGAGATATAAAGAGAAGTGTTCAACAGATTCCTGGGGAAAGTTTTCACCTTCTTGCTTTTCCACCTTCTTGGAATCATGACCATGGAAGTGACCAGCTACTTGTGACCATGAGGCAGAACGTGGTGACAAACATGAGGACAAAGTCCAAACACTAAGGACAGCAAAGTGGATACATAAAACGATCCTGAGGTGCAGGTGACATGTGGAGCCACCGCGGCCAGCACTAAGTTATGTGAGGAAAATAAACCTAAATTAAGCCAGTGCTGTTTGGCTTTTTATTACACCCGGACAAACAAAGCCTCGCTGATACACACGCTGTTTCAGGATTCTAAGATGGAGATGATAAAGCCCAGGGAAAGTGCTGAGCATACAGCACAATGTGATGCCGAATAAATGCTTGCAGTATGAGTTGATCAGTGGATTCCTTACTTCATAGGAATTCCTCTTTCTGTTCATAGAGATAGAAAAGAGAGATGTGTGCAACATACACTTCAAAAGAACTGGAAGGTATTGGTGATGAACTGTGTGTTTGATGGAGACAGGTTGGATACATAATGTGGAGGACTTGGAATACTGGACTGAAATGTTTTAAGTAAGCCATAGGGAGGAGCGGAAGTTGGTTGAACTGTACAATAATTTAAACAGATGTGCTTCTAAGCTCAGATCCATCTTAGACCGAACCTCTCCATTTTCCTCACATATTGGTAGTTCAGACATAAATATCATAGCTATATTTTTCTCTATTCTACTATAATAAATATATTCTAATATAGCATCAGATTATTTCAGTTAGGATTTGAAACAGCTATATGTAGCATATATTATACGGGTTATATATTTCACCCATTGTTTCCAGGAGCTACAGTTATTCTTAAAGAAAAGAAAACAATGTACACACTTTAAAAATTGACTAAACAGGAGGATGAGAAGGCTGAGATTGCCCTAGGTTATGTTCATTTGGCTGCAGTAATTACTCTGTTATTCCTGGCTAGCAAGTAATCATCTTATTAAGCCTACTTAAAGAAGTAGTGTATGTAAGGAGTAACACATGCTCATTTTCAAATCAGTGTTTTAAAGTAAATAAAAATTTTTATAGCAAAATAAAAACCATATTTTTAGGGGCAAAGAATAGAACCGCATCACTGGGGATCTGAAGGTGGGGTTCTTTGATCCACACACTCCATATCCTGAAGAAGAATGTAGACAATTATAACACTAATTGAGCATTTCTTCCTTTGCCCTCTCTCCTTCCTCCTCCACTAACCACTTGATTTTAGCCACTTCCTTAGATCTCCTTTCCTTTCGGTCTCCAGTAATGACTTGCTTGGTAACCCATCCTGTGGATGCTTGGTACCTGTTCTGACACTCTCTTGGTAGCTAAAAATTATGTTCTTTAAGGAAAATCTCATTTACAAAAAAAAATTTTTTTTTTTACTTTAGCCGTCAGAAAATATACAGTACTTAGTCCATGTTTCTTCAATATTTCTAAAGTAAAGGATATTTCCACTTAAGTAAGGTTTATATTTCCCCAGACTTTTTGCTATTATTTATTGTATTTGGCTTGCCTACAACTATCTAAAGAATAAAGAACGGCATAAAGCACCATATCATACTGTCTATGAAGCATGATAAAGTTACAAACAAAAAATAATGTTACAGTCAAGCTGATCAGAACAGGTAAAACCCCCTGAGCTATATCTTCATCCTCAGTTAGCTTCTCTCCTCTCAAGATTGCTATTCCTTCTCGTCTGTTCTTTTATGTTCATATTTTTTCCTATTCGTACCGTTATAGGTCTTTTCTTTGACCTTGAATCTTGTTTCTTTAATAACTGCTCATTTCTCATATTTTTTTGAATTTCCAATGCTTTCTTTTAATACCTTATTCCTCACAACCTGCAAAAATGTTTGTATATAAGAAGAAATACTCTAGGAAAATAGTTTGTAACTGAATCATTTTTATCTTTTCTGAGCTGTTAAATGAGCTAAATGATAAATGAGCTAACTGTTCAAAATAACTGAGGGTCCATGGTTTGCTGGGTTTTCTATACGACAGTTTGTTCTAACAAGCAAACTTCTGGGATTTCAGTTACTATTACATAAAAGAACCAACTTTTAAAAAATATTAACATCAGAGCCATGGGAATGTATATAATTCTCATCTAAGATTTCATACATTTTTAAATTGCTTATTTCTAAAACTTTGGCTCTTCATCAAAGGTTTTCTGTAGCAAATGACTAAAAATCTTCTCGCAGAGTATAGAGGTATATAAAATAAACACCAAAGCCTAAACCGAATAATCTTCCTTCTACACTTTTTAAGATTCCTGGACTTCAGCAAATGTGCTATAGATGACTTCCCACCTTTCTTTCTAAAACTTGGCCTGTTCAGTAATGCACATTTAGAAGACACAAAAGAACACGGGGGAGATGGAAATATTCTGTATTATGATTGTGGTGGTGATTACACAACTGTATGCATTAGTTAAAGCCCAACCCACTGTACATTTTTAAGGAGTACATTTTATTATTTATAAATTATACTCTGGTAAACCTGGCTTAAAAAAAAATGGCCACTTAACTTTGGAACACAGCTTTGGAAGACACAAAGTCCCCACTGGCAATAGTGATTTCCATTAATGTCAGAATGTCTGTTACTGAGGCAGCTACCCAGAATCCATAACACCAACTACCACTTATCAAGTACTCACTATGTGCCAGATGGTCTAAGTGTTTCATATAGCTTAACTCCTTTAGTCCTAACAATAACCCTCTGAACTGGGGGCTATGTCTCAGATTGTACAGCTATGGAAACTGAACCTCGAGAGTCACCTCGTTTGTCCAAGGTTATATAACTAAATAAGTATTCCAGTGCTATTTGCCCCACCCCCTCCTCTGAGAATGTATTGGTTAGAGGAGCTGTGAGAGGTAGTTCAGTGACCTAACTGGTCTGTGTGGGTGTTTACAGGGAGAATTAAACAAAATCTAGTTTATAGAAGACCTTAACTGTTCTTATATAAAATTTACCTTTTATTGTATTGCAGTGGTAAGCCATTGAAGGACCTAAAACAAGAGCATGAGAAAATCAAGTTCATATTTGGAATATTGACAGCTGGATTAGGTAGGGAGATCACTGGACACTTTAGCAGTAATCCAGGTGATGAGAGTCTGAATTGAAACACTGATTTAGGGAAGAAGAGGAAGAAAACCAGTAATGGGCAATCTTTGCATTTACTTGAAAAGGTGTATAAAAGAAGGAAAGCCCTAGGAAAATAGGTTATAGCTAATTCATTACTATCCTTTCTGAGTAAAAATATGATAAAGGAGCTGGTTCATCTCAGTGCATATGTTAATAGAAATATAGCGCTCTAGATCATTCTTTCTCCAGCTGTTCTCAATTGGATGACAGGGCAATGACTCTTCAACTTCATATTTGCTTATAGGCATCAGTTAATCCTAAATTCAAAGGCCACAGATTGGGATTCCCATGCATTTTGTACCGTCTTGAGTTCTTGGCCAGCTCTGTATTTCACTTACGCCTCCAAAGAAACATGTTGGAGTGGACTATTGTCCTTTTAAAGACTCAAGAAATGGTTATTATTTAGTCGTTGACTGGTTTTATTTCTAAATATGGAAAAGACAAGGATGTTTGAATGTCAATGGGAAGGGTTCAGTTGGAAGGGAGATTGAAATATATTGGCATGAGAAGGAAAAATCAATAGTATACCATTCCTAAAATAATGAGAAGATTAATTTCCTACAAATGCAGAAGGGTTGATGTTAGGAAGAAGTACATCTCTTCTAATAGAACAAAAGGGGAGACAGAGAGCATGGTTACAGATGTAAGTAGTTGTAAATAGATTCAAGAGTTTAGTAGTAGGGAGTTGAGGAGGTGCCCATTTGATTATTTTTTACTCCAGAAAGAAGATGTAAGACATCAAGTTAAAGAATGGTACGGGGCTCAGAGATGGAAGGCAGGAAGCTGCTTGTTTTATTTAAACTTTTTTTTCCTAGTAAATATAGATTGGAATCTACAGAGATGTATACAAATAATGGTAATAATAAGATTGCTAAAAATTAAGACCAGAGGAACAAAAACACAAAATAATTTCAGCCACAAGGCCTGAACCTCAGATTTGACTCTTAACTTGCTGGCAGATCAAAGAAGAGGAAGATTCAGATACTAATACATTTACTTAAAGGTTTGCTGATTTTTAGAATGTATAGGTCTTTTAAAATACATTTCTTATTTTAACATAGTTTTTAATTTACAGAGAAGTTGCAAAAATAGTATAAAGAGTTCTCAAACACCCTACATTCAGTTTTCCCTGTTGTTAACATCTTACATTAGTATGTATGGCACATTTGTCACAACTAATGAACTAATATTGATGTAATTATTAACTAAAGTCTATGCGTTATTCAGATTTCCTCAGTTTTCCTAAGAAAATTTTATGAATGTTCTTTTCTGTTCCAAGATCCCATTAATGATACCATGTTACCTTTATTGTTAAGTCATCATAGGCTCCTCTAGACTCTGACACTTTCTCAAATTTTCCTTGCTTTTGATGACCTTAACAGTTTTGAGGAATACTGGTCAGGTATTTTTTAGAATTTCATTTAATTTGGATTTGTGTGATGTTGGGGGGGGGGAGTAGTATCTACATAAATCGTTTTGAATTGTGCTATACAAGACAGTTTTCTATTCTTCATTTAGAATATAGGATATATATTATAAATAGAATAAATGTGCCTTTCACCTTCAAAAATTCTATTAATTGATATTAATAGTATCAATTACAACTGTAGTTAATTCCTTATATGCCACGCATTTTCTTAGTCTCTCAGAGCTCTAGTATCTTCACCTACAAAATGAAAGATTAAGATTTGGTTTTCACCTCCCTTTCTAGTCTTTCACTAGTGTTTTTTGGTGACCTGCGGGAAAGCCCAAGACTGACCTCCAGTGGTAATCCGTGCTGCTCTCCAAGAAATAAATACTTATTTGTTGACCTTAGATGAGTTGACACAACCAGATAGTTAAGAAAAAGTAACCCTTACAGCAAGTCAGTTTCTATGTTTATTTATTTACTGGTAGTTAATGACAAATCTCAGTTTCTCTGTAATATGACTAGAGAAATTTCTTTATAGAAGTGACCCAAAAGTATCTTTTTTCTGTTCTGAAATTTGAACCACTTGGGGAGAGATGAGTCTAAACTCTCTTCGTTGTATGGACAACTCTAATTCTGGATATAATCATTCCATAAATGTCTTTAGTGCTTAGGTGATTTCCTCCCAGTAATTCAGTAGAGGTTTATTTGCAGTCATTAATTTTAGTACTCTTAAAGTATTTTCTGATGT
Organism: Ailuropoda melanoleuca; assembly: GCF_002007445.2. Lineage (NCBI taxonomy): Eukaryota > Metazoa > Chordata > Mammalia > Carnivora > Ursidae > Ailuropoda > Ailuropoda melanoleuca. The sequence goes on from NC_048226.1 coordinate 67,341,905, forward strand.
CGACTTCTCATTTTTCTCATTTTTTTCCTGAGGCTTCTCTCTCCTCATGGAACCATATTCATATAAATTCTAAGATATTCCTCCCCCCCCATAATCTCAGAAGATATTTGTGAATCTATGGGAGTTGGGGGAAGTTCTATGGGGGAAGTTCCTCTAATATTGTTTTTAGCATTCTCCAGGAGTGGATCTACGTTTTCTGGGATCTGAAATTGGTCCTTTTTAAAAAGAGTACAAGTTACATATATAAAATAACCAAGGCTCAGGGTCTTGTAAAATGTCCTATTCAAGCCAAGAAGCCTTGAAGCTGAAATTTCCTAATAATTTTCTGGTAAATCTCCCTCACACAGTCTTGGATGAAAACTGATATACCACTGTACCAGCTTTCTATTGCTGCCTTTTGTAGAAGCCTCCTGCATTCCTTGGCTCATGGTCTCCTTCCATCTTCAGTGCAATGGCAGGTCAAGTCCTTCACAGGCAGCATATCTATGACCTTTTACCATTGCATCTCTCTCTAATCACAGCAAAGGACAGTTCTTAGCTGTTAAGGACTCATGTGATTAGATCAGGTCCACCCAGATAATTTAACATAAACTCCCCATTTCAGGATCTGTAACCTTAATCACTTCTGTAAAGTCTCTTTTGCCATATAAAGTAACATATTCAGATTCTGGGGATTAGGATGTAGGCATCTTCAGGGGAACAGTTTTCTGCCTAACATACCACATAGGGGTATGATTTCTGCCTTCTTTTCACTTGATGATAATGACCAGTGACTTAGTATTTCTACTTTGTTATTACAATAAAACTTGAGATATGGCAGTCTCCCTTTTTTATCTACTCTATTAACTTTATATTTTTTAACAGGTTTTTTTTTTGAGATATAAGCCACATGTCATACAATTAACCCATTTTAAGTGTGCAGTTCTGTGGCTCTTAATATATTCAGAGTTGTGCAGCCATCACCACAATTTTAGAACTTTTTTGTCACCCACAAAATGAAGCCCTGCGTCCCTTAGCCATGATCCACCAATTCTCCCATCCTCCCCAGCCCAGGCAACCACTAATATACTTTCTTTCTCTATGGATTTATCAATTTTGGACATTTCATATACATAGAATCATTTGTGGTTTTTTATGACTAGCTCCTTTTGTTTCACATAATGTCAATATCAATCCTTTATTTTTTATTAGACACTTCATGTCTTTTTATTGTCAAATAATATTTCATTGTATAGATGTGTATGACATTTTTTAATCCATTGTTCAGTCAATGGACCTTTGGTGAGTTTCCACTTTTTGGCTACTAATAACAGTACTTCTGTAAACAGTCACAAGGATGTCTTGTGTAGATACGTTTTTTCATTTGTCTTGAGAGTATACCTATAAGTGGAATTGCTGGATCAGATGGTAACTCTATGTTTAATCATGGCAATTTCTTAAAAGATTAGCTACATATGGAATGTGAAACCATAAGAATGGACTTTTCTTGTTCTGTTGTCTTACAATTAACTTCTAGTGACTTCCATGCATGATTTTGTAACATCATTCATTTGGAAAATATTTATTTACTTAGTTATGCAGATCTTCCAAAAGTTTGACATTTTATTACATGACATCAAAATTCACATTTTTGATATTATTACCAGTTCTCTCATCAGAAAAGTCTAAATACCAGGAAGCTGTCAGGTTCATGATAGCAAATACAAGTTTTCCATAATGCTAATTTTTGCTTGAAAGTTTAAATATTCAGAATTGGGTAATTCACAAATGTTTTCTCTTAAATGAACTGTTAACGTCAAGGAAAACAATAGATAATATTTATTGGCAATGATAAAAACCATAGTTTTGTCAGTTACTTTCAATTAAAAAGGTGTTTTCACGAGTCGGCTACTATAGCTTGCAATTCGGTTGCACATCTGCTTTCCCTCAAGACAGCTGTCATTCTATGGTATGTAGCAGCAGTGCTTTATGCATACTTGCCATTTCATCACACCGAATATTAAAAAATATCTATTCATTGGTGAGGATTTAATAAATAATTTTTACTATTTCATCAGGGACATTTTTACATGAAACTGTTATTCAATTCATTTTGTATGAGAATTGTATAGTGGAGAAGTAGCTCATTTTGCTACTACTGCCTCGATTCTTGGTAAGGCACTCACCATTGCTTTTGCACTATCAGTGCAATGTCAACATAGTGCAAAAGATGGGTATGTCCTGGTACTATTACAAAATTAGTTTTGACTTTAAGGATTCTTTCATAGGGTCTCAGGGACCTTGAAGGGTCTGTGGACCACACTTTGAGAACTGCTACTCGAACACTGAACTTTTTGTCTCTAAGTATTTTTCAGAAATGTTAAGATTAATGAAAAGTCATATGTCATTTTGAGTAGAAACAAATTTTTGTTATTTTGCAGTATACTATTTTTTCTTTTCCTATCAGAACTACACTCAGTAGTTCACTAATCTAAACAAATTCAGAAAGTTAATAATTTTCACTCTCATTTTAAAATGATATAACATTAGAAATCAATTTTTATTTATTTGTCTAAGGTTGGACAATTAGCTTAATTACATTTTAAGTTGAAACTCAAGCATTCTCATTCATAAGTCCAGTGCTTTAGCTTTTATAGGCTGCTTTACTAGAAAATCTGTGTGAAACAACATGATGCCTTAGTGAAAGTTGGAAGTATAGGCTTAAATTGCCTCATTTGTTTTTTTGAATAATCTTCAGATAATCATCTTTCAGGCTTTAAAGGCGATCTCGTTAGTACTCTTAGAAGTGGATTTGTGGGGGCGCCTGGGTGGCACAGCGGTTAAGCGTCTGCCTTCGGCTCAGGGCGTGATCCCGGCGTTATGGGATCGAGCCCCACATCAGGCTCTTCCGCTATGAGCCTGCTTCTTCCTCTCCCACTCCCCCTGCTTGTGTTCCCTCTCTCCATGGCTGTCTCTATCTCTGTTGAATAAATAAATAAAATCTTTAAAAAAAAAAAAAAAAAAAGAAGTGGATTTGTGGAACTAGGTGATGTGGTCAAAGGCTACCAGCCACTAGTTATCAAATAAGTCCTGGAGATCTCCTGTGCAGCATAGTGAGCTATAGTTAATAATATTGTATACTTGTAAGTTGGTAGGAGAGTAGATCTTAAATGTTCTCACCACACACAAAAATAATGATGACTATATGAGGTGATAGATTTGGTAACTAACCTTATTGTGGTAATCATTTCACAATATATATGTGTGTGTCAAATCATCATGTTTTACACCTTAAACTTATACTGTGTTGTATGTCAATTGTATCTTAAGCTGGAAGAATATTTTTAGATATGAATTATGCTGACATCCTAACATTCTGAAGCTAAATTCCACTAAGCAGTGTTCTGTGGGAAATGAATTTATTGAAACAGATTAAAGAAATATTTTAAGAATGAAATATAAGTGTGGGTTTATTACTGGGCTCTCTATTCTCTTCCATTGATCTGTGTGTCTGTTTTTGTGCCAATACCGTACTGTTTTGATTACTATAGCTTTGTAGTGTATCTTAAAGTATGGGATTGTAATATTTCCCCCTTTGTTCTTTCTCGAGATTTCTTTGGCTATTTGGGGTCTTTTGTGGTTCCATACAAATTTTAGGATTATTTGTTCTAATTCTGTGAAAAATACTGTTGGTATTTTCATAGGGGTTGCACTGAATCTCTAGGTTGCTTTGGGTAGTATGGATATTTTAACAATATAAATTCTTCCAATCCATGAGCATGGTATATCTTTCCATGCGTTTGTGTTGTCTTCGGTTTCTTTCATCAGAGTACAGGTCTTTCAGCTCCTTGGTCAAGTTTATTTCCTATATATTTTATTCTTTTGATGCAATTGTAAATGGGATTGTTTTCATAATTCTCTTTCTGTTACTTTGTTATTAGTACATAGAAACACAGTGGAATTCTGTACATTAATTTTATGCCCTGCAACTTTACTGAATTCATTTATTAGTTCTAGTAGATTTTTTGTTTTTGTTTTTATTTTTAGTGGAGTCTTTAGGGTTTTCTATATATAGTATCATGTCATCTGCAAATAATGACAGTTTTAATTCTCTTTATAGTGTTGTATGGTGATAGATGGTAGCTACACTTGTGAAAATAGCGTAACATAGCGAGTTGTTGAGTCACTAAGTTGTACATCTGAAATTAATGTAACATTGTATGTAAACTATACGTCAATAAAAAAATTGAATTAAAAAAATGAATGAGATGTACCTTTACTTATAAAGCTTCTTATTGCTGCAAATATACACAACTTTTGCGATAAGCTGAATGAACTAGTTATATAAAAATCTACAAATTAACTTTCTTTATAAAATATGGTAAACATCAAATAAATTGTATATAGATAGTATTTTAGCTAATTGAAATTTGATTTTTGTCAGTGCTTTATTTGTGATATAGTTTTTGGCAGAAATGGTACTATTGGGAAGACTTTCAAAGTGCAAATTTATGTGTCTTAAAATTCTCAAGAATCACATGTTATCAATAGTGATGATGATGATGATAGCAATAGGTAGTATGCATTAATGGCCTACCATATATGCCAGGTACCATCCTGTGTTACTACATGCATTACCTCATTTAGTTCTCCAATAGCTGTGTTGGCTAGATACAGATAGTACTAAGAATAAATAAACAAAAGTCCCCACAACTTTGGGTTTGGTAACCACTGGCATATATTATTTACCTTAAAACAGCCTTTTCACTCTAGTCTTATAAACAGTTTTCTTTTTAAGAGCAGGAGTAATTTTGTGGTACGTATTTTACCTTTTATTTTTTAAATCAGTTCTTTAGCGTAATCTGACTTTGGTTTCTATTTTAACACTAGTAAAATGAACTGGAACGATTCCTAGCCTTTCTATAAACTTAAAAAACATTTTTTTTCTTTCCAGAAATAATGTTGTCATAGAATGGATATGGTTTAATTTTTCCATAAAAAAATAAAGATGGAGGAGAGGTAACATGTAATGTGTGAGAATTTTAGGAGTCCATATCTGAGGACTCAAAATGGTAAAGATGATGGTGATGATAGTAATTCTTTGTATACTTATTATTAGCTGAGTATGATAAGTACTAGATGAGCATTATCTCCATTCTCTCTATAACCCCATAAAATACAGGTACTGGTTTTTTTCCCCTTTTTTCAAAGGGGAAACTGATTTATTAGTTATTTTCCCAAGACTATATAATTGGTAAATGATGAAGCCAGGATTCCAACCCAAATTATATGTCTAAACTACTTGCTACATTTGCCACTAGGCTAACAATCTGGATTCCTGATGCTGGCTTTAGGGCATGTTTCTTAACTTCTTCAATCTTCAATTTCCTCATCTATAAAATGGGAATAAGAGTAGGAGTCCTTAGCTTTTCATAACTTTTTGAGGGTCACAAAAAGTTTTGGGACTTTGGAGAGCTTGTAAAGATAAGTGAGAAAGCAATTTCCTTGCACACAGATGTGCTCATGGTGCTAAATGGTGATGTCTATAGCAATAGGAGACTTTATTTCATTATTATTATTTCTATAGACCTTGTCATTTACTGAGCACTTCTGTGTACAAAAAATTTTGCTGAGCACTTTGCTTTCTCAATAAAGTCTCCTATTGCATGCCTCATCTTTTGATATGGGCATATGACCCTTACCACTGTGCCACAATATTAAATATTCTCTTGACTCTGCCTTCTATCTCATTTTAGCCAGTCCAATATACAGAGCAGCCAGGAATAATCAGCCTAAAGTTTATTTAGGGTCATAGCACTTTTTTGTTCAAAAACATTCGATGTTTTCCCTTTGCCTATTGAATTAAATAAGAATTCTGCCTAAAACCCAAGGCCCTAACTTATCTCTCCTGTTTTATCTTTTCTACACAGAAAATCCTGTAGTTATCGTCTGGGTGGGGATTCAGTTGTTTGGAAAGACTTTAGGTTGTCAGGGTTGCTGAGGGTCCATAATCTGCATTTAGAGTGTTGGGGCAGGGATGCTCAAAGTCTTTCCATGAGCATAACAGTCTCAACACAAAGTCTCACTCAAATGTGGGTAGCCAACTTGTTGTACCTCCTACTTCCTGAACATACTCATGATTTTCCTATCATCATTCCTTTATCCTGCTTTTTGAATTTTTCTACCTCTCCTCCCGAATCTGAGGCTTTTGCCATCTTATCTAGACTTCAAGGCCAAGTTTAAATATCACTTACACTCCCAGATCCCTCCAGTTTCTACCTGAACCGCTCTTATATTTTTTAATGCTTCTTAAATCTTTTTTTTATACCTGTTTGTAATTATTTTTAGTGAAGAGGGAATTACTACCCTGCAGCCTTTTTTGAAGGCAAGCTCAAAGTCTGATTCATCTTTGAATGTCCCAAAATGTATAGCACTGTGTGTTACATCTTGCATTTATTTCTGAAGGATAAAGACCCAATCTTAAATTTTTTGGTAATAAACATGACCTTATTTAGCTCAGCATTGCTGGTGCCTCAGGTAGTGCCAGGCCAATAATAGGTGATAAACTCATGCTTTCTAAATCAGTGTTTTCATCATAGTAGACTGGAAGTTTTTTGAGACACACACAGCAATATCTACTATTTGTTTAACTTGTTTTCATTCTTATCTGCCTGTCCATTCACTCCTCACCTGCTTCGTTCAACAAAACTGAAAATGCTGTCAGGAGCAGCATCTTTACTTCACTCTGCACGTCAAGCAGAAGACAGAATAATTCCTTAATTGTACCAAGTGCTTAATGTGTTTTATTAACATGGACCAGTTCGTAGCAATAGAGCATAAGTGAAAGGTGTACATGTTTTCATGCCTTCATACTGTTTGGTGGTAAAGAATCATACGTGTCCAAGCACCTGCGAACCTGCACAGGTTATGAAAATGTAAAGCTAGATAGATACAGTTTATTTTAACATGTTGGCATCCTATCAAAAAAGTCTAAATATCCTGAACAAACCATTTTTTTGTCCTAGAAACAAAGACCCCAAAAAAGTATTGGTTTTTCTTTATGGGAGTGGGAGCTTCTTTAGTACTTAATCTCTACTCCTCCTCCTCAAATAAACAATAGTGACTTAAATGACAAATTCAGGGGTACATAGATTTACACTAAGATATCACTTGTAGTCTGCATAGACTAATATGATTTCACTAGAGAAAAATAACTGCCTGAAAAATCTTTTATCTTATTTTAAATTGTTACTTTTTTTTTTTAAAGATTTTATTTATTTATTTGACAGAGAGACAGCCAGCGAGAGAGGGAACACAAGCAGGGGGAGTGGGAGAGGAAGAAGCAGGCTCAGCAGAGGAGCCTGATGTGGGGCTCAGTCCCAGAACGCCAGGATCATGCCCTGAGCCAAAGGCAGATGCTTAACGACTGAGCCACCCAGGCACCCCTAAATTGTTACTCTTTTAAAAGGGTTTCATTATGAGAAGGAAGCTTCATGGGCTATGGTGATTTTAACCTGAGTGTTACATGGGGATTTGGATTTGATCCAGATCATTTAAAAATAGCCCTACGTTATTTGATTATTTAAAACAGAATTTTATGTTTTTTCATTATTTTGATTATATATAAATTTATTTTATTTTGTATCATACTAAATAGGAACGAAGGTGGATCCCTTTTACCAAGTTTCTTTGTAAAATTTTGCTGCCAAAATCATCAGGACATTTTTCAAATCTATTGAAATTTGCCTTTGTCTCAATGCAATAATTAATCATTATATTAGTAACTATTATTGTTAGTCATCTTCTAAATTAAGTGATACAGCATAGTACAAAAAACATAGAATGGGTCACAAAAACTGGGTTTAAATCCTAGCACAACCACTTAATGTCTTTGAAAGGTAGACAGACCTTTTATTTCTCTGAGCCTCTTTCCTCATCTGTAAATTTGGAATAATACTCCTTAATTCTTAATATTATTGTGAAGCCTAGATGATATTATATGATTAAAAAATTAGGTTCAGCTCTTAGTAGATAACCTTCAGATGTTGTAGATTTCTGACTGCTAGAATTTGCTACCATAGGGTAATCTACAAGTTTTTTTAAAAAAGACTTTATTCCTTTAATAAAGAAAACTGCATACTTAAATGTGTTTTAACGTTTTATAATTGATATAATTTAACGTTTTATAACTGCATACTTAAACGTTTTTAACGTTTTGTAATTGATTTATAATTATAAAACTGCATACTTAAATGTGTTTTAACGTTTTATAAATTTCCTTTGGATTTTTCTGAAAATCTAAACTAAATTGGAACTTACACACTATGATATTATGGAAATAAATCTGAACCAGGCATCAGAGAAATTGCTATAAAATTTGCTTTGCTACTAAGGATAGAATCTTGGTCAAGTCATTTGCGCACTATGGGCTTTAGTTTCCTCCAGTGTAAAACGGGGGAGTTAGGGCAAGGGAGTTGCAGTAAATGAAGTCCTCTCAGTTCTAGAATTCAGTGATTATTTTTGGAATATTATTCTGATTCATTCTAAAGGTCCAGTTTCTTTTCAGTTTTTTAGTGTTCATGTTTTTTATCGATGCTAACATGTTATATAACATGTTACATATGTATATATATGTATTAAGTGTAATATATATTATATATATGTAATATATATTTTATATATGTAATATATACTACACACACACATATATGTGTAAATGGGTGTTTTCTAAACGTGATGATGATAATCACCAAGGGTGCTCATGAAAACTATTTAAGAATCTCTAGAAATTCTGATTCAGTACATTTAGAGGGGTCACAGGAATCAGTAGTTTTATGTGTCCCAGCTGATTCTTATCAACCAACTTTAAACTGCTGTGATCTTTTACCTTATTTTATCTGAAAGCTAAGTTGAACTTTTCAGCTCTCTTTTGGGGAGAGGAAGAGTCAATATGCTACACCTAGATGCTGAGATCCACTAGCCTGTGGATATTTACTTTATTCAACAAGTGTTTATTGTACATATACAGTGCCAGATAATAAAGGAGTGTATTAGCAAGTTGGAGAATTTCTTAAATAGCAGATTAGTGAATAATAGGTGTGGAGGAAAAAAAAAGGATGAGCAGAGAGAAGGAAGTAATCAGTTTTTCCTGTAGAGGTGGAGGACTTTGAAAGTTAAATAGATATGTGCCCAGCAGAAAATGTGGGAAGGGGTACTACAAGAAGGGAAAGCACTGCGAACAAGAAAGTGTAAGAATGCCAGATATGGCTGGACAACTTTGAGCAATCTGGTAGATGGGACAGGAGAGATAGGCTGGAGAAAAGGTGGCCTTCAGAGTAGAAAGGGCTGTTAATACAATGCTAAAAAGATTGGACTTAATTCTGAGGAGAATGTGATGGAAGGGATGGAGAGGTTTGTAGGAATGTATGTTTTCTAAAGTTCACTCTGCCCAGGTATAAAGGGGAGTTTTTTGAGACACATAACGGCAGTATTTATTATTGTTTTTTGCTTGAGGCATGATGACAAACAAGAAGCCATAGTTGAAAATCTCATAATACATGGAGTATCAAAGGTATCCCTCATTAGTAGAGAAAAATTAGCCAAGACTAAACATGGCTCTACTTCCATCCAAAAACCAAAGCTTAAAAGCAAGAACTAAAAAAGTGTTTCCAAGTAATTTTACTGCATCTCAGTACAAATATTTAAAGGAATGTTTGAAGAAATACAGATATTTAGAGTACAGAAATCCCTTGCTGTGAAGTCAAATTCATAATGTCCAGCATTCATTAAAAAAACTATGAGGTGTGAGAAGAAGAAAATAGAACCCATAATAAAGAGAAAAATAAGTTAATACAAACAGACCCCAAAATGACAAAGAGGATAGAATTAGACAAGGACTTTAAAATGGTTATTATAACTTGTGTCATCTGTACAAGATGGTAGAGGAAAGTATGAACATACTAAAGAAAATCACCAATTTACATTCCCACCAACAGTGCATGAGGGTTCCCTTTTCTCAACATCCTCGCCAACACTTGTTATTTCTTCTCGTTTTGATACTAGCCATTCTGACTGTGTGAGGTGTGATACCTCATTTTGGTTATGATTTGCATTTCCCTAATGATTAGTGATTCTGAGCACCTTTTCAGGTGTTTCCTGGCCATCTGTATGCTTTGGAAAAATGTCTAGTCAGTTCCTCTACCCATTACTTAACTGGATTGTTTGTGGGATTTTTGCTGTTGAGTTAAATGAGGTTGTTTTTTTGTTTTTGTTTTTGTTTACTTTTTGGGTATTAACCCCTTATCAGATACATGATTTGCAATATCTTCTCCCAATCAGTAAGTTGCCTTTTTGGTTTATTGATGGTTTCCTTCACAGTGCAAAAGCTATTTAGTTTGATATAGTGCCAGTTGCTTATTGTTGCTTGTGTTTCTCTTGTCTGAGGAGACAGATTTAGAAAAATATTGCTAAGGCTAATGTCCAAGGTATGACTTATGTTTTCTTTTAGTAGTCTCATGGTTTCAGGTCTTATATTTAATCCATTTTGAGTTTATTTTTGTGTATGGTGAAAGAAAGTGGTCCCGTATCATTCTTTTGCATGTAGCTGTCCTGTTTTTTAACACCATTAAATGAAGGGACTGTCTTTTCCCCATCATATCTTCTTGCCTTCATTGTCATAGATCAATTGACCACGTATGTATGGGTTTATTTCTGGGCTCTCTATTCTGTTCCATTGATCTATTTTTCTAATTTTGTGCTTGTTCCATATTGTATTGATTACTATAGATTTATAGTATAGTTTGAAACCTGGGATTGTAATACCTTCAGTTTTGTCCTTTCTCAAGATTGCTTTGACTACATCAGGTCTTTTGTGGTTCCACACAAATTTTAGGATTATTTGTCCTAGTTCTGTGAAAAGTGCCATTGATATTTTGATAGAGAATGCATTAATCTCTATAGATTGTTTTAAGTAGTGTGGACATTTTAATAATATTAATTTTCCAGTCCATCAGCATGATATTTGTTTCCATTTATTTGCATTGTCTTCAGTTTCTTTCATTAATTTCTTATAATTTTCAGAGTACAAGTCTTTCACCTCCTTAGTTAAATTTATCCATAGGTATTTTATTCTTCGTAATTCAGTTGTAAATGGCATTATTTTCTTAATTTCTCTTTCTGCTGCCTTGTTTTTAGTGAATAGAAATGCAACCAATTTCTGTATGTTAATTATGTATTCTGCAACTTTATTGAATTCATTTATTCTAATAGTTTTTTGTGGAGTGTTTAGGGTTTTTTATATATATAGTATCACATCATTTGCAAATAGTGGCAGTTTTACTTCTTCCACATTGAATACCTTACAACATGAATGCCTTTCATTTTATTCTATTTCTTTTTTAGATTTTTATTTAGATTCAAGTTAGTTAACATATAGTGTCTTTTTAGTTTCAGGGGTAGAATTTAGTGATTCATCAGTTGCATATAACAACCAGTGCAGTTATGCCTTTGGGGGGGGGGTGGAGTCTAATTGCTGGACTTCCAATGCTATGTTGAATTAAAGTTACAGGAGTAGACATCTTTGTCTTCCTGATCTTAAAGGAAGACCTTTCAGCTTTCACCACTGAGTATATTTTTAGCTGTGGGATTTTTCATATATGACCTTGATTATGTTGACATATGTTCCTTCTAAACCCACATTGTTGAAAGTTTTTATCATGAACAGATGTTGAATTTTGTCAAATGCTTTTTCTACATCTAATGAAATGATTATATAATTTTTATCCTTCATTTTCTTCATGCAGTGTATCACTTGATTGGTTTGCAGATATTGAACCATCCTTGTATCCCTAGAATAAATTCCACTTGATCCCGGTGGATGATCCTTTTAATTTATTGATGAATTTGGTTTGTTAATATTTTGTTGAGTATTTGTACATCTATGTTCATCAGGGATATTGGCCTGTAATTTTCTTTTTTGGTAGTTTATTCTTTTTTTTTCTTTTTTGGTCTGGATTTGGTATCAGTGTAGTGCTGACCTCATAATGATTTTGGAAGGATTCATTCATCTTCAGTTTTTTGGAATAGTTTGATAAGGATAGGTATTTGCTCTTTAAATGTTTGATAGAATTTACTTGTGAAGCCTTCCTGTCCTGGACTTTTGTTTGCCAGGAGTTTTTCAATTACCAATTCTATGATGTTACTAGTAATCAGTTTGTTTAGATTTTCTGTTTCTTCCTGATTCAGTCTTGAAAGATTGTATGTTTCTAGGAATTTATTCATTTTTCTAGATTGTCCACTTTTTGGCATATCATTTTTTGTAGTGGTCTCTTATAATCCTTTGTAGTTCCATGGTGTGGGTTATAACTTCTTTTCATTTTTGATTTTATTTATTTGAGTCTTCTCTCTTTCTTTCTTGATGAGTCTGGCTAAAGTTTTAATCATTTTTGTTTATCTTTTCAAATAACCATCTGTTACTTTCACTGATCTTATCTATTGTCTTTTTGGTTTCTATGTCATTTATTCCTGCTCTGATCTTTATTATTTCCTTCCTTCTACTCGCTTTGTTCTTCTTTTCCTAGCTTCTTTAGGTGTAAGGTTAGATTGTGTATTTGAGATTTTTTCTTTTTTCTTCAGGTAACTGTGAACTTCCCTCTTGGAAACTGCTTTTGCTGCATCCCAAAGATTTTGAACTATTGTATTTCCATTTTCATTTGTCTCCAGGTTGTTTTTAAATTTCCTCTCTGATTGCATCTTTGACCTTTTGGTGGTTTAGTGGTGTGCTGTTTAGCCTCCACTTGTTTGTTTCTTCCATTTTTTTTTCCTTATAATTGATTTCTAGTTGTATACCATTGTGGCCAGAAAAGATGCTTGATATAATTTCAGTCTTCTTAATTTTTATTGAGACTTGTGTTGTGGCCTAACATGTGATCTCTCCTGGAAATGCTCTGTGTGCACTGGAAAAGTGTGTGTGTATTCTGATGTGTTTTTTGGTGTTTGGTTTTGTTTCATTTTTGTTTTTGTTTTTGTTTTTTTAGAGAATGGGCTGGGGCAGAGGGAGAGGGAGAGAGAGAATCTTAACCAGGCTTCATGTCCAACGCAGAGCTCGATCTCACAACCCTGAGATCATGACCTGAGCCGAGATCAAGAGTTGTACATTTAACCGACTGAGCCAGCCAGGCACCCCTATCCTGATGTTTTTAGATGGAATGTTCTGTATATATATGTTAAGTTCATCTGATCTAGTGTGTTTTTCAAAACCACTGTTTCCTCATTGATTTTCTATCTGGATGATCTAACCACTGATGTAAGTCAGTGTAAAGTCCCCTACCATTATTGTATTGCTGTCTGTTCCTCCCTTTACTTTCCCCTCACTTTAGAAGTCTCTTTCAATGACAACTGTTTGAAGGTAAAATAATAACAATATAATGTGTTTATACATATATGGAAGTGATAATATATTACATTTTGTACAGTACATTACACAATTGATTGTTACATTTTGTACAATGTACAAAAGCTGACAGAGGAGGAATCAAAGTGTACTGTTGTAAGGTTCTCAGACTATAAGCAAAGTAGTATAATATTACTTTAATATTACTTATGATAAGTTAATTTTTTAAATAATTTCAACAGATACAAAAAGCAATTGAAGATTCGTAAGATTTAACAACTCAAATGGGCAAATAAATTTGGAGCTAAGAATTATATCTCTCCCATATTTCAAAAATAATTCCTCACATATTTGTTTGATCTACTTTAAGATTAAAAATGAAGGATGGTGATATGAGATACTTACAAATAACATTGCTTTAAAATAGTAAAACCTAGATTTTTTTATTCATACATAGCTTGCTTTGTAGAGTTGGGTATAACCCATATGAGAAACAAGAGGACAACATGAGCCTACACTTAGACATCCATCACATTGAAAGGTTTATAAACAACTTTTCTACCCTCATTTCTAGGCTTTGTTGTTTTAAGAAGGCAAAGTGAATAAATAGTGCCAGCCCCAGCTCAGGCAAAATTGTCAAGCGGAAGAAATGTGTTGTCCATTCCCTCCCTTCTCCCACTTTTGTTGGCTACCAGCTTTATATCCTGTCCTGGCAGCTGATCCATGATCTCTGAGCTATTGCATTGTGTTATTTTCTGATACCCTGTTTCTCCAAAAAAGTAGGCATCTAAGTAAGCTGTACTTTGCTTTCTAATGTAATAAATATTAACTTTAATATTAATATTAAATTCTCTCTGTGATATTTTGTCAATTATTTTAGCATTATTTCTTATTTAATAGTGACTGATTAAAAAAAAAAAACGCCTACCAATGTGCAATAGCAAACATACTGTATTTCCTTAATCGTTCCTTATATTTGTATTTCATGAATATCCAGTCCTTTGCTACATAGAGCAATCCCAGGGATTTTCAGGTTTGGAAACTATATCCTAGAAAGGCAAATGTCAAGGGTAATTGGATAGAGCTAGTACTAGAACCTGGGTCTGCTGACTTCTAATTTAATTAAATTCTTGAGAGTAGAAGGGAAAGTGTTGCGATTAGGTGACACAGTGGTAGATTGCGTGTGGAGGTCTGCTGGCAAGAACTCATCCAGGATTTTAGCCTGACAATAATTCATTCCTTTATAATCTTTGATAGAAATATAAAGACTATTCTTTAAGGAGGGCCGGGAGTTCTGTGCATGAACAGCCTCAGAAAACTGTTGCTGTCGTTAACTCCAATCCCAGAATGAAGTTCCACAGAGTACCTACTAACTGCAGCCTCCCCAACTCAGTGGGCCCTTCATATAGCCCTGTGAATATAATCCTTAACTGTATTCTCTTTTAACTGTTTAATTTTTTTTTTTTTTTTTAGTTTTAATTTTGTTTTTAAAGTATCATTTCTTTGACTGGTTTTCCCAGTCAGCTATGATGTCTCTGGCTACAAATAACAGAAAACCCAAAAATATTATAAAGTAAGGAAATTTATTGGCTTTCATAACTTGAACTCTAGACCTAGGGTACACTTGAAGATTATCTCAGTTTAATACAGTTTCCTTTCTCTTGACTTCCTCTGCTACACTCCTTTTGGCGTCATCCTTAGACTGCTCTCCTCATAGTCGCACTGTAGCTGTAATAGTTCTGGCTATGTGTCTGTACTTCCTGACATTCTGTTGCTTCCCAAAGCTCTCTATAGGGGTGAGGAAGCTTTTCCTCAGAAGCCCTGAGGAAACTTCTTCCCATGAATTATTAGACCAAACTGGGTCACATGCCCATTCCTGAACCAAGCCCTATGATTTAGGGAGTTCCCTGTCTGGATAGCTTCTGCCCATATTTCTGAACCAATCACAGGAAAGTGGGGTTAACCCCACCACCAGAATTCAGGGGTGCAAGTCCCTTGTTAACAGGATGGGATTGGGGGCCGGGGGGGGTGAAAATTAGATTTCTCTTAGAATAGGGGAAATTAAAATAGGGTGATGGAGAGGTAACCAATAACGTCTGCTTCAGTTGTTTAGTTTGGTTTTGTTTTTTCCTCCTTTGGCTTTTTAGGATTAGTATGGAACATTAAAGACTATGAGTTTGGGCTTAAGTCTAGCTTTCAGAGAGCTACTATGACACTTAGCCAGGTTCCTTAACTCTGTAAGCCTCAGTTTTCCTATAGGAATTTTGTAAGGATTAAAAATAATGTAGGTAAAGGACTTCCCACATATGAACTCAATAAAGGTGTAGTTATTAAAATTTTTGTTGATTCTTAAAATTATAAATAATTGGTTTATAAAAGTGCCTTTTTTTCCCTGCTGAGACCCATTCCATCCCTAGATACTTATTAAAACAGGTGAACAAAAAAATGTTCTTTAGAGAATCTAGATTTTAGGTATACAGATGCTTACTATAAAATTATTTCATCTTTTTGCATGTTTGAATATTTTCATGATGACATGTTGAGAATAATGAATTTACAAGAATCACAGTGTTGCAATAAAAAACACTAAGGGTGACTCAGAAATACCAAGCCAAAATTCCTCTTCCTAAGACAGCAAAGTGTAATCTAAATGACAATTCAGGTCATCGAATGTTACATCAAAAACCAGGGATGTACTGTATGGTAACTAACATAATAAAATAATATTATTATAATAAAAAAATTGCAGGAATGATACTGGCCCCTTATGTCTCAAGCATTTCATTTCTTTATAAGGAAATGTTGGGTCTGAAATTCTAAGTTTTCTGCCTTGAAATTGCTTGGCATTCATTAATCATTTTGTGTGAGCAGCCCATGACACAAAGGGATAATGAAGTATACATGAGATCTCACTACAAGAGCTCTGGAGTTAGCCTTTCAGAAATAAAGAGGTTGGAGAGTAGAAGGAGAATCAGGAAAATGATTTTTATTGACTCTCTATAATGTATGTTCCAGGGGCCCTGTGGTTACAAGGATGACTGTAATATCTTACCAACCTTGAAAGAGCTCATACCTTATGTCAGAATATACCCCCATCAGTAACTAAATGAATAAATGCCCTAATAAAATTGTGTCTGAGAACATAGTGCAGAAAGAATTACTAAAGGATCCTCATCACAGACTCCTTCAGTTAAGGAAAAGTTGTTAAAGCTTGAGATTATTTCCCCAATTTTGTTTGTTTAAGAACACAGGAATCTGTTCTATTGCTAACTCACCAAGATTCTTAAGAAACCTTCACCTCCCAAAACTGGGCACCTACCCTCTTTTGTCAGCAAAATTCCCAGTCTCTCTGCGTATGATCAGATGGTTGAGTAAGATTACTTGCATACTCTCTCTTCTCCATAATAAGATTACTTTCATACGCTCTCTTGTCCATAAATAAGAATGAAAGGCCATCAAGGGTAGGCTTAAGTTCTTACAAAATAAATTGACAATAGTCAGGGCCAAGACCCTGACCCACTCTTTCCTCTCCTGCCACATATCATTGTTCTCGTCTCTCACGAGTCATATCTTCAGAGTTAGCTTTGTTCTGACCTGGAATCAGTCCAGTTATTCTTCCAGTAATGTGTACCATGGCCCACTTTTCATTGGTGTTTCTTTTATCAGGCTGCCTGCTGTTATTTTACCAGGGTTTTTTTGTCCTTTAATTTTAGTGCGGATGTTTGGTTGCAGAATTCATTGTAAAGGAATCAGTCCTACATAAGATAAATCATTAAGGTAACTATTATCTAAGTAGATCTTAGACGGGTAGAGTGAAAGGGGAAGAAACCCCCAGAAAGTTGCTCAGAAGTCTTTCACCAGTTTGTTAAGAGATTATTCCAAGAATTTCCATCTACACTCATTCCTTTTTGTAAGATGCTGGAATGCATGAATGAATAAATGAATGGGCAAAAACAGTAGAAAAGTCATGTGTAAAATATTCGGCAAGTGATGGACAATATATTAATAGCTTCTAACATTGGTATAATTCTCACAATGCATGGAACTTTTTCACTTACAGAATCTTCAGAGGGGAGAGGGGTGGGGGACTGGGATAGGCCGGTGATGGGTACTAAGGAGGGCACATATCGCATGGTGCACTGGTGTTATATGCAAATAATGAATCATGGAATATTGCATCAAAAACTGGGGAGGTACTGTATGGTGACTAATATAACAAAATAAAAATTATTAAAATATTTAAAAAATAAAAATATACAATTAAAAAGAAGAATTTAATTTAATCTCACACCATTCTTATGAAGTAGGTGTATTATTTATTTTGTGTTGTCATCATTGAGATGTTGCGGTCTCATCACAGGTAAGTGGAAGAGCCAGAGTTTGACCTGTAGATCCTCAGATTATAATTCCATAGCCATTTCATCTAGCCCAAATTGTTCTTGAATCTAGGAGACAAGAAGCTATAAACACATTTGGTTTTGGTAAGTGAAGGGCAAGCAGGAACTTCTCTTCATTTCTAATTGGTAGACTAGAATATCCAGCTACTGCAGTCAGAGAAATGTTGGTTCTAATGAATAAAAGACACATAAGGTTTCCAGTACAATGCTAGCTAGAATGCCTGAAAATATAAAAGGCAATATATTTATTTTTAATCTACAAATAAATGCATGATGAGGAGAATGAACTGGGATGGTAATGTGAGGATTATGGCATTTCACTGTATGAGGTTAACATGTTCAAAATGGAACTCCTCATCTTTCTCTTCCTTCAGACCTACTCCACCCATAGTCTTTTTTCATATCAGTCATTGACAACTCCCATTTTTCCAGTTGCTAAAGCCAAAATTTATGAAGTCATACTCACCTCTTTTTCTTTTATACATCGTATCTAATGTGTCAGGAAATCCTGTCGGCCGTACCTTCAAAATATACCCAGAATTTGACTTCTCACCACCTTCACTATTTTGCCCTTGTCCAAGCCATTGTGTCTCACCTAGATTACTAAGTAGGTAGCTTCCTGACTCATCCCCTTTTTTGTATTCTATTCTCCCTTCCTTGTATTCTCAAAACTGCAGCCAGGGATCCTTTTAAAACCTAAGCTAAATGATTCTGTTGTCCCCTCAAAAGCTTTCTTCACTAGCTCCTGTTTCTGTCAGAGAAAACTTAAAGCCTTTACAATGACGGCTTTCCAGACCCTGTATGATCTGGCCCCTCCATTAGTCTTTGACTTCCTCTCCTGTTGCACTCTACATTTCTTACTCTGCTCCAGCCACACTGGCCCCTTGGCTATTTCTGGAGCATGTCTGGCATGCTTCCTGCCACCAGGCCTCTGTGGGGACCTTTCCCAGCAGCTGCTTGCTCAAATGTCTCCTTCTTAATGAGGCCTAGCATGACTACCCTTTGAAAATTGCTGTCCTTACTTAGAAATCCTGGTGTCCCCTGCCCGCTCTTCTTCCTCATACCCCCTATGATTTACCTACATACTATATGACTTACTTATTATATTTGTTACTTCTACTTTCATAGAATATAGACTCCATAAGAACAGGATTTGGGGTTTGTTTCAGTTTCTTTTTTTGTTCACTGATACATCCTCCATGCCTAAAATTTACTGGGCACATAGCAGAAGCTCAGCACCAGTTTGTTAAATGAATAAATAATGGATGTATTTAATGAGTGTCTCTAGCTAAGATTTTACAGTTGTTGACCAGTATAATGCCCTATGCAATAAAAACATCAATAGAGGTGATAAAAGTGAGAGAGATCAAAAAAAAAAAAAAAAAACCAAAAACCAGAAGGAGTAGTAGAAGTAGTAGTAGTAATAGTGAGGGAGATCAGTAGAGCTGAACAGTTAGTCCAGTTACAAAACTTCTCAGGTAAAGACTAATGGTCTTTGTTTTTCAAGGAAGAGGAGAAAGTATGATGTAATTGCTATGGCTTCCCAAATATTACTTATGTAGCACTTGACATTATATGGCTTTCCCAGATTTATATGGGAACCAGATATTTTGCATTCATTCATTCAACAAGTATTTTCCAACATGCCTATTATGTACCAGGCACTATATAACTAATTTCAAATTAAAACTTGCAGCAAGTACAAAGAATATGCTTTAGTATATCTGTATTTAATGTAGGAAAATGAAAGTTTCACTGGTTTATTTGTTTCACGTGCCAGCTTTGCTTGTTTGTATTCCCTCAACTTTTTGAAAATCAGATACTCTCCACATGCAGAGGTAATGGTATTCACCTGTCATCAGTAGGACATATACTAGACTCGTTCTTTTGCAATAGTAGTGTGAATAGTGGCTCGTACTTGCAAGAGTGTTAGCCAGAATTAGGGATGCAGACTATGTCTATGAACAGAATTTTTTTTTATGAATCTAACTTAACTGACCCAATACTAGATGAACTAACTTATCTAAATAATCTATTAGTGGTCTCATAAGATACAGAGATTGGAAAAAGGTCATTAGCAGGTTATGTCTGTCACTTGGTGGCCAGTGCTGGTTTGATCCTGTTTTTTCAACGCTCTAGACAGCTTAGTTTTTTTGGGGTTAAAGCACCATTTCCTTTTTAATGTAGTAAGCACTTTTTCCCCTATAAAATAGCCCTTTCTTTGGAACGGAAACAGCATTAGGTCTTTGTAACTTTGGTAGTTTTTAGCACTGGATTGTTTAGTTTATAAAAATATTTGATTTAGACTGAGCTTGTGGCCTGATGATGTTTAGAAGAGTGCCAAAGTGTAACTCATAGAAGATGCCAGTAAAAACCATAGTTGGGAGAGGTGAATAATGGTTGCGTCATTTTCCTGGTAGGTGTAACCAGGCCTGAAAATCCATCACTGCCATTTTTTAAATGTGTTCCTAAGAATAAAGTCAACTGGTATTCTGTGAACTACATTAAGTATCAAAATAAAATACCTGCCAGTGCCTTGAGTCACTGTCCCACTGTCTTTACATTGTTAAGGAAGCTTTGTTTCATCATTGTGTTTTATTGCCAAAAATAGCAGTAATATTTTTCCATGACTTTTAATGAGCATTTTAGTTCCAGTGAAAACCTTGAACATACCAGATTTTTCATTGTGATTTAACTTTCATATCAAGCAAATTCTTGTTAACAAACAAGTTCTTGTAAAATATTTTAAAACTTCAGTTCTTAAAATATCCTCTCTTAAGTAAAGTCTAAAGACCAATATAGCAGGAAAAAAATAAGCACATTTGGTTAAAATAAAATGAAGTCTTGTAAGTAACATGCAATAATCAAGCCAACACAACAGATTAGATTTCTAGACTAATAAGGTACAAATAAAAGATTTTAAGGTTCAAATAAAGTACATTAGAATATATTCAATGTTCCTTGATTAGTGGAGAGTTTTTCTAGAAATATTGAATGTAGTTTCCTGACCCCTATTGTGAAGGAAATATACTGCAATAATTTATAAAAGTGTATTTGTTTGTTTGCATATATGCCTTTGGCTGTATTAGGAAAAGCAGAGGCACTGAATCAAAAAACCATCTCCTACTGCTTGGAGAGTACGGGTCTAGCACAGAGTGGAGAAAGAACAAATTGAATAGAAAGTAAATTATTGACATCTCATAGATTTGGGTCTGATTAAGTGTGGGAGGCAAGTAGCAAAAGGGAGTAGTGTGATCCCCTATTTTTTCTTAAGCCCATAACCTCTTAAGCCCTGTAACCTCTCTTTCAAGAGTAAGGATATCCCTTATTCAAAGACTATTCCTTAGTTCAAAAGGGTGGCACTGTACTAAGGAATGCTGTCTTTCATTGGAGAAGAGTATGTGCACAGGTAGAGTTGGAGAATAGAATATAGGACTCTGCCCGATGGGAAAGTCAGTAACCCATGAACAGACTGCTTCATCCACAGCAGTTCCTGAGAATATTTGTCTTCGATCTCAACCACACTTTATTCGTATTTATAAAAGATAAAAAGAACAGTGAGAGAGAGAGAAATGAATGAAGACTAATTCTTTTACGTCCTTTGTTAGTTGACAAGCATTGTCAAAACCTTTTTTCCCCACCAACCTCGTGGCAAGTGTGTCTCTTCAAGGTTTGTATCATTCTTATTTCACTATTTTACTTTATATCTGAGGCCAGAACCACAAAGAATACTCAGAAAGAAGGGACTGGGAAGAAGCTGGATAGAACCTATAGGAAATCCCATTTTAGGCCAGGGTTCTTGGTATATGACCATATAATTTATCATCTGAACAGGAAAATTTGAGAAATAGTACTGCACACTATGAATAAATAAAACAACAGGTAGGAAAAGGACTGGCTTGAACCATCCCGGACAATGTGGTCATAGGTAGGAAACTCCTACGACCTTAGCCCCAAACTCCTCACTTTCTCTAAGACTTCTATTAAATGTCAAGGGGAGATAGAAAAACAATAGAGAAAATTAGCAAAATCAAAACTCAGTTCTTTAAAAAGATCAGCAAAAGTGACAAACTCTTAGATAGACTTACTAAGAAAAAGAAGACTGAGATTACTAAAATCTGATATAAAACGGGATATTAATACCGACTTTATGGAAATAAAAAGAAGAAGCACCATGTACAAAATTAACACAAAATGGATCAAGACCTAGATGTAAGAGCTAAAACTATGAAACTTAGAAGAAAACATAAGCATAAATTTTGTTACCCAAGGACTACACAATGATTTTTTAAATATATAACACAAAAATCTTATACCTAATTAGTTAATAGGACTTCATCAAAATTAAGAGAGTGTAAAAACAACCCACATAACAGGTGAAAAATTTTCAAATCACCTATCTAGTAAGAGACTTGTATCCAGAATATATAAAGAATCCTTACATGTAAACAATAAAAATACAAATAACCCAATTAAAAAATAGACATTTCTCCAAAGAAAATATGTTGATGGCCAATATGTACATGAAGAAACTATCAATACCATCAACCATCAGGGAAATGCAAGTCAGCGCCACTATGAGATACTGCCTTACACCCACTAGGATGGCTATGATCATAAAGACAGATAATAGCAAGTGTTGGTAAAGATGTGGAGAAATGAGAACCTTCATACACTTGGTGAAAATGTAAAATGTTGCAACTGTTTTTGGAAATGGTCTAGCAGTTCCTCAAAAGATCAAACAGAGTTATGTATATATAATCTAGCAATTCTACTCCTACATATGTAACCATGAGAAATGAAAACATATGTCCACCCAAAAACTTGTACCTGAATATATATAACATTGTTATTCATAATAACAAAAAAGCAGAAGCAACCCAAGCATCCATCAACTAATGAATGAATAAATAAAATGTAGTGAAATATTGTTCTGCTGTAAAAAGGAACAGAATCTTGACATTTGCAATGACGTGGATGGAGCTAGAGAGTATTCTGCTAAGCGAAGTTGGTCAGAGAAAGACAACTACCATACGATTTCACTCGTATATGGAATTTAAGAAAAAATCAAACATGGAGAGGGGGAAGAGAGGAAAACCAAGAAACAGACTCTTAACTCTAGAGAATAAACTGATGGTTACCAGAGGGGAGGTGAGCAGGGGGGTGGGTTAAATAGATGATGGGGATTAAGGAGGGCATTGAGATGAGCACCAGGTATTGTATGTAAATATTGAATTACTAAACTGTACACCTGAATCTAATATTACACTGTATGTTAACTGAAATTTATATAAAAGCTTGGAAGAAAAAAAACATTGATTTGTTCACTTTAAATAGGTTATATAGCATGTGAATTATTATCTCAAAGCATATATTTTAAAAGGTATCAAGCATCTTTTGTGGTTCCATACAAATTTTAGGATTGTTTGTTCTAGTTATGTGAAAAATGCTATTGATTTTGATAGGGATTGCATTAAATGTGTAGTTTGCTTTGGGTAATATGGACATTTTAACAATATTTATTCTTCTGATCCATGAGCATGGAATGTCTTTCCACTTCTTTGTGTCCTCTTCGATTTCTTTCATCAGTGTTTTGTAATTTTCAGAGTACGGGTCTTTCACCTCTTTGGTTAAATATATTCCTAGGTATCGTCTTGTATTTGGTACAGTGGGATTGATTCCTTCATTTCTTTTTCTGCTGCTTCATTATTGGTGTGTAGAAATGCTACAGATTCCTGTGCATTGATTTTGTATCCTGCAACTATACTGAATTAGTTTATAAGTTCTAGTTTTTTGGTTGAATCTTTCAGGTTTTCTATATATATTATGTCATCTGCAAATAGTAAAAGTTTTACTTCTTCCAATTTGGATACCTTTTATTTCTTGTTGTTGTCTAACTGTGGCTAGGACTTCCAGTGCTATGTTAAATAACAGTGGTGAAAGTGGACATCCCTGTCTTATTTCTGACCATAGAGAAAAAGCTCTCAATTTTTTCCCATTTAGGATATTTGCTGTGGGTTGTTCATACATGGTCTTTATTATGTTGAGCTATGTTCCCTCCAAACCTACTTCATTGAGGGTTTATTATAATGAGTGGATGTTTTGCTTTGTCAAATGATTTTTCTGCATCTATTGAGAGTATCATAGGATTCTTATCCTTTCTTTTAATAATGTGTATCACATTGATTGGTTTGCAAATATTGAACCACTCTTGCAGCCCAGAAATAAAATTCCACTGATTGTGAATTTGTATGGAACCACAAAAACCCCAAATAGCCAAAGCAACCTTGAAAAAGAAAAGCAAAGCTGGAGGCATCACAATTCCAGACTTCAAGTTATATTACAAAGCTGTGATGATCAGAGCAGTATGGTACTGACACAAAAATAGACACATAGATCAATGGAACAGAATAGAAAACCCAGAAATGAACCCACAACTATATGGTCAATTAATCTTTGATAAAGCAGGAAAGAATATACAATGTGAATAAGGCAGTCTCCAACAAATAGTGTTGGGAAAACTGGACAGCAACATGCAGAAAAATGAAACTGGACCACTTTCTTACACCATAAGCAAAAATAAATTCCAAATGGATGAAAGACCTAAATGTGGGCTAGGAAACCATAAAAATCCTAGAAGAGAACACAAGCAGTAACTTCTTTGACATCAGCCATTATCAACTTCTTTCTAGATAGGTCTCCTGAGGTAAGGGAAGCAAAAGCAAAAATAAACTATTGGGACTTCATCAAAATAAAAAGTTTCTGCACAGCAAAGGAAACAATCAACAAAACTAAAAGGTAACCTACAGGATGGGAGAAGATATTTGCAAATGACATATCTGTTAAAAGGCTAGTATCCAAAATATATAAAAAACTTATACAACTCAACACCAAAAAAATGAATAATCCAACCAAAAAAATGAGCAGAGGACAAAAACCCTCAACAAAGTAGGTTTGGAGGGAACATAGCTCAACATAATAAAGACCATGTATGAACAACCCACAGCAAATAGAAGACATCCAGATGGCTAACAGACACATGAAAAGATGCTCAACATCACTGATCATCAGGGTAATGCAAATCAGAACTACAATGAAGTATCACCTCACCACCTGTGAGAATGGTTAAAATCAACAATACAAGAAACAACAGGTGTTGGTGAGGATATAGGGAAAGGGGAACCTTCTTGCACTGTTGGTGAAAATGCAAACTGGTGGAAATAGTATGGAGTTTCCTCCAAAAGTTAAAAATAGAACTACCCTGTGATCCAACAATTACACTACTAGGTATTTACCCAAAAAATACAAAAATACTAATGCGTAGGGATACATGCACACCAATGCTTATAGCAGTATTATCTATAATAGCCAAATTATGAAAATAGCGCCAAATGTCCATTGACTGATGAATGGATAAAGAAGGTGTGGCATTTATATACAATGGAATATTAGCCATAAAAAGGAATGAAATCTTGCCATTTGCAATGACATGGAGAGCTAGAGAGTTTTATCCTAATCGAACTAAGTCAATCAGAGAAAGACAAATGCCATATGATTTCACTCATATGTGGAATTTAAGAAACAAAACAAATGAGCGGAGGGGGAAAAAAAGGGGGGGGGCAAACCAAGAAACAGACTCTTAACTATAGAGAACAAACTGATGGTTACCAGAATGGGGAGGGGGTGAGGAGATGGGTAGAAGAGGTGATGGAGATTAAGGAGTGTGATGAGTACTGGGTGTTGTATGGAAGGGTTGAATCACTATATTGTACACCTAAAACTAATATTACACTGTATGTTAACTAACTGGAATTTAAATTGAAACTTTTTAAAAATTATATCAAAGGGCGGTTGACCAGTAGCAGATTTGAGTTTTGTGGCCTTCAAATCCACACATATATCACATTCATGATAAAACCATCCTGGGGCAACTTTGCTTTTATCTGTTTTCCATACTGTGCATATTGACTACCTGTCTCATACCCACTACCACATCACCCCATAATATTTTCTTTGAAGAAAGAGTACTATGGCTAAAAAGTAGTTTGAAAATCTCTGGAAACAATGAACTCCAGAACCTCTTCCAGCTCTAAGAAGCATGATTCAGATGCATTGAACTGAGAATTTGAATTTGGCCTAGATTACCCTATTTTAACTCCATGTCGACAAAAGGAAAGCTGTGAACAAAGACAGTTTTTTTTCCCCACATAGCCCCACACAGGTGTGACTTAGTGGAAACAGTGGAACTCAGCCAGGTCTTCAGTTCCCGCGTGCAGTGCTCTATCTCCAAGCTCTGCTTCCTGTTCTTGAATACAGTGATTTGCTAAAATAGACACACCTGGTCCCAGCACCTTGCAAATGGATTTTTCCTTTCAGCATTTCAAAACACATTCATGTATTGATGAAGGCTTTTTCTGGGAAGCCATCTGTCTGAAATCTGCAGTAATAAAAGCCTTGCTAGTCCCTTAGGTACTCATAATGGTATCTGTTGCTTTGTTCCTCTACTCTTTGCTCCTACTTCTTTTTCCTTATTTTTTCCATTCATTCATTCGTTTACAAAGCATGTATTTGTAGAGTATCTACTATGTGCCCAACATTAGATATGTGATAGTGAACAAAATTAACTAGTCCCTGCAATTATGGATCTTGCCATCTAGTAGGGAGACATAGTAGCAAAACAACAACAGCGTTTAAAATTTCAAATTGTGGTAAGGGCTATAAAGAAATAAGGTTCTGAAATAGAGACTATGTAGATTATGATTTTAAAAATTAGCCCTTGAATCATATTCCCAATGTTCAAATCCCACCTACACCATTTAACACACATTTGTGTGATTTTGAGGAAGTTACTTATCTGGGCCTCAGTTTCTTTATCTTAAAATGGAGATAATAATAGTACCCAATTTACAGAGTTCTGAGGATTAAATGAGTTGATATAGAATAGTGCTTAACATATGCTAAGTGCACAAAGAAAAGTACCAAGCACATTCTAAGCATGCAATAAATGCATGGTATTGCTTTAGAGAATATCAGGGAATCAAGTAGTTAGGTTATCAGTATTGCCATCTTAATCACCATCATCACTGTCATCCAATATACTTATCTCACCTCGTATACATGCTTTGTGCATAAGATCTACAAAAAAGGACGTAGCATGTTTCTGGACCCAAGAGGCCTATAATCTAGTTAAGAGATAGAGTGAAGGGCTTCAAAGAAAATAGCAATAGAAGGTAGCATATGCTTAAGTACCAGATAAATGATAAAGATACTATGTCCTACAGGACTGTAGGAGAGAGAAGAGTTATTGTGGGCTTATAAAGGGAAGGCTTCATAGAAGAAATGCCCACAACACCATATATTATTTAATTTCATGTCCCCATGTTGGTCATCTGGCTGATACTTTCTAACTGGTGGTGCTACCTAATAGTCTGTCAGCCCCCACAATCCCTACTCCCACTGCACATTTTGGTCGCAAGCACCATTCGTCATTTATTTGCTCAGAAAGTTCTTTTAATGTTCCATTGTATATAGCAGTGTTTCTCAAATATTAGTGTCCATAAAAATTACTGGGAGTTTGTTGTAAGTGTAGGTCACCAGGTGTCACCTTCAGGTAAGATACTTTTGGCACAGGGCCTGAGAATCTCTATTTTAACAGGTGCCCTAGATTATTTTGATTCTGGTGGTCAAAAGGCTCTGCTTTAAAGAAGACTGGCAAAAAAACCCAAGAATTCCATTTTCTTAACTTGCCACCTAGAATCTTGCTTTATCCTCCCTTTGCAGCCTCATCCTCCACTATTCCTGTTAATACCTCTTCTCTTTGAGCCAATCAGGGCATTTCCTTTGCCGTACATTTGCCCATGCTCTTTCCTCTTTTGTTTCTTCATTTATGTGGTTCCTTCAGCATCAGTGTCTTTACTGCCATTTCAGTAAGTCCAAATCCTGGTCTCTTTCAGTCTTGGAACAGATGTGTTCTAAAAGCATCTTTAGTAAAGTATCTCTAACCTAGAAGGTATCCTTCAAGTTTAACTGATCCTTATGTCTACTTTTTCACCCAGGAACCTAAATAAATGTTTTGCAAATGATTCATTTCATTTTTTTCTTCACTCATTCATTAAATATTTATGGGGTCCCTTCTGTGTACCAAGCACTGTTCTGTATGCGGGTGATAAAGTAGAAAAATAAACATGCAAAAAGTCCTCTGTTTTCATGGACCTTACTTTCTAGTGAGACACTGTAAGTAAATTATTTTAAATGTTTTGAGAAGAGTAATCCAGCCGTGCTATATGGGATAGGTTAGGAAAGGGAAAGACCAGTGAAAGAAACTAAATAAGGAACTTTTGTAATTAGCCAGTGTAGAATGGGAAGGGCCAGTGAGAATAAAAAATACAAAGGAAACAAGAGTAACTAATGAAGTGAAGGAATGACCAGCAGTACTTGGTAGAGACAGGAAGTTGTATTTAATATTTGAGCCTTTTGAGAAGGAACAAATAAGAAGTTAAGCTGTAAAGGTGATATTTTTGGGAAAAGATATTTTAGAATGTTATGATAATCTTTTATCTTTTTAGTTTTTTATTTATTTTTAATTTTTGACAAATATAAGTTATTTATTCAAGCCATCTCCTGCCATGAGCAAAGGAATGGAAGTTCAGTATACTGGTCAACATTTGATATAAGGTGAGCTTAAGGTCCCATATACTTTTCTGGTCCATGTACAGAGTCCTGGTCCAAACCAGTGCTGTGGTTCACACTGAGTAGTGGCCCAGGTTCTCTATTCATCTTCATGAGCAGTCGGACATGGATTTACATGAGAGTTATGGTATAGAGTATGATTACCATCTCTCCAGGGAAAGGGCTTGGACCTGATGTGGAGATCGGGGTGGGAGATGAACTCAGGGCTCTCATGCTTTCTGTGATCCCAATTTAGAAAGATGTTCAGCATGCTCAGTCCTACACTGGGGAGTGCTAAGAAGTAGGTGAGGGCCTTCCACATGCGAGCTGGGCCCTCCTTGCCATGGGCATCACTCTTGAGTTGGACCACCCCAGCTGTGCCCTGGACCAACCTAGCAGCCCAGAAACCCAGTACCCACCTGCCACTGCCATTTTCAACTTGGACCTATGGTGATCTTTTAGATGCATGATATTCATAATGGGACATCTAAGTAGAAATGCTGAAAGGCAATTAGAAATAGTAAGGTCTTCTAAGAGTTCAGCCCTCTCTTCCTTTCTCTAACTCAACTGACTAATAATTCTGTTAGTCTCAGCTATTCAAGGGCCAAAATCCTCCCAAGAAATATTCTACATCTCATTTTGATTTTCCGGAAATGTGGCATGACTCTGTGTCTTGGCCCACCATTCTGTCCTCCAAGTATTTGTGCAGACTGAGATCTAGGCCCAACCCCAGAAAACCATCTCTAATTATAGCTCTCCCTTGAATGGTTCTTAGCTGATTGGGGGTTTGGTTTGATAGAAAAACTAGGAAGACATCGTAATTAAACCAGAGAGTCCTTTGGGACTTTGGGTATGGTGGTGAGTGTCGTCATCTCCCTATGTGAAGATCACTGTGGTCATTTATGATTCTTCAGAAAATAGGCAAAGTTTGAAAGTCGAATTATTAAAGCATTGGCATAACACATAGACAGATTGGGAAGCTGCTTGCATAACCTGGAGAACCTTGATTCTTCATACTTATAATTGCTCAGGCAAAAATTCAAATCATTTTTGTCTCCTGTCTTTCTCTCATAATATTCCAGCAGTCCATCAGCAAATACAGGAGTGTGTGTGTGTGTGTTACATAAAATTTTATGATCTGATTTCCCCACTGGGATGTAACCTCCATGAAGGCAAGGACTTTGTTTCTGTTGTGTCCCTAGCAGTGCCTGGCAAATAGTGTATGCTCAATAAGAATTTGTTGAATGAATGAATAATGTGAAATATTTTTTACACATTTTGCTTAATTTGACATTGGCTCTATCTTCAAGAAGCTCAGGAAGTATTTAACCCCATAGAATTATTATAGCTAAAGTCCAAACATTAACCATACTTGACTGAATAACGTTACCTTACAACTATCATTTAAAAAAAAAAAAATCTCGGGCACCTGGGTGGCTCAGTCGTTAAGTGTCTGCCTTCGGCTCAGGACATGATTCCGGCATTCTGGGATCGAGCCCCACATCAGGCTTCTACGCTGGGAGCCTGCTTCTTCCTCTCCCACTCCCCTGCTTGTGTTCCCTTTCTCACTGGCTGTGTCTCTCTGTCAAATAAATAAATAAAATCTTTAAAAAAAAAATCTTTGTTCTTAGAGTAGTTTTGAGAGATGTAAATTTTAATTACTAAGAACACTTCTCTTTAATGATGCTAATTTGATAAACTGTTGTGAATATCATCTTCTGAAATTCAGTACTAACAAGAGACATTCTGATAAGATCATCTAGTAATCATATAACAGCTATGATTAATATTTATTTAAAATTTATTAAAAAGCTTTTTGAGAAAGTTTTCTCAGGAGTCTCCAGACTTATCTACTCCTTTAATGTTTGTAGAGATGATGCCTGATATTTGGGAGGAGTTCATCTACATTTTCTTTTTAACTTCTGAACTTTTATTCAAGCAATTCCGCATGATCAAGAATATCCTTAAGATAAGATGTTGGATTACCTTCATTAATATACAAAAAGTTGTTTTCTCAAAACAGCAAGAATTACTTAGGACATATCAGTATATGAAAATTAACTGATGGTGTAGGGCTAGCTGACCTCAACTATTATTAGGAATATTTACCTGATTTAGAGAATAGTTCAGATTTGTAAGGATTGAAGGGAGAGGCTATGATCAAAGCAGTTTGTGCGGAAGGGCATTTTGGCCTAGTGATGATTTTTATGGAGTAGCAGCACAGAACAAAGTTCTTCTAATGGAAAAGAAGAATTGGCTGCAGGGCATAAGCAAATGTTTTTCTCTAACATCTTGACCATTTTGCGTTTCAAGTCCATTGCATGCATCATTAAGGTATTGACAACATATGAGAACACAGAGAATCAATATGTAGCTTTAGTTCAGTTTTGATTTGATCTGCTATCATGACGTGAAAGGGTAGCCAATAAAAGTTTGTCTTTACATAGTAGAAAATACCAAGATTCAGATTTGCTTTGAGGAGAATCTACAGTTAACCAGGTTTATTTAGATTTAGTAAATAAAATATATAATAATGAAAATCAGCTCAGTATTTTTGTTAAATAACTATGTTCTGTTTGGCCGTGAAAACCAGCTACTGGATAAAGTTAATTATGGATATACTTAAACCATTTTCATTATTTTTAACTTGTACTGAAAACTAGGGGAAAATTCATTTTAAGAGCATACTCTTGTTTCATTTCCATAAACCCTACGTAGTTTCCGTAAAGGAGTATATGTGATTTGAAGCGTAAAATAATCAAATAAGAATTTGTATGTATTTTTATCAATAGAAAGTTCTCCAAGTTCTATAGTTTTCTTATCAGAAAATCAGGTTCATAGTTGCAAGGCAAAGGCCCGCTAGAATGGTTAATAAGCGTATTCTACTTCTGCCCTGCTGCAGAAACTAAATGCAAACTTTTCTGTGACTCTTAACAGAGAATGCATAGGCTCGGTAAACTTTCATCTGCTTCAGGGTCAGGGCTGATTCAATCTTAAGGCAAGTTTATGAGAGTGGCTGATGTGATACAGTTGTTGCTAGTAAAATCAGACTAGCTCTAAGGAGCCAATCTAAGTCAGTCTCTGAGTAAAAGTCTATGAGAAACAGACTCTGACTCAGACACAATTGTAAACCCTGATATAATAAGGACTTGCGGCTGATTTAATTCTATTGAAAATCTTTAAGCAGCCATGAGACAAAATGGTTTCCACATTGACATCAGTGGAATGAACCTTGGATTTCATGAGTATGAAGAGTAGTTACCTTGTACACACAGTAGCCACTTTTTAAGAATTAACATCGTGGCCATTTCAAAGCAGGTTGTTGTTTCCGATGTAAAGGCATCCGTTTTGATTAAGATCCAAGTTCCCGGACTGTGTCGAGTTTTATTTTTTAAAAACTGAATTCATTACAAAAAGCAAACAAGTCAAACTTAAATAAAGAAGTTAGTATAAATCAGTTAGATCTAGTCTCCTTGAACAAGAATGACCAACCTATTCCAACTTTATATGTGACAGACATAGAGAAAGAGAGGGAGAGAGAAAGAAAACTTTCAGTTAAGACCTTCTATGCAAAGTTTCACCTGGAACTAATTTTTTTCCATGAATTTAGAAGCTCCTGAAAATGAGCTTATGCTATGAAATCATATATGTATAAAAGGACAGACAGACACGAAAGGTTAAAGGTCAACACTGCAGATAAAATCTCCATAAGTAAGATTTGAACTTGTGTGAGTAGGTTGGTGTGTATACTTTTTTTTATTTGTTTGGCTTATCATATTGAAACACACTGATAATGATCAAGGTATTACAGTCCGTTTAGCACTAGAACTGGTCCCTTTTTGTAATTTACAACTTTAATTAGAACAATAGACCAAACATGGGCTACAGTAAAACACAACCTTGCTTGAACTATCTCCATGCTTCTTTTATTGCATTTAGCGCTGGTCTTGAAATGTGAATATTTGAACTGATACTTAGCAAGCAGTAGTGGCCTCATACTGTTACTTCAAAGAGCCGGAAAAGTAACTTCATGAAAGGGAAAAGTTGAAACTATAGTACTCTTTACCATTCTATTTGTTAAGCAGTGATGGGTATCATTAGTTCTGCTCTTTTGCATAATCACTGCAGTATTGTGAAAACTTTTTTTGCCTCCAACTGGGAACAATTATATTATGTGGGATCTGGTAGAACATTTGGCTTAGAGAAATAAAATATAAAAAGCCCTGATTTTCTAAACACTCTGTATTTGTAGTACCCAAGTGCACACATGCTTGTTCAAGTTTGGTTTTTAAGTAAAAAATAACATGGATTGGTGACACTTAAGGAAATGCTTCATATAGAAGGCAATTTATTCTTCTAATTTTTTAACTAATTTAATGTGCTTAGATAATTTTTACCTAGTACGTTACTGAGCTGCAATGGTAATTCATGTATAAAATAACACGTTTATCAAGGGCGATGCTGACATCCCTAAAATTTGAGACTTAAAGATATACTTTGCTGTTTGCTTGATTAAATTAATTCATCAAGTTGAATTGTCTTGCTGATTGTTACAATTTCCTATTTATGTAAAGCTTCCAGAGTACGCTGTCTCTGTGTTAAAGGGATATACAAGGAACCTCTCCCAGCAGCACCACCCCACCCCATCCCCAAACCCAAACTTCTAAAAGATACAGCCAGAAGAGGATGTTTGCGAATGTTTAGACAATAGGCACATAATTTTTTAAGTTGGTAAAAACTCTCCTTTGTAATTCCAGTATGTGAAGCCATTAAAATACTGTAAACGATTTTTTTAACTGATTTTTATATTGTGTTTGATTTTGTAAGATCTTTACTTCTTTGAAAACATTACTACATTTTAGCAAGGACAGTAAAATTAGAATAAATGTCACAGCAATATACAGATATGTTTGTCACTTTGATTTTGTGGTTTCACACTTGATTTTTTCATAATTTATAAGATGTGAGAAATGATCTCGTGATTGGCAAAAGATACTCTGATGAAGGTTGAAGTATGGCTTTGCATGGTGGAAATACTACTTCAGTGTTGCTGCTATGGAACCATAATCATGCTAGGAAGGTGGGAAAATATATAGATATATCGATGCTCCTGTATAGTTAAGGTTTCCTTAAAATGATAAATTAAAAGAAGTAATGCAAATTAAAACATTAGAATAGATGCTGAATTGCCCTTTTTTGTCATCCATCAAAGCAAAAATTGTATTTGTTTTACACCTTGTTCATTCTCAAGAGGTTGGTTTCAACACATTTTTCTTTGAAAAATTTAACTATCCATTTATTTGCAGCATTTTTATTAATGAGGCTGACTTTTTAAATGTGCTCCTAAAAATGTCGATGCGGCCAAACCAGAAGTTTCAATCATTCATTCTTATCTTCCTCTGCTCTGCGGTGCCACTGAAGAACATCTAATTAATGTCATTTGAAATTATTTTAATGCATTCTTTGGTATTGTCACATACTTAAGTATGGTTTTAGCCACTGCTCCTGAGAGACTGTGGCTCTTGCCAGACTCCAGGGTGAGCTAGTAAACTTACCTATCTCCATACATGAAAAGGAGGAATTAGCTACAGCTCCCCAGCTACTGGTACAGCTTTCAGCACCTTCCCCATGGTGGCGAGTATCTGCGCCACGGAGAGCTGTGAAAGGATGGGAAAATGCGCTGAAATGATCGAAGAAGTAAACTATCACCTTGACATGTTTTCCTAGCTATTGAAAAATCTTCTCATACTGAAACCCATTGATAGTGAAACTGTAGAATTCCTCTGATTTAAGTACCATCTGGTTGTGCTCAAGGCTTTAAAGCTGTTATCTCTGCATACAATTTCAGAGTCCTATACTTTTTTCTTCACCAAACTATCCATTTTTAAGCCACAAATATTTTTCCAGCTCTTTCAGATTTTATCTAAAAGTATATTTTAACAGTATTTAAATAGTTCTTAAACAATAACAATTTATCTTGATAGATGGCATGCTGTGTTTTTTCATTTTATTTTAATTAGCCATTGTGGAACCAAATTCCCTTTTGTTTTAGTCTTTTAAATATTGTTTAATTATAGTTATCATGCCAGATATCTTAAAGGTTATTTTACCAATACAGTTTCATTTAACATAACCCATATGGAATCAATAGCCCAGTTTCCTAAAGTGAATGCTTGGAAAATCTTACATTCATATGTTAAGAGTACACATCCTTTCCTCATTAGTTGGAAAGTACAGGGATTTTGGCACGGGTTCTGTGTGGAAGCATTGTGCAGCTTTTATATGGATTTTGTTTTTAGCCTTTGATGACACTGTTTAGAATAGGAAGTATCTAATAAGTAAAGCATTTTGTCTCAAGTGCTGCCAGTGTGTTTAATATATGCCTGGAGGTCTGAAACATTATCTTCTTCACTGCAGTAATATGCATTTAATTCTCTGAAAGCAGAAGGTCGAACTTTTAAAAGGGACGCAAAGTACATTTTCAAACAGAATAATTCGAAACATATGGAAGAGGGGACCAGAGTAATGTACAGTTGGTTTTTATGGTTTAATCATGATCATGTTAATGCACACCAGTAGCTAATTAAAGAAAACTTTTATTGTTCATTTTAAATGAGTTAGGTAAAGAGTGGGAGAGCTGATGTAACAGCACTGCCCAGAGATCCATGTTTCTGCTGCATTCACTAACAGCAAGCAGATATTGCTCTTTTTTGACAACTTAAATTATTAGTCCCCTCAGACGATAATAAAGCAAAAGTTATTTTCAGAGTTACCACGTTGTGAACTTTTCTCTTTCCACAAAGGAATAGTAAATTGATGCCCAAGTTTAGGGCTTAGCACACATAATTAATTATAAAACTTTTCTCAAGAGCAGGCCAGATACTCTTTAGTATAATAGATAAATGTGCAGTGAACTGGTGACAAACCAATGGATTTTTAAATATGTCTCAAAAATCATCAGCTTATTTCAGTGCTACAAATAGTGCAGAAACTTAGAAAAATGGAGGAAATCTTGGCTTTTAACCCAGTTTTAAGAATTTAGTTTCCTAGTACTGAGAAAGTTGTACTTTTTTTTTCCCCCAGTGAGCGTCGAGTCTTTCATCTCTGGGTCATTGGTTCAAATTCCATTCTGCTCGGTAGTGACTAGAATTAGTTACCATCTGACTTCTGTTCAGTAACCTGCGTGACCCAAGCTGATAGCTGCCATCCTGCCCTTGCTGGTTATTTATATCTCAGGATCAGGCTACTTGACATTGACTAGAGCTGAATGTGGCAATCTCAACACATAATAGGGTTGGACACTACATATCTACCTATAGGCGGTTTGTTTTGTCATGTTAACACCATTAGGGAACCCTTAATTTACTTTAAGGAAGGAGAGACCAGATTTTAAATACAAATCTCTAAATCAGAAAAAGAAAATGTAATGCTCTATGCATAGAAAGTAGTCTTGTGGAGTGAACTGTGGTCGCCTTTCCTGATAGAATAAAAATGGTTGAGTTCTGGATTTGAGTTTGCCACAGAACTCAACCTAAAGGAATTCTTTATTATTTCTTTATTATGTTGTATACAGATACTTTCTTTGTAATGTGTCAAAACGTGGTCAGTAAATCCTAGACTAGTTTTTTTCATGTATTATTTGAGAATTCTTAGTAATGGATTTGGAGGTATATTTGAAATTTTTATAATAGGGATAGCTAAAAGCTTTAAAATTAAATTATTTTGATAATTGCCTTATTTTTTATTTTACTGAACTTTTAAGTTAAATGTGTTCACTTATTTATTCAGTCAGCACATAATGATTAAGCTCTGCTATGTTACGGGGAGTATGGTGTATGCTAGAAATACTAATGGCATTCCCTCTTACCGATAGTCTGATATCTGACTGACCTTGGACCTATTGATTAATCTAAGCCTCAGTTTCCTCACCTGTGAAATGGAGATAACACTACCCCCTTCAAAGGGTTGTAACACTTGGTATAGAAAATGTGAGTTTGTGCTAACAATGTTTGGCAAATAACATACTCAGTGGTATTTTTTTTTATCTTCAATTGCTTACAATGAATTGCTCTGAGACAGAACACAGTGTGAAAAGTGCTGTTATAATAAATACTAGTTTGTTATGAAAGTGTAAAAGCTGGAAAGACTAGCACCATCTGGAAGGGTTGAGGAAGTCTTCACAAAGAAGGTGACTTCTTTTTTTTTTTTTAACTTACCCTTTATTGTACACCGCTGTGTATACTCAACACATTACTCGCTTAATTCTGAAACAGCTTTGTGGGCTGGGTATTAATGTCCCCAGTGTGAGGTTGAGGACCCAGCAGAGACTGTGAGAATAAGCAAGCAGAAGTGTGGTCAGCCCACAAGGTGGAGAGTACAGATTAGGAAAGAGCCCGTGAATATATCTAGAAAGACCTTCAAGAGTACAGCATATGGGGCAGTCTGTGTCCACACGTATTTATATACTAGCAATCATGTGTTTCTAGTCTGCAGAGCAATTTTTTTATTTAATATTCTTTCAGAAACTAACATATCATCGAACATTTATGGATCCTCTCTGCAGTGTGCCAGGCTCTCCAGTACTCCTTAATGATATACAAAAGCCAAATGATGTGGCCCGTCCCTCCGGCAGTCCTTCACCTGGTAAAGAGACAGGCCTGTAGCAGCTGCCCATTATTGGGTATTTACTGTATACCAGGCACTATGCTGACCTCTTTAGACAAATTGGCTCATTGAATCCTCATACTATTGAGATCAAATTTAAATCCCTATTTTACAGATGAGGTTATAGAGCCTTAGAGAGGTTTGTAATTTGTCTAAAATCATAGAGTCAGAAGGTAATGGACTTGACCCCACATCCATCTGCCTCTAAAGCCTGTAAATGTTTTAACACTATCTAATAGTGCCACTACAGAGCATTGCAGGAGAAAATTGAAGTATGTGTCAAGTGCTAGGATCACCAAGCAGGAAAAGAATGAGAGAACAATTCTCAGACAAGTGCCATTTGTTCTGAGTCTCAATGGATAACTCTGTGTTTGCCAGCTACAGCAATCTCGGGGCGGGGGTGGGGGGGCACTCCAGGCGGGGAAATAGCACGGTAGAGAAAGAATGGTTGAAAAGGACATAGTGTCTTCAAAGAACAGAGCTATGTTGTTTTTGCTTCAGATAGTTCATGTTGGACTTTTATAATAATATGTATCTCCTTCATCCACTTTAAAATCAATAGCAAGAAATATTTTAAAAATTTTAATGACTGTTACATCATTGCCCTGAATTAGTTAACAGCCCTTTAACATTTTCATAAGCAACTCATAATTTGTGCCATGTGGAAAAATGATACTATATTTATCGATCAAGTTAAAGAAAAGCCTAAGAAATGATAAGCAATACCCAGGGAATATTTTTCCATTGATGGTGCTAATATAAATTAATGTAGCCTTTTTTGGAAGGGTGTTAACAATATTGGTAACCTTAAACTTTCTTATACCATTTACCTAGTAATTCCACTTCTAGGAGCCTGTTCTAAGGAAATGTTAGATGTTTTTCATAGAGATTTGTTGTCAAAAATTAAAAACTGGAATATCCAATTATATGAAAATGGTTGAACAAATGTATATTAGCATATGCCAAATTTGAGTACAGTTCGGCTCTATGATATGATCATAACCGAGCAGGGATTGGAGGGGGGGCACCTTTGCACAGATGGGGGAGAAATAAGGAAAGAAAGTACACTAAAATATTATCATTGGCTCTGTTTGGAGATAAGATGGTAGTCAGGAGGATTTTGGTTTTTTTCCTCAGGTTGGCCATGGTTTCTTTAATGAATCTGTGTTACTTGGAGGAAAAACCAAGTGAAACATCTAGCCTACTACAAATAGCATATCACAAACTGATGGTTGGGAAGACCTAAGAAAGGGAAACCAGAGGGGCACCTGGTTGGCACAGCGGTTAAGCATCTGCCTTCGGCTCAGGGCGTGATCCCGGCGTTATGGGATCGAGCCCCACATCAGGCTCCTCCTCTATGAGCCTGCTTCTTCCTCTCCCACTCCCCCTGCTTGTGTTCCCTCTCTCGCTGGCTGTCTCTATCTCTGTCGAAGAAATAAATAAAATCTTTTTAAAAAAAAGGGAAACCAGAGAAGCAAAGTAGAGATCTCAGGTGCGGTGCTGCCACCAAGTTGTTCTTTGTTCTCCATGTAGGGAGTGGTTGATGGAAAATTTTGAGAATGAGTAGCCTTTAGTGCCCAAAGGAAAAATCTACCTTCGAGGACTTTAATTACTTATGTTTTGCTTCATCACTTACGTTTACTCTTGTTTCAAGTCCTATTAGAGAGGAAAATAAACTTCATTTTGAATAAAGTAATTTTATTTTAGTTTGCTTTTCTTTGTCCTTCATAATTTAATACTGCTGACTTTTCCCTCTCTTTCTTCCTATCCAAAAACTTACAAATTAATTCTGTAATGACAAAAGTAAGCAATATAAACTACATCTGCCTAAAATATCATTTCAACCAGTAGTAATCATGATTCGAAAATAGTTTATTGCACTACTTGAAAAATCACTGTGAAGAATACTAACATAATTCTTTAAAGAGGCATTTTTAATAGGACTGTTAGTCTAAAGAAAGGAAGTCTGACTCAAAATAGACTCAAAAGACTCCTTAAATAATAGAAACACATATTTGATGCTTTTTCCCAAGTATTTCCTTGGAATTTTAATATGAATAGTTTTTTAAATGGTCACTTTGTTTTTACAAAAACTCTGATACAAGTTACGCTAGAGCCATTTTTAACATTTATAATGTCCTTTATATATAATAACACTTGGAACGTAACTAGTTTAAATTATTCTTTTTCCTTACAGATCTCTAAGCAAGAACAGAAAAAAACGGATACATGTGATGGAAGCGTGGCTGAAACCTCATCCCGGTACAGTGGCGCTCAGGATAGTGGAATCGGCAGTGACAGTGTTAAAATCCGAATAGTACAAATAGAGCAGCACAGCGGTACCAGTCAGCACCGCATCGCCAGGCCCTCACGCCAGTCATCGATTGTAAAAAATCTCAATTTTATTCCCTTTGACATATTTATTACTGCAAGTAGAATCTCACTAATGACCTATTCCTGTACGGCCATACCCAAATCAAAATCGCAAGAGCATAAGGATAATGAAAAAGCAGGCAAGAGTTCATTAAATCTGCCAGAAGTTGATTCAGATGTTGCTAAGCCCAGCCAGCCATGTATTTCTACCGTAACAGCGGAAGATCTCCTGAGCAGCAGCGTAGCTTTTCCTTCAGGGAAAAAACTAGGGGTCATCTCTCTTGAAAGTCTTCATGCAGCCACAAGGTCATCTGCTAGACAAGCACTTGGTATAACTATCGTTCGGCAGCCTGGACGAAGAGGAACTGGTGACTTGCAGCTGGAACCTTTTTTGTACTTTATTGTGTCCCAGCCTTCTTTGCTTCTAAGTTGTCACCACAGAAAGCAGCGAGTGGAAATATCCATTTTTGATGCTGTGCTTAAAGGGGTAGCCTCTGATTACAAATGTACAGGTAAGAGCCTTCAAATTTACTGGAGTGCTAATTACTACTACTACATAACTAAGTTTTATTCCCAACGTATCAAGATCAATCAAACAGAAAACAGCTGTCAGACCAGACAAGACTTCTTTTCTCCGCGGAATATGTAAATATGTAAAGTTCACGTCCCACAGCTGAATCATGTTTAAGTAAATGTTTGAAATGTATCGAGGTTTAGCCTTGGCGTTCTTACCGTGCCTCTGAATATTCATTTTTTTTCAAGAGCTGAATGAAACAGGGTTCTTTCTGGCCTATAGAAATCCTTAAGAATTTCTAATGATTGGGAAGTAAAGCTTTTTTTTTCATATTAATAGCCCATAGGTATGCTTTTCATACTAATGTAGCTGTTCAGGTTGGGGGGAAAAATACTTTAAAAAATGAAGTTTGTTGTTTTGGTATTCTTTTGATCTAATCAACTTGCTATAACAGCATTAAATTCAATGTATTTGAGAAGGTTTATTAGTAAGGTAAGATGGTTTAAAGATGTTTATACATATATAGCAAACATATTTATTACTGGTATTGGCCAACTGGCTCTTGTTTCTCCAGCCATACCTTTCTTATAACCACCGAGAATCCTATATTATAGTAATTATATTGAACTTCTGAAGCTTGTTGCCTTTTAAGAGTAAGAAAGTGATCAGGGGTTCAGATTTAAAACGTATTGGCTGTTAAACAGCAAGAGCTAGTGGAAATAGGGTCAAACAAGGTATAGACACCTTTTCCCCGAGTTAATGTAGAATGTGAGATTTGGCTGGGAAACTGGAAAGGGTAGCTGGGCCATCTAAGATTCAGTATTGGAAGAAGGTCCTAGCAAGCCTAGGTATAAATCAGGCATTTTATTGCTATCAGGTGGTCCCATCTAGCAGATGGAAGCCAGCAGTGAGGCATTTGGAGAATTTGTCCAGTCTGGAAGTCAAGCTGGTTCAGTCTTGGCATTAAGGAGAGCCATTTTACACGGCAGGCTCCTAGAGAGTAGATGGCAGGTGTGGGGATCAGGATTCATTTCAGCCCAACTAAGTAGGGTCAAAGGAGCCCTTGGCTCTTGCTGAAGTGTAGTACAAGTCCTCTACTTTAGAAAAGGAAAACTAGCCAATTGCTAAGGAAGAGCAGGGTTATGTCCTAGACGGACTGCTCGCCTTCTCTCCATTGGTGTGCTGGAACTAGCTCAGACTGTCTTGCAAGGGCTCATTATTAAATTTTTAGGAACTTTGAAAGATAGTTGTTAAACCACTGGTAGTTTAAATCGGCCATGGTGAGAATTTTTCTGCCACATATATTGGCAAATGCTGTCAGTCAGCTCTCCTATTTTTGAGAGCCAGTTGTTAAACATTTACCAGCAAGCACTGCCTCCCTTCCTTAAACATGTTCTCATTTACTGAGTGCCTGCAATCCCGTACGTACTCCAGGGGCAGTGAAGATGGGAATGGTGCTAAGGTTGATGTTTTATATGATTCAAGAACGCATGCGTGTATACCTGATACCTATTTGGGGGTCTGCTTAGCATTGGCCAAAACGAGGTGCAGGAATGCGAAAATAAATCTGAATTCCAGGGCCCTCCTTAAATTCTTTCAGCTGTAGTCGCTTATAGGTGGGATACTTCAGTGGCCTCTACTAGGAGATACTAAGTTCAGCGAAATTATCAGGGCTCATATCAAAGATGTGCATTGGAATTATAATTAGTTCTTAGGCTGAAATAATAAAGCACTTTTTGTTTAAAAAAAAAAAAAGTCCTTGTGGGCACCTGGCTGGTTCAGTCGGTGGAACATGCGACTCTTGATCTCAGGGTTGGGAGTTCAAGCCCCATGTCGGATGTAGAGATTACTTAAAAATAAAATCTTTTAAAAATATATATATATTTTTTAAAATATATATATATATATTTGAAAGTTTTAAAAAATGTGGAACCCAATTTCAGTAGATGAAGCTTAGAGTGAAGATTACGAGCCAGTTACCTACAGGGGTTCCCATGTAGGAGGAAAAAGACTTCATACCTTCCCAGGAGCATCCTTTGCATAATATTCTTGTGGATGCCTTTCTTTACACAAAATGTGTCTACTTGGACATTTACATTATCCAAAAAGAGTTCTCAGTATAAATTATCATATTTCTTCAAAATGAATTTCATGATTTGGAGACATGTATCAGAAAGTAACTAGTTAAAATACAATGGCGAAAAAAATTGAAGAAGCAAGTAGCACTTACTGAGTATTCATTCTGTGCCAGACATTGTACTAACTTCTTCAAATGCATTATCTCATTTAATCCTTTTAACAACTCTGTGGGAAATGTTATATATAATCTCATTTTAGAAAAAAGGAAACTGAAGTTGTAGAAGTTAAATAACTTGTCCAAGATTACAGACCTAAAAATAAACAGAGCTAAAATTCAAAACAAGATTTGTTGGACTCCTGAGTCTGAACTCATGAAGCTAACTTTCTAAGAAAGGTCTGGGAAAAGTTCATAAGTTAAAAATGAAAGAAGTAACATATTATATCTTTCTGCAGTATTTATACTATTTTTTAATTTATTGAGATATAGTACAGTATTGTATTAGTTTCACGTATACAACCTAGTGATTCAACATTTGTATACGTTATGAAATGGTCACCATAGTAAGTCTAGTTAACATCTATCACCTTATAAAGTTAGTACAATGTTGTTGACTATATTCCCCATGCTGTATATTTTATCCCCAAGACTTCTTTTATAACTGGAGGTTTGTACTTCTTAATTTCCTTCACCCATGAGGGTCTCCCCTCTGGCAGCTGCCAATCTGTTTTCTGTACCTATGAGTCTGGATTTTGTTTTGTTTTGTTTAGATCCCACATATTAAGTGAAATTATATGGTATTTGTTTTTCTCTCTTTGACTTATTTCACTTAGCATAGTACCTTCAAGGTCCATCCATGTTGTCATAAGTAGCAAGATTTCATTCATTTTAATGGCTGAGAAGTATTTCAGAGTGTGTGTGTGTGTGTGTGTGTGTGTGTGTGTGTGGTGTATGCACATGGTAGCTCTGAATTTTGAGGAACCTTCATGCTGTTTTCCGTAGTGGCTGCACCAATTTACATTCCCACTAACAGTATACAACATCCTCACCAACACTTGTTATTTCTTGTTTTTGTGGGAATAACCATTCCTACAGGTGGGAGGTAGTATCTCATTGTGGTTTTGATTTGCATTTCCCTGATGATTAGTGATGTTGAGCATCTTTCCATATGCCTGTTGGCCACCTATATGTCTTCTTAGGAAAAATGTCTCTTCAGATCCTCTGCCCATAGCTTAATCAGAGTGTTTACTTTTTTGTTAAATTATAGAAGTTTTTATATATT
Organism: Ailuropoda melanoleuca; assembly: GCF_002007445.2. Classification (NCBI taxonomy): domain Eukaryota; kingdom Metazoa; phylum Chordata; class Mammalia; order Carnivora; family Ursidae; genus Ailuropoda; species Ailuropoda melanoleuca. The sequence goes on from NC_048226.1 coordinate 67,385,249, forward strand.
TTAGATATTAACCCCTTATTGAATATATCATTTACAAATGTCTTCTCCCACTCAGTAGGTTGTCTTTTCAGTTTGTCAGTGGTTTCCTTCACTGTGCAAAAGCTTTCTAGTTTGATATAGTCCTTTGTTTATTTTTACTTTTGTTTCATTTGTTTCTGGAGTCAGATCTAAAAAGACATCACTAAGGCTGATATCAAGGAGTTTGCTCTCTTGTGTTTTCTTCTAGGAATTTTATGGTTTGAGGATGTACATTTAAGTCTTTAATCCATTTTTAGTTGATTTTTATATATATAGTGTAAGATAGTGGTCTAGTTTCAATCTTTTTGTGTGTAGCTCTAGTTTTTCCAGTACCATTTACTGGAGAGACCATCCTTTCCCCATATTCTTGCCTCCTTTGTTGCACTTAAGTTGAACATATGTGCGTAGGTTTATTTCTGGGCTTTCTATTCTATCCCGTTGATCTGTTTGTCTGTTTTTATGCCAGTGCCCTACTGTTTTGATTACTGTAGTTTTGTAGTATAGTTTGAAAACAGGGAGGCTGATACCTCTGGGTTTATTCTTCTCTCTCAGGATTGCTTTGGCTATTTATGGTCTTTTGTGGTTCCATACAAATTTTAGGATTATTTGTTCTAGTTGTATGAAAGATGTCATTGGAATTTTGATAGGGATTGCATTGAATTTGTAGATTGCTTTGGTGGTATGGACATTTTAATAATATTAATTCTTCCAGTCTATGTACATGAAATATCTTTCCATTTATTTGCATCATCATTAATTTCTTTCATCAGTGTCTAATAGCTTGCAGTGTACAGGTCTTTTACATCTTTGGTTAAATGTATTCCTAGGTACTTTATTCTTTTTGATGCTATTGTAAATGGGTTTGTTTCCTTGATTTCTCTTTCTGCTACTTTCATTATTAGTGTATAGAAACACAACACACTCATATTTTTATATATTAATTTTTTATCCTGCAACTTTACTGACTTCCTTTATTACTTCTAGTAGTCTTTTTATTGGAGTCTTTATAGATATTGTCCCACTGTCTTCTTTCCTCTGTGGTTTCTGATGAGAAATCCATGGTAATCACAATCATTGTTTCCATATATGTAATGTGTTAATTTCCTCTTGCTACTTTCAAGATTTTTTTTCTTTATATTTGGTTTTCTATAGATTGATTATAATGTGTCTGGGCTTGATTTCTTTGAATGTATCCTGTTTCAGGTTCTCTGAGTTCCTTAACTCTATAACTGTATGCTTTTTAAAACTAAATTCAGGAACATTTTAGCTGTTATTTCTTTAAATATTTTTCTGCACCAATCTTTCTCCTCTTTTGGGGGGACACCAACATAAAACTTTTTATAATTATTCCACAGATCCCTGAGACTCCATTCTTTTTTTCCCCTCTTTTTCTGTTTTCTTTCTTTTTCTCTGTTCTTCATATTAAATAATTTCTATTGAATATTCCAGCTCTAAAATTTTTATTTGGTTCTTTTCTGTAGTTCTATTTCTCTTCTGAGAACTTCGGTATTTCCACTTATTTCAAGCAGGTTTTCCTATGCCCTTGAAACCATAGGGACCTTATTTCCCAGATATAAGGACTTTTGGCTTTCTTGCCATCACTGTGCACCACAACCTAAGGCTCCCTCTCAAAGAGGGAAAACAAAATAAAATGGGAAACCCAGCACTGTAGGGCTTACACCTGCAAGTTTGACTCCCCGCCTCAGTCTGCATTGTTCTTGTTTACTTTTTCGAGTCCTCAGACCTTTGTTTTTTGTATTTTCTTTCAAGTTTTTGATTGTAAGCAGCATGAGAGTTAAGTTGCAGTGAGCTTATTACAGTTTTGGCTGGCACCAGAAGTCCTGCAATTTTAAAATAATAAAACTGTTTTGTAGTCTATTAGCCGAGACATGGTTTTCTGAGAAACTTAATACAGGATTTCCTCCAAAGGTGGTACTTTAATATCTTTACATCTATGAGCACAGATCGGTTAATATATTGTAATGAATAAACTGCTCCCAGGGAGTTGTCAGCATTAACTTGATTCTGCCCATGTCACCATTAAGCAAAGAACATGCTCAGATACTCAAAGGGTGGGAATTTTGTTCTTTCTCTGTGGTCCTGAGGGATATCCTTTCGTATATTATAAAATCAAGTTAGTAGTTAGAAATGCTGTGAAATTTATTGTCCCTCATGTCAGTCTGCCTTCTCAGCACATGTGACTGATACATACGTGTGTGTATATTATATCCACCATTTATGCACATACCTATTGAGAAACCTAAATTCTATGAGAGGCTACCCAGAATAGATGATAAATGGAATCTATATTTGTACCTATACCTACATCTTTTTTTTTTTTAGAAACCTGAAGTGAAACAGAAGTGTTGACATTTGCTTATAATTTTGAAAGATTAATAAAGTATAATCCCCAATCCTCATAATTTAGTGACCTTAAATTATGCCAGCTCTACCTGTAAGTGTATATGTGGTGGTTTCTTTATTTTTAAAATGGCAGGTTATCTAAAGCCTTAATTATCAACTTGAATTTCTTTTATGATTATTAATATTAATAACCTATACATGATCTTCCATCTAGTCCAGGTAGATAATACATCCATGAGTCAACAAGTTTCTTTTTAAAATAAATGTGGCAGTGGACTTTCCTATGTCCTTACCTAGAGCAATCTCTAACAGAAATGAAATCTTCTGCCAGCACCTTTATATGCAGCAGCTGTAATATTGGCAGTTCTCATTTAAATAAAGATGTATGTAGTTGTTTTTAACATAATCGTATTAGTTGTGTTTGTAAATATTTAAAATTTGGTATTTATTTTGTTTAAGGTAATGGAGTCCAGATTTGAAATTGCCTCATATCTTGACTATGCAGCCCAGGGCAGACTTAAAAAGTCATTTTTCTTCTTGTTTGTTTGGGGCTTTTTGTTTGTTTTTGAAGAAATGACTGTGCCATCTGGTCAATTGTGAAGGAGCTGAACCATTCTGAGGGAATTTAACCAACCCCCAGACTTCCTCAGCACATAGTTAGTCCAGTAGCTTATTACTCATCGTGTGACAGGAACTAACCAATTTGAAGACAGTTGTTTCAACCATCCTGCAGCTTTCTTACCTCACTGTAAGTTTTCAAACATTAGCTAGACTAAAATACAGAAATCAAACTTGATTAGAATTTATATTGAAAGGTCAGAGAATCACACATTTCCGTGTATGACAGAAATATCCACCCCATGATATCTATAGTATGGGATACTTTCCACATTTTAAAGTCTTATAAATATTACATATATGACTTCAGATCTAATTAAGAGGCAGACATGGAGTAGAGTTCAATAAGAGCTCAGGATTTGGAGTCAGTCAGTCCTGAGTTCTAATCCCAGCCCTGCTTCTTAACAGCCATGTAACCTCACACAAGCTATTCCATCTCTCTCATCCTCTGCTCCTTATCTAGAATATGGGGAGAACATTGGTAGCAACCTCCTAGAACTGATGTGAGAATTAAGTGTTGTATAAGTAGCTCTTAGCTAAGTGTGTAGCACGGGGCTCCGGGAATGTTAATATTGTCGTTGTTGCTTTTATCATCATTAACATCTTTAAGTTGAGTTTAAAATAGTGGTTGTAATTAGCCATAAAAAGTCACATCATTTTATGCAATTTATGGCTATTGTGTAGTTTGGAAATTTTCAGTTACAGTAATTGGCTTCTTTACCCTTTCATGAATAGGTCTGCAGAAAATGTGCCAGAGACATCTGAGTAAACCAACAGTTGGAAAATCATAAACTGCCTTCTTACACCTCATAAATCATATCTTGATTTCATTTAGTTATTGTGACTTTAAGAGAAGGATTGAATTACATGTCTCTTTAGAATTAAAGGTTTTGCTAATGTCTCTGGAAAGGCTTAGAATTAACCTGTGACTTTAATGTCATAATGATCACAACTTGAACATTTATCTGAAAATTTAGCTGCTGGGAACATTTCTTGCTAGCCAGTTAATGTGAAGTGAAATTATTACTTTGACAGAAATCAACAAGTAAGTAGATCTCATAAGTGAGAGGAACTCTAGTGTATCACTCAGGGAGAGTTGTGGGGAGACTGTTAAATAAGAAGTTGACCCAGCCAGCAAGGGGAGTTAACATATGGGGAAGGATATTGGAATGGAAATCAGAAATTTTGACTTTTAGTCTTTGCTCTAATACCAAGATTCTTTGATGCAAATAACTAAATTTCTTGGTGCCTTAGTTTCCTTATCTCTAAAATGGGTATAATAATATCTGGTCTTTGTAGTTTCATGCTTTAATCTTAGCTCCAGATGAGATATTTATGAAATGCCTTGAAACTATGAAATATTGTTCAACTGTAAGTGGGGACTTCTGCAGTTATTAGCAGTTGAAGGAAGAGCTTAATGGACCTTCCTTTTCGAACATGAGAAAGACTAGTAACCTGGCCCTTTTGGCATCCATCTCAATCATCAGTATTTACTTAAAATGAATGAGAAGTGGGAGGAGTTATTTAAAGCCACTGAATTAACTTCCCATGTTACAGAACTCAGACTTTGCTCAGAACAGGACAAGAGGCTTAAAATTAGATTAAGTTGATCTTCCTTGTGTGTGTGTATATCTATATATTAATGACTTTTTTTTTTTTTACTGTACAACACCCTGGTTTTACTTGCACTGCATTTTAATCAAATGTCCTGTAAAACATCTGAAACCCACATTAGAATTTAACATGAAAACAGCCAAATAGGAAAGAGGTCAAGAATACCACAGAGCAGTATAGAAAATAAATCGAAAGGAATTCATTGAAATGATATTTCTCATATCTGCTGGTTAGCATCATCACATATAAATAATGTACTTCCTTTAGCAAGATATGGAAGACTTGGTTCTAAAAGTAAGAGCCAGTGGGCACTGACGATCACATATGCCAGTAGCCACTTTAATCCTTCTTCTTCCTCTTCACCTGGGCTCCAGGCTTGGGATTTCAAACTAGGAAACTTCCTCTTCTGCTCCCTATCACATCTTATGAGATACAAGGTACAGAGCACAGCCCAAATGCCTGGGTACCAACGAGAAGATGGTGGCACTTACCCTGCATCTACAGCAATTTAGAATTGGTTTCTTGATTGATTTTGCTGCTCTGACATTGAATTGTTACTGTGTTTTAAGGATCTGGGTTCCTTCACAATTTAATTTTCAGGCTTTTGAGGGTTTTATGGACTACATTTGCTTCCGTCGCTACATTAAAAAAAGGAAGAGAAAAAGATAGCCATTTAAACTAAGGATCATAAAAGAAATATAGAAAATATGAGAAACCCAGTAGGCCTGTACATAGCTTTGCCTTTTTGTATAGATGTGGTCAAAAGGTGACCTTTCTGATGATGACCTCTCGCTGCAGGGAGTAGACACTTCCAGCCATTGAGTACAGCCAAACCAAGCACACCAGTGGCTTCTGAAAGAGGCCCCTTTGGAGCTTTAACAATATCAATTTCATAGGTAGAGGTAAATAGATCCAAAGATGCTTTTCTTCAAATTTTGTTCAAGTTCTATTACGAAACACCTTCGTGTATTCTTGGCTGGGCACAAAGGATTAAGCTAAAAGACTGTCTAGGAACAACTCGTCAGTGAACTGGGAGAGAGGACAGGAGAGTAGGGGATCTCTCTAAGCCCTCACCTACTACCCTGATTCTTTTTTAGGTATTTTCTCTCTTTCTACTCTGGCTAGCTGTGAACTCTGCTTGATCTTTTTTAACAAAAGAAAGCTATGTGAAATTGAAATTCTGATGCACTTACCATGTTTATTGAACACTGAAAATGATTTTAAAGTGTCATTCCAATCTTTTTTTTGTATAAAAATTAATATACCCAAATACCTTACTAAAAGGAGTCTCGAACTCCCAGTTTAAAAAATGGAAAGGAGTCTATTTTGGCTTGCAGATGATTTACTTCCTTGATTCATACACAGGCCAAATATTTCTAGATGGAAAAGGTAAGAGTATAATTTTGATAATCACCAGAACCAAAGTGCAGGGAAATTGTTAGGTCAATAATTTCTCCTCGACCAGGAATATTTAAGAGAGAAGTAAAATACACTGACCAGTATTTTAAACCTAAGTAGTTATTATTTTAGGATTAAATATAAATAAGCTTACTCTCTTTTTTAAGATCGAAAGTGGGTATAATTTCCACTAATAAGCAGTGTTTTATTTTTTATCTATTATATTCCTCTTATTTCAGGTCAGTGATAAAAAAAGATTTTTCAAAATTGCAAAGCAAATACAAAAACTGGGAGGAGTAGACTCTTGAAAGACACCACATACATGTACTCCTATTTTCTTTAAGAAACAAAATAGTGACTGTTCATTGAACTTTTACCATGACATGTCCCACACAAACCATGTTACATATATTATCTGATATAATATTCTCAACAACCCACAATCTAGTATATTATCCCCATTTTGGAAACTAAGAAACTGGGACTCCGTGAAATTAAAATTAAATTTACCCACTTTAAGGAGTCAGGACTTAAACCCAGATCTGTCTGCCTCCAAAGTTCATGTTCTTTTCATTATCCTGAATTTTCTCCTGTGTTATAAACTGATGTAAACTCTTCTATGGAACAAAATATGAGAAAGCTCCATGAAAGTAGGGCGGTCTGTGTTCAGTAAGTCCTAGGTCAATGGCAGTCTATTTCATAAACCTCTTCCATGTGACAGTATCCTTTCACCTGCCAGCTGTCCTTCAAGAGTTCATCAAAAGTCACTTAAATGTTATTTCATAAACATAACAACCCCGTGTTGCCTCAGGCCAAAGAGAACCAATCTCCCTGAGCAGCCATAGATGCGACTTTGGCCTGGGCTCATTAACTAGGGCAGACTGCAGCATGCTTGCCACCACAACAGGTCATTGAAGACTTTGCAAAAAAGTGAATAAAATCTAGTCTTTCTTTAAAAAAAAAAAAACAGCTGTAGATCCTCCTGGACTTTGTGGAACTGATAAAATGAAGACGAAGTAAATCTTGAGGCTATCTGCAGTGCTGCGTCATACAAGCATTTTAACGCTTCTTGAGGAATTTGTGATATTTTAATCTTGCACTACTGTCAGAAAACTCAGTGCAATATGACATAAGAACAAAAAGTTACTGAAATTTGAATCTGCAGTAGTAGTTTAGGGAACACAATTTTAATCATAATGATTTAGGGATGTTAACATTAGCATCAATAGGATTAGAAATTAAAGCGTGATGTGATTTCAAAAGTTGTTGATAGTATTGAGCAGGATTTTGTTACCCAGGATTGCAAGCAGCAACAGGATCAGATTAATATAGCAAGAAGCTAATACAGAGAGTAAGATGACAAACTATTTACTTACTGGAGAAAACATGGTTAAGGTACACGAAAACCCAATTAATCAAAAGTTTATTTCTCAGCACTCATCCCCCAAATTTCAATTAATAACATTTTTTCCGGATACACAAGTTTACAAGAACTTTCCACCAAAGGAAAATTTTGTATCCTTGACATCGTTCCATATTTGCATTAGCATTCATTTTTCACAAAAATGTAAATGACAAAGGTATCATGAGAAAATTGAATCAAAGGGGCAAAAGCATTGTTGTGACTATAGTTAATTGCATCTTGCACAACAAAATCTTTGCTTGGAACTGCTAGGGGAAATCACCATTAGGCTAACTACTTTCTGCCTTCCTTAATCAACCTACTTAAGGAGATGTTCCTGAGCACAAAAGTGGCCAAAGGAAAGCAGAAAGAGGCACAGATTATCAACTGTTTTGTGAACCTGAGGTTGATAAAAGTAACTGTTAGGGAAGAGGGGGAGAGTGAGGAAGAAAGTAAGAGATACTTAGCTTTCAAATAAATTATTATGACATTGGGATTTTTAAAATTCAAAGTTCATTATTCACATGGCAAAAGAAATGAAAACATTGTCCCTGCAATGGCTAACACTTAGAAGTATCTGGTGTAAAAGTAGTTGGACTTCATTCACTGTTATGTGAATCTTTAAAATGGGGAAATTATCACTGACATCTGTGGGGCAACGTCTTCTCATTAGGACCTTAGTAAAATTTCAGCTTAATTATGAAAAAAAAAAAAAACATTTCTGCCACATAGTAGAATAAAGCAAAGTAGAATAAGGTAGTAGAATAAAGCTTAGAAAATCTGTAGCATTTAGCTGTTCTATATGAGCTTGGAAACAAACTTTTAGTTAAGTAGGATTGCAAGGAAAATAAGAGTTGGTCAAACTGAATCATGTTATATTTTATGTAATTCAAATGTTAGGCAAAAACGTACTTAACTCTGTGAATATTTGCTAAGGGTTAAAAAATAATAATGAACAGCAGTACAAAGACCACTTTTATCAGATTCGAGGAGGACCTCCCAAGCAGTTAAGTGACATGAAGGTTTGTGAAGAAGAGCAAAGTAATCTACAGACACAAAGAATACAATCTGAAACAAGTCTCTGTGAAAGCCAATAATATCTTGATCCATCTGTGAACGGACTGGAGACTTCCTGAATCTTCTCTTTGGTTGTTCTTTGTGACATGATATGATGAAGTATTTTCTTTTGGAGGCCAGGTCAGCCCAGAAGGAGAACAAATAGTGTAACTTTGTCAATACCATTGTCTTATTGAAGTGAATTCTCACTGACTTTGAACAAGATTTATGGCTTTCTGCAGTTTGTCATTTGTTCTGACTCATTTCCCCCACTCTGTGACTCCTAATAGGATACCACTGTCTCCTGTTTCTCAGGCTTCGAGACAACAGCATAAATGTTCTCATCTACAGGAGCAGGAGCTTACTCCTTCTGAGAGCTTCCTGTGCTCAAATAAATAGGTGTTTGCTAAGTACAGAGAAGAAAACTATCAAAGTCTGAAGGAGCTTCCAGTATGAAGTAGTCATCCCTATTTGTCATTCTATTTATATTATATTCACAGGCTCCTTTAATCTTAGTTTATCTGGTACTTTCCCAGCTACATCGACCCTGAGGAATGTGTAATATGAATCCCATTTTCTAGACTTGATGATGGAATTAAGGAGAAGTTAAATCGAAGACATTACAGGAAGTCTAAAAGGCATGCCCCTCATCATCTAGCCATTAGAGCATAAGGGACTAACTCGTGACTTGCAGACATGAGCTATTTCTGTGGGATTCTGACAGACCTTTCTGCTACTATTGCCACTTCATCTAACCACTGTGACTAGAGGCATATCCAAAGTAGAGATTTTAGCTAAAACTAGGAGAGTAGCCACTGTCCTGTCATACATTCAGTATTCATCAGCTGTGCAGCCTGTATTTTCCTGGATGCTCCTCATTTCAGTTATTCTGTTCTGTCAACTCTATAAATACAGCTGTACGTTCAAATCAGTTGTGTAGCCATATTAAACCAACAATATTAAACCAGTAATTTGGGGGAAAACAGTCATTGAAAGTTTGACTGCTTTAGATAGATTTCCTAGACTTTTACATTTTTTTTAAATTCCTAATTCCCATCCTCCTTCCTACTATTCCCAGTTTGTTTATTCCATCTCCATTAAGTCATATCCCCCTGTAATTGGCCCAGTGCAGACTCCAAGGCTGGGTGCCAGATGGCCAGGCCCTCTAACTTCTATGAAAAGAGAAGCAACCTGCACAAAACCTATCTCCCCTACTTAGAAAATCTTCATCCACATTTTCAGAACTTTGTGCTCCCCCCGTCTCTACCTTCATGAAGATTGAACATCAAATTTCCTTTGAAGTACTTTTTTCCCTCCCCTTCAGTTTTTTTTTTTTTTAGATGCTTGGTGTGTCATCCTATTTTTCTTCAGCTGTAACTATAGGTCCATATGTCATTATATGCTTAGGATCATCCTAAACATGATCGTCCTCCAGTATGTACATATGTATGTATGCAGGTAGGTTTATTTCTTTAAGGTAGAGTCCTTTGTGTGGCCTTTGTGATCACAAGAGCATGGATAGTTAGAATTTTGGTAGACACTCATTTTCAACCTGCTCCCCTACTCATGCAGAAATACTATATTTACACTTCTATCGACCATACATGGGAAGATCCATTTCTCATTCTCCCCCATACAAGATATTATCAATCTTCTTAATTTATGCTAACCTGATGAATAAAAAAACTTCTTGTTTTAACTTGTATATGGTTGATTGTCAGGCTGAGCATTTTTTCCTATTCTTCATAAAGCAGTGCTCTCTAGAAGGATTAAACAGCTAAAGGTAAAAACAAAATGTTAAAAGTGCTTCAAGAAACTGTAGGAAAATATGTAATCACCTAGGGATAAATCCGTTAAATAAAAGTTAATAGATTTTTATTCACATCTATTAAAAAGTATGCTTGCCAAAAGCATCAGAATTTAAGGACAACTACCATACCAAGAGGAAATGTTTGCTACATACAACAAACAAACATTAATGTTCATTAACTAATAAAAAAAAGTAAGTAAATATTGTAGAAGAGGAATCAAATGGCTAGTATATGAAAAGATGCTTAACCCACTCTGTTTTTTACTATTAACAATATAAAAAGCCTCTTACTTAAGTGTCAGTACATAAAGATCTTCTTGATTCTTCTAAACAGTAATATGGATTACTATTATTTAAGCATCAGTCTGCTGATGAACAGACGTCTGGGTTGTTTTCTACTGTTTGCTATGATTGGCAATGCTATAGTGTGTGTGCGCACGCACATATGTGTGTGCATGTGAGCACATGTGTGTGTGAGCTACACAGACGTTATCAGTTTTTTAGTCTTGGCCTATTTGATAGGTGAAAAATTCTACTTATTTAAAATTTTTTCTTTGATTATTACTAAAATTTAGTATCTCATGTTTATATTTTAAAATGTTTATATGCCATTTATTTTCTTCATCTGTTATTTGCTTTATTAATTTCTTCATTTAATAATCGCTTATTCTTTACTCATTTTTCTCTATTAATATCTATACTGACTATATGAACTCTTTATAGATTAATGATATCCCTTTTCTGTCACATGACTTTGAATATGTGATTCCTATAACTTGTTTTGTGTATCCTGTTTTATTTGCCAGTCTTTTACACATCATGTTGATATTTCTACATCAGTTTAATTCCTCTCTGTCCATTATTTATTTAGTTACATAACTTATGTCAGTTTTCTCTGTTAGGTCATTGTTCTCTCTCTAAATTGTATTCTCTTCAAAATGAAGAATTAGCCTCCTCATACAGGTCTAACACAGTACCATTTACTTGATAATAACTGCTTCTTGACGGCTACACAGGTGGGACTCTAGAAGTAGACACTCACGTCCTGTCAAGTTACATAGCTCCTACAAATTGACTATAGATCCTACCAGCAATAGACTTTTGCTATGATTTCATGACACTTGACCATTATATTTGAAAGAGAGAATAGTATAGTGTTACTACGTAATGGATCTACTATGCATATTCTCACTGCTTTAAATTCACTGATCATATAAAAAGAGAAGAATGCACTGGCTTGGTGTTTGATCTTTACCACATAGATCTAACGTCACAATCAATTGCTTTCAGTATTTTCTTTGAAATCACATAAAGGTTCATATGTGCCAAATTTCATAAGAATCACATGATAAGGTCAAGAAATACAAATTCCAAGGCAGAATTTATATGCCCAGTTCACATATGACAGTAATACTATATAACCATATGTGAATATAATACACTGTATGTAAATGCTTTTTTTGAAAGCAATCCAATCAATAAAACTTAAAGTAAATAACACTTTAATAACACATTTCAAATCGACTGAAAATGGAATAGATGGACTCTATGGCAAGAACATCCCTATAAAATTGACATTCAGAGGCTATTAAAATGCAAAGAATAAAACAATCTTGAAACTAAAGAAAAACTGTGAATATTTAGAAGTTTTTTTAGAAAGCCTACTCCATTGTATGCCAAGATACAGCAGTCGTTTTTATTTAAAGAGCTATTTCAATAAAAACTGGATTGCCAAGCAGTAAAAAGCAAATTCAGTTTGCATTCAGCAATAGCTAAAAAATACCTTTTAAAGAATATACTATATAAACCAAACAAAAGTAAAAAATACACAATAACAGAAAAAGTCAAAACAGAAAAAAGTCAAGATTTAGTCATAATTGGGACTAATAAAAAGATCGACCAATTTTTATCATTAAAGAAGGATATGGGAAAGCTACTGAAGTTAACTTCAAAAGCCTAGCAGTAAAAAGTGATTGTAATGTCAGTAAAACTCTGAAACAGATCAAATAGACCCTAAGTAGTACTAATCCACTGCATCTTTGAACATATATTTGCCTTTTTTTTTAAGCTGAAAAGCTTGCCCTTTTTTTCTTTAATTTGTTTCCAACATCCTGTTTTAAAAAAAAAAAAAAAGAAAGAAAAGAAATCCAACTATACAACCATTAACGGCAGCTCAGAGTACAGAAACTTTACCTTCATTCAAAGATAATATGAGTTAAGATTTGAAATGTCTTTTCCTTTTTGGCCTGGTTCTGGAAAACATGGTTTCATCATGAGAGAGAATGCTTCTCTCTGTCCTTATGAGTACTTGTTTGACAAGGATGTGTACAAACAGATGAATCAGTGGAGGTTCCAGGAGTGAATTTAACCATTTTTTCTTCTTGTTTGTCAGCTAAAGCTCTTACACCAAAATGAGATATTTGTGATGTGATTGACATTTTTAATTTCAATTTTGTCACTTCAGATCCGGGGAAGACTCTGCCTGAAGCCCTTGATTACTGCACAGTTTGGCTGCAGACAGTGCCTGGAGAAATAGACAGCAAAAGTGGCATTCCACCCTCACTGGTAACGCTACAAATTAAAGACTTTCTTAATGGACCAGGTAAGAAAGTCATAATTCAAATGTGTATACGTTTTTTTCTTGTGAGTATATTAACATATACTTGGGGTCTGTTAGTAATTGTGACATTCCTTGCAAAAATGAATAGTTTATTTGTTTTGCAGAAGTGTATTCTTCTCAGGCTGTCCATTCTTGAGATTAAAAGGCAAATATTAACATGCGTTAAAAATTACCTTTGGTCTTGGGGTGCCTGGGTGACGCAGTTGGTTAAGCATCTGCCTTCGGCTTAGGTCATGATCTCGGGGTCCTGGGATCGAGCCCCATGTCAGGTTCCCTGCTCAGCAGGGAGTCTGCTTCTCCCTCTCCCTTCGGCTCTCCCCCAACTCATGCTTTCTCTCAAATAAATAAATAAAATCTTTAGAAAAAAATTACCTTTGGTCTGACAAAAAATAGTTATCAATTAAAGAATAATTGACTGTAAGCCAAAGACCCAAGACTTTATTTCTACCTTTTTCTACTAATTGTGTGACCTTAGGCAGTTGATTTAATCTCCTATGCCTCTGTTTCCTACTGTAAACAGAAAGAATAAAATAGATGGGTGGATGAGATACATGATATATATATGTAAGATAGTATACATAGATATATTTGATTAGATAAGTATACTTATTTCAAATACTTAACAAAGTGCTTGAGACATTAATACTCAGTTTTAGATAGGTATGGTTATCAAAATGTATTGAGTGCTTAGTCCCAGGTACTAAGTGCTTTACATACTCATATAGACCCAAGGAGGAGGCACCATAGTTATCCCTGTTTTATGAATTAAGAAGTTAAGACTTAGGGGCGTCTGGGTGGCACAGCGGTTAAGCATCTGCCTTCAGCTCAGGGCGTGATCCCAGCATTATGGGATCGAGCCCCACATCAGGCTTCTCCGCTATGAGCCTGCTTCTTCCTCTCCCACTCCCCCTGCTTGTGTTCCCCTCTCTCGCTGGCTGTCTCAGTCTCTGTCGAATAAATAAATAAAATCTTTAAAAAAAAAAAAAAAAGAATTTAAGACTTAGAAAAGTGAAGGAATGGCAGTGGAGCCATTCAAACGCAGATCTTTATGACTCCAAAGACCTAGATCACTTCTGTACTATGCTAATTTTAGCAATAACCATAGATTTTTTCCTCTCCTTCTCCTCCTCCTTTCTTTTTCCTACTCTATTTCTTCTTCCTTCATGTCATGTTCCCTTCCTCTTTTTATTATTCTTCCCTCACTTCAGTGAGATCTTAACTATTTAATAAAAATTACTACATTTTGATTTGTTTTATTTTATACTTACAGTGCTTCCAAACATATTAGTCATCAAAAGAATATTAGTTTCTTCATTAAGAATTTAAAGCAATGGTGTTAAACTGTCTTGAGATCTCTAGGAATACACTGCAAGGCATGAATTTTTATGAGTGAAAAATAACCCTGTGTGGACCCAGTTCAGTGTGTGTCATGGCATACCAATGCACTTATGATCCATAGCCACAGATTGAAGAAGGCCGCTTGTCATCATGTCTGGAGTAAAGAGAGCCTAAAGCCACCTACACTGGCCCTTTCACTGGGGCCCTGTTCTTCCCAGTACTGGGATTTAAAAGGTGTAGCAGTATGAAGAACTATTTCTAATCATTATAAGTACTAGACATGGTTTGAAAGACTCAAAGGAAAGCAAGAAGCTGATGATGAAGGCTAAGAGAGTCATTAAAGTTGGAAGAAGCCTTTGGGGTGAGGTAATGGATAGATTGAGAGTAATGTGAGTCCTAGTACTTGGCTAGTGAGTGTGAAATACCATATTTCATTGAATCCAAGCCATCATCAATTGTAGGAAAAAACATTTTATGTACCAAGAAAAAAGAAAAAATATCTGCTATTTAAACTATGATACAGTGCTTTCTTATATCCGTTTCAGGGCATTTCCTGACTTTTGAGTTGTTCACATGTGAGAGACTGAACATGTTAGAATGGGTGAAATTGGGTAAGAATATATGGTTAGTTCATGGAGAAATGAAAAAGAAACTTCGTTCCCCTCTTCGCTTTTTTAGTTTCAGATTTTTTTGCTTTTAGGCATAGTCTTTCACTTACTTTGGCTAGAAAGTTCACTTCTAATTTATATTTGATTGAGTTGTTAAAGAATGGGATCTGCAAATCCATAGTTGTGTACCATATTTTCATGGCAACCAAAGAAATTAAATTTCAGGAGAAATGTCAATGAATGAAAAATTATGTTTATAATTCTAGCATTTAATGTGACTAGTAGAAATGTGATTTTTTTTAAATAGTTGTACTTTTATGTTTCTTACACTTCTTTAAGTTGGGAATTAAATATATGCCATTCCTTATTTTATGTTTATTCAATAAGAGTGATAATCTATCTGGAGATTCAAACTTTTAAACAAATGGATTAAAAGCGTTACTTAATAGTAGCGCTTCTCACACTTGAGTGTGCATTTGAAGCATCTCTGGTGAGCTTGTTAAAATGCAAATGGTTTAATAGTTCTAGAAGGTGGGAATGAAATTCTACATTTCTAACAAGCTCCCAGGTAAAGTGGGATTGGTGCTGGGGACTACAGTTTTGTAACAAGCTTTTATATGATTCATATATAAATGAATGAATGAATGAATGAATGAATGAATGAATACAAATACACACACGGCTATTGAGGACCAAACTGCAGATATTTTGGGACATAGGAGTGGGGAATGAATAGAAGGAATGATGAGTGGTTTTTTAAATGGTAATTTTATTATGAAAAATCAAATATAGTGTCTAATTAATGGTTTAAGTTCTTCAAAGTCTAAAACATTTTAACCAAAAGTAGTTTTCTTTCATAAATTATTTGAGGGAAGATAGGTTTGAATGGTATATCAGTTGTGTGGGATTCCACTACATACTAACCTAACATCTTTGAACTGCTCCAGAATTTACTATCCTAGACAAAAATTTCCTTACTGTAAATAATTTGTCATGTAAAGTATATAAGTAGATGTTAGTCCATAGACTAATCATATTCTCTTACTACACAGCCAAGTTGCCACTCTATATTAATTTAGAGATCAATAGACATAGAGGACACATAAAGTACTTCTTACCATAGGAGTGTATTATTTTATAGATTTTTGACAACTCAAGAAAATTATCTTTTTTCCAGATTTTAGAAAATAGTATACCAAGAGGAATATTATTTATGCTGAGACAATGGGAACAGGCTTCAGCTTTATAATATTCCACAATGTCATTCCCTCCCTTTAAAAAAAATAAAAAAGTCTTTTGATTTGTATGTGGTGTTGTCATTAAGAATCTTTTGCTACCATTAGTTTTTTAATCTAGGTGCACATCCTATTTAAGTATCATTCCCAGAGTTTTATGCTATAGCTCTAAAATGGTGTATTTTCACTTATTCTTTTCTTGCTCCTGAATTAACATTTCAGGAGCAATAAAAGTTATGACCCTGGAGAATACAGGAAATACTGATTATAACTACCTAACCTTAAGTTTTCTTCTTAAGGTGCAAACAGCTTTTGAATTCAGCCTTACGGATTTATTTTGCAGGGATTATACATCTAAACAATGTGATACAAATGCTGCTCTTTAGCACTTGTTTTTGGAAAAATAATTCAGAGTTCTTGAGTATCCCCTTATTTCCTCTGCTCACTTAATAGTACCTTAGAGCAAATGGTAGGTCCCAACTTCTACATCAAAAAGCCCTTCAAAGCTCTCTCACCCCCATCTCCTTCCTTCAGAGGCAACAGTTGTACCCATTAGCAAGGTCAGTGGCTTGGAGAAACCTGGAAAGCAGCAGCTACCAGAAACCCGCTAGAATAATATCTCCAGCAGGTGATAGATTAGTTGGAACAAATTGGAACCATTGCAGTTCAGCAATCCTGGTTTCTTTCAAGCTGTTTTTAAAATGTCGTCATTTTAATACACAATCTAAGCCCTGCGGAACAGTCCACAGCAGGTTAATTTGAATCATATGATGTGTCACTGCCCTCAGCTGACATGAGCTCTATTCCATGTGTGAAGCCATAATAAATCCATTCCCAACCGAGGAGAATTCCCCGTGAGAAGGTGAACTAATCCAGGCCTCACACTGGCATCCTAGCCCTCCGTAATTGAAAGCAGGGCCACCTGTTCCCAGCACAGTTAGCCTACAGAGAAAAAATTAGCATTAGATCAGATACTTCTTCTATTGAAAAATCATTCATAGTTCTTGCAAATTCAAATTCAGCTGTGAACTGCCTGGTATGACATCATACAGAAACTTAGGAATGTGCCCACTTGATCCCAGTTTAAAAGTTTTGTTAGCCATAGGATTCCTTAACTTTGAAATGAGAAAAAAAATTTTTTTAATCTAATGAGAGCTGACACGTGAGAAGAAGAACTGGGAAGGGTGCATATTTTTCTAATTAACTCAGGGTCATTTGTAAAAACATTTGCGCTCCCTGGTATTTTTTTTCATTGTTCCTTTGCAGACATATTTTTGAACGTTGTCAGTGTAATGACATTTAATGAAATGACATTTAAATGACAACAAAGAAAAATTTGTGCCAAATTGGGAGAATATTACCACATCATTTATGTTTTGTTGTAAATTAATTAGCATACTGCAGTCTTCATATAATTTAAGTAAAATGGTTGTATCAAACATGGTTATGACTGCAATTTCACATTTATTTTAGTATACAGTATACCTGGTGTCTCTAGATGAAACACATAACAGCTGGAATCTTTTTCTCTTAATAAAATCATTTCTTTAGTCTCCCCCTGTTTAACCTGCTCATTAATTTGCCTATATAGTTTCCATGTCTTTTTAATTTCATTCTGGCTTTGGATTGGTTTCAGCTCTGGTTTTATTTGATTTTTGTTTTAAAAATTAGACTTTTAATGGGTTGTGATCCTATTTTAAACACTGTTTTCTTACATTTTATGGATCAACTTACTGTTTTATAGGTTGCAGTGATTCTAATTTTTACTTATAAAAATTTTCTAAACATCTTAGGATAATCCTATTCCCATAAACTTCTTTCATTTGAATAAAAAATATATACTTATTTTTTAAATATATACTTATTGAATAATGTAAAATATTCCTTTAGAAAACTTCTCAGATACAGTAGCACACCATTCAAATAGGTTTATGTAAATAGACAGTAGAGATTTTAAGCTATTTACCTCCAGGTGCGTATTTTTGAAATGTTTTCATTTTTCTTGGTGAATTCTGCTTTTATATTCTTTTATTACTCAGTGAGGATTACTTCAAATATATCATGAAAGTACTTGTTCAGAGGAATTAAGATACCTAAAAAAGATGATGCAAATAACCTCCTGACGTTTTCTGGAGTGGAAAATGAAGACTAAGTAACAGAATATTTAAAAACAAGATTTCAGTGTGAAAGTAAGCATCTTAAGGAGCTCATTGTAATTAATTTCTCTTAATGCTGCCCTAATAGTTAACCCTTTGCCTCGTTTCTCTTTCCAGAAATGGAGCCAAGGCCCATCCCCTTGAGTTCTGTCTCTATCTTAATTTAATTTTACAGCCATACTAGCAGGCTATCTTCTACATTTAAGAAATATAAACTAGTTAATAAAACTATAAGAACCTTGACTCTTACACTTCCCCAGTTTTATGGGTTTCAGTTTGCAGCATCGGCATTACGTTATCATAGTTTATTTTCCCCATGATTTTATCAAAATGAAATGGTAAACTTGATGTCAGGGTGTCAAATAGGGAATGGACCAAGAATTTTAAAACCCAGGAAAGCCTTTCATTATTTCAACCTTACTTTTTCAACTCTGACTTGTACCTTTGGAAGAAATGAGGAAAGTGGATTACTTTTAATTAATTTTTTAATAAACTTTTTTCTCTTATTCCTGTAACAACGTGATTTTAATACCAAATTTTACTGTACAACCAGTAAGCCACATTAATTTCTTACCAACACTGTTGAGTGAAGAGACTTTAAATCTTTGAAAGTTGGGCTGTATGCAAAGCAATAAATCAATAGAAAAAAAAAAAAAAAGTCGGGCTGAAGGTAGTGCCTCCAGGGGACTACGCTTGGCTAAGTAACGGGACCCAAAAAGTCACAAGCTGGTTGTGGGTGTGGCCAGATGGGAAGAGGCAGCACAAGGTCTCCTGCAGGGAAGGTCAGTGGTTTGGCAATTATTTAGATTCTCTATTTCTTTATGTGGTTCAATCCTGGAAGGATTATTTCTTCTACTGAAGAGAATGAGGGTAATTGGGGGGATATCTTTCCCTAGAAAGTGCAGCAGACTAAGGTGGAAGAAAAAGAGAACATTATTTGGCTTCTCCTAACTGTAACCTTTCAACTTTGTGCTTGCATGCAGGTTGTCTTCCCCTACCTCTCCGACCTGTGCCTTTCCAGGGACACAGTGTACAGCCTTCTGTCCATCTCTCTATACAGTAACCTCAGCTGTCTCTTTTAAGCTAACAACTCCCAGATGCCTAGCTCTGGGTTTGACTTATCCAACTCCAGGACTATTTCTCCATCTACCTATTAGATACGTTTAGTTATTTAAAATTCAATATGTTTACATTAAATTAAACCATTTTTCTCTCCTCTCCTTATTCATTCCTGCCCTTAGTATAGTCTTCAAATTTCTTTACATGTGCTAGAGATAGCAACATTATTCCAGTCATGTTTTCTCACAATTTTACTATCACTTTTGATTCATCCTTTTTTCTTTTGAATTCCAAGCCCTCTTCATTTTTCCTTTGAAATGTCCCTCCCCCCATGTCATGTCAACTACCTCCCTTGTTTAGGTTTATGCCCGGATTACTTCCTCAGTCTGTTTACCAGCAGCCTTCCCTCCAGATTCTCCTTTTACTCACTAATCCTGTTGTCCCCTGTGCCCTTGCTAAATGAGCCTCCCCTGCCAAACTCCTATGATGTCGACCTCCTAGCTCCCTCAGTTCAATCTGGTCAAAGTTCTCCTCAGCCCTCAAGGCTCTCTCTAATCTGGTGTCATCTGGTTTAGTTGTCACTAAGCAGGTAATCCTGTGAGCCTCAGTATTTTCTTCTGTAACATAAGAGAGCTATTTTAAGATTCCTTCAAGTTCTAAAATGATGGCTGTAATCCCTAATGGAGCTCTTCATTTATTTTCACACCAGATAGTGTGAGCAATTGCAGTATGCCAGGTGTTGTTCTAAGCAGTCCCATCTCTCAAGAAATGCACATAATCTGGTAGAAAAGACAGAATTTGTTGGCCAGAGAGTCACACAAAGTAATATATAATGATAAACTAATATACGTGTCATGAAGTTCTGTGGATTTGTAAGAGTGGAGATTCAGGGAAGCTTCTTGTAGTAACTGACCCTGCAGCTGAGTTGCACAGGACACAAGGGAGTTGACCAAGGACTGAGGGGAGAGTGGATTTCTGGGAGAATATGTGCAAAAGACAGTATGGAAAGAGGTATCGTGTCAGATTACAGGAAATGAAAACAGGGAGGAGTGAGGAGACCAGTGCTATGAGGTGAGGCTATAAAAAGAGGCAGAGTCCAGGCCTTGCTGGCCATAATCAAGGATTTTAGGGCTTTTATCTTAAGAGTGGTGAGGAACCATTGAAGAGCTGTCAGGAGGACATGTATGCAGTAAGGGAGGGAGGTGGTATGTGTGTTCATATGGTTATGTCTGCATTTTGAAAAGATAACTCTGGTTGCAGGGTGGAGAACACTAAGAAGGGCTAGAGTAGATGGAAGAAAGCAATTAGGGGCACCTGGGTGACTCAGTCCTTAAGCATCTGCCTTCAGCTCAGGGCGTGATCCTGGCGTTCTGGGATCGAGCCCCACATCAGGCTCCTCCGCTGGGAGCATGCTTCTTCCTCTCCCACTCTCCCTACTTGTATTCCCTCTCTCGCTGGCTGTCTCTGTTGAATGAATAAATAAAATCTTTAAAAAAAAAAAAAAAGGAGCAATTAGGATAATATTGCAGTAGTACTGGTGAGAGATAATTAGAAGTTGGATCAGGAATGGTGATAAGAAATAGGAAGAAGTGAAAGAATTGGTAGATATTGGGAGGCCAAAATCTATAGACCATGGTAATGGAGTAGGGAGATAGTGGGTAAGGGAGAAAATTTAAACATGGATTCTGGGTCTCTGACTGGTCTAACTGGGTGGATGGTGCTTTGTCCCCACAGAGTTCATACGTTGGAACTCTAATATTCACTATGATGGTATTTGGACATGGGGCCTTTGGGAGTTAATTAGGTTTAGATGAGGTCATGAGGGTGGGGGCTCCCTCATGATGGGATAGTACACATACAAGAAGAGACACCAGAGAGTTTGCTGTCTCTCCCCCTCTACCATGTGAGGACACATTGAGAATGTGGCCATCTGCAAGCTAGAAGGAGAGCCTTCACCAGAAACCAATAATGCTAGCACCCTGATCTCAGCATTCCAGCCTCTAGAACTGTGGGAAAGTAAATTTCTGTTGTTTAAGCCACCAGGCTCTGGTGTTTTGTTACGGCAGCCCTAGCTGAGACAGGTGGTAATCCTGATTACTGAGATGAAAATACTTGAAGAGAACCACATTGATTTTGGTTTTATTTTGTTTTCATTTTGTTTTCATGTGTGAGGGTATGGAGAGATCATGAGTTTGTCTTGGATATGTTGAGTTTGTGGCAGTTATTCTTACAGATCTGGAGTCACGAGACCAAGACCAGTGATAAAGGATTGAATGTTTTAGAGTCTTTGGGATATAGATTCTAATTCAAGTCATGGGCCTGAATGAGAGATTACTCAAGGAAAGAATAGAGAGGAAGTAGAGAAAAGAACCTAAGACTGCATCTTGAGGAAGTCCAATCAGGATTTTACTGGCCAGGAGGAAACCGTGGGCTAAGAGGAGAATTTGAAAAGTAGAATGTCAAAGAAGCCAAATCAATAGTGCTTTGAGACACAGAAAGATGAGAAATTGAAAGTTATATAGGCATTGTGACTGCAGGTGTTTTCCCCCATCAAGTTAACCTGAATAGAAAATAGTCTGGAATGCATTGAGGTAAATGGGAGGGAAAAAAAAAATAGTAGAAGCAGAGAATGTAAATAACTCCTTCAAGAAGTTTGTGAAGAACAGTAATAAAGGGTATTATACGAAGGAGCATCTGGGATCATGGTTTGGGGATTTTGTTTTAGTGATGAAAGAGACTTGTGTTTTCTCATATTTAAATATTCACAAGAGGAATCCAGTTAAGAGAAGAATTAGGTAAACTAAAAAAGAGAAAAGATCAACTTAGGTGCTAAGAAAGAGGGAAGAAGAATCCAGTATATATTTGAAAGAACCAGTTTCAAATTAGAGAAGCAATAGATTCTCTGTTTTACATAAATTAAAGGGAAGGAAAGGGGCATACGCAGGTAGTTTTTTAGTTTGGTAGCAAGAAACTGTTGGAAATGTAATGGCTTTAACTTTCTCCACGAAGCTAGAAGCAAGATCACCTATTGAAGTTCAAGAGGGACAAAAGGGGTTTGATGAGGCAAGAAACAACAATTGTTGGAGAGGATGTGGAGAAAGGGGATCCCTCCTACATTGTTGGTGGGAATGCAAGTTGACAGCCACTATGGAAAACAGTGTGGAGGTCCCTTAAAAAGTTAAAAATTGAACTACCCTATGACCCAGCCATTGCACTACTGGGTGTTTACCCCAAAGATACAGACGTAGTAAAGAGAAGGGCCATATGCACCCCAATGTTCATAGCTGCATTGTCCACAATAGCCAAATCATGGAAGGAGCCGAGATGCCCTTCAACAGATGACTGGATTAAGAAGCTGTGGTCCATATATACAATGGAATATTACTCAGCTATCAGAAAGAACGAATTCTCAACATTTGCTGCAACATGGACGGCACTGGAGGAGATAATGCTAAGTGAAATAAGTCAAGCAGAGAAAGACAATTATCATATGATTTCTCTCATCTATGGAACATAAGAACTAGGATGATCGGTAGGGGAAGAAAGGGATAAAGAAAAGGGGGGTAATCAGAAGGGGGAATGAAACATGAGAGACTATGGACTATGAGAAACAAACTGAAGACTTCAGAGGGGAGGGGGTGGGGGAATGGGATAGACTGGTGATGGGTAGTAAGGAGGGCACGTATTGCATGGTACACTGGGTGTTATACGCAACTAATGAAGCATCAAACTTTACATCGGAATCTGGGGATGTACTGTATGGTGATTAACATAATATAATAAAATAAAAATTAAAAAAAAAGGGGGTTTGATGATTTGGAGGCAAAGTGGCTTGACATCATCTTCCAGTGTGACTTTTTCATATGCCATGCGCATTCTCACCTCTGTGTTTTTTTTAACTTTTATATCATGGAAATTTTCAAATATATACAAAAGTATACTGAATAGTATATAGAACCTCATGCTTAAGTAATTGTCATCTGTGGGCAGTATTGTTTCTCACATACCCCTATCCACTTCCTTGCCTTCTGTATTATTTTGAAGCAAATTCCATGCATTTTATTATATCATCTATAATATTTCAGTATTATGTATCTCTACAACATAAGAACTTTTAAAAACGTGACCACAATACTATTATCAAACCTAAAGATAGTCATTCTTCAGTGTTACCAAATATGTAGTTAGTGTTCAAATTTCCAGTTATCTCATCCATATCATAATGTATGTGAAGAGTGGGGAGGGGAAAAATGTGTGTGGATGCGTGGCTATTTGTGTGCATGTATATTTCTTGGGTTGGGGTGTTTTTTTTTTTTAACCAGAAACCATATATGTTCTATACATGATTATTGGTTGATATGTCTTTCTAGTTTATTTTAATCATAGATTTTCCCCTCTATCGTTTTTCATCCTTTGTAATTTATATATTGAAGAAGCCAGATCATTTATCTTGTAGAGTTTACCACAGTTTAAATTTTTTTAAAAGATTGTATTTATTTATTTACTTAGTTGAGAGAGAGGGCGCACATGAGCCAGGAGAGTGGCAGAGAGAGGAAGAGAGAGAATCCCAAGCAGACTCCCCACTGAGCACAGAGCACCATGCAGGGCTCCATATTATGACCCTGAGATCATGACCTGAGAGGAAACCAAGAGTCAGACCCTTAACTGACTGAGCCACCCAGTCACCCCTGTCACAGTTTGGATTTTGTCTATTCCCCTGTCCTCTGTATTTGCTATGTATAAATTGGTACTTGGATTAACCTATTCAGGTTTGCTTATTATTATTGGTTTTTTTTTTTTAATTAAGACTGTTCTGCAAAAGGGTTTGTGTTGTTCCATCAGAAGGCACATAATATCTGAAGGTCTCTTTTTGTGATGTTAAAAGCCATTGATGCTGAATGCCTGAATTCATTGGAGGTTACAAACAGTAATATTTTCATGCAAACACTCCTTTTCCATGTATTAACTAAAATACTTCTATAAAAAGAAACATTCCCTCATCTACTGCTTGTTTACTCAGTAGTATTGCTCATGTAAGGAAGGTAGGATAGATGCTGAATTCTGTATCTTTATTTACCCGTTTTAAAAAAATGAGTTGAGGG
Source organism: Ailuropoda melanoleuca (assembly GCF_002007445.2). NCBI lineage: Eukaryota > Metazoa > Chordata > Mammalia > Carnivora > Ursidae > Ailuropoda > Ailuropoda melanoleuca. Next base: position 67,409,647 of record NC_048226.1, read on the forward strand.
GGCGCCTGGGTGGCACAGCAGTTAAGCGTCTGCCTTCGGCTCAGGGCGTGGTCCCGGCGTTGTGGGATCGAGCCCCACATCAGGCTCCTCTGCTATGAGCCTGTTTCTCCCTCTCCCACCTCCCCCTGCTTGTATTCCCTCTCTCGCTGGCTGTCTCTATCTCTGTCAAATAAATAAATAAAATCTTTAAAAATAAAATAAAAAAAAAAATAAAAAATGAGTTGATTTTCTAGATGAGAGGAATTTTTTTTTACAATGTATGAATATATCAGATCATCATAATGTATACTTTAAATATCTTAAAATTTCATTTGTCAGTTGTACCTTAATAAAGCTGGGGGGGATGAATTATTTTTCTAGCATATTCCAGTGGTGGCCAATTAGTTGTTGCTTGGTATTATTCTTAAGTCATTATTTTAAATGCTGCTCAAATTATCTTATCATTGGATGTGGGAGCCTCTAGAAATTGGATTCTTCATGTTTTTAATCTTCCCTCACTGTGGGATCCTTGTTCCCTTGTCTCAAAACAAAATTTGGCTGTTGCCAAAAAGTAGCTCTGCTCTCTCCAACCAAGGATGAGTACATGCCATCACGGAGAAAAGCAAAAAAGAAAAAGGAAGGACATAGCCATCAAAAGAGCTGCCAAAATTATTAGAGCAGTAGAATGTGCTTAGCCCTTTTTGGTGACTGTTTAGAGAGAGAGAAGTTCATTTAGATAAGTTCTGTTTAATACACTCCTTTTAGAAAACCAGTACAGTTGCCCTATAATCAGAGCATTTATGTTGTAATGGGGCGGGGGGTAGTACAACGTAGTCAAAAAAGTCAATGCCTCATCCTAATAATATGTGTATGAGGATAATGCTGGTAGTGGTGATGCCCACATCCCAGTTGTAAGCACCATGAGCTGCTGCTAGCTGACCCAAGCAAGAACACGTGTCAGCCCATGTCGCTGAGCCTCCTCAGCAGCACATGGGACAGCTTATCCCACGTCTGCTTGCTCCACCATTGTTAATTGAAGCACTCACATCTGCCACCGCTGAGGTCTTTACACTTCACACCTTCGATAAAAACACATTGATCTCATTGTCATGGCAACTTTCCAGGTTTTCTGGTTCTCACACCTGTGAATACTCAGTCACCACTGTCCATTATCATCAGGAGTATGTTTACTTGGACAGTGTCACAAAAATCTGAATTTGAATTGCTGACTAAGAAAAAAATGTTCTATGATCTAATAATAAAAAAATATTTTTATTAGTGATACAATAATTCATAAAGTCAAGCTTGATTACAGATTTGTTCTGTGTTTTCGTTTACCTCTCTAAAATGGGGCGGGGGGGAAGCACATCATTCCTGAGCCACTACATAGCCATCACGTATGCACTGTTTACTGAGCAAGCCTTGCTTGTCTTTAAAAAAAAAAAAAAGTGTCTTTTACAAATAAAATTCCAAAGGAAGAAACACTTAACAGAGAAGTTTTCTTTCATAAATGTTATGATTGGGTATAACAAGCCATATTGAATCCATTGGGTTTTTGGTAATAGATTTCAAAATACATCATAAATGTAATATGATGACTAATGGGTAAAGTAAAGTTGGAACATTTTAAATGAGAAAATAGCTGGAACAGTTTTCAGGAAACTTTTCCAGTTGATGTTTGGTCCCCCACAAGGTGTGTATTAACATAAACTTAGGGGAATCACCTCTGGGGCTTGACTTTACTCTCTGATTTCATTACTACAATATGATTCTTTTCCTTTCACTATTAAGTCATCTCCTAGGGTGATGGGAGCATAAAATAAGTATAATTTATTTGTATTTGTCTAATCTCCTTTTAACTCAATAGTCATCTCATCATTCTGTTTCCTGGTAGCTGTTCAGAAAGTTTTGAAGGGTAATGAGAATCTGATAATTGACAGGCATGGGTTTACTTGGTAACTTAAAGACTTAGAATGTGTTCTGGGAATGGTGAGAAATTGTATCTGGCAAAGAAATAGATGACTCAGCTGGGAGATTCTCTATTACTACATATTCTTAAAACCTAAACTTTAAAGAAATCCATTTATTAAAATTTGATGATTATGAAAAAATTCTAAACCTTTTCAAACAGTCTGATAGTAATTAGAATAAAATCCACATTGACAATTTATGCCTGGTTCTTTATCCAAGTATATTTCCAGTTCCTGTAAAACATTATTCTATATAGCTCCCACTGTGTCTCTGTTGAAGAAAACTTTTCTAGTCCATTTTTATTACTGTTCTTATCTTAATAATGAAGTTAATGTTTTTCATCAACTTTTAAGTATAAATACCAGAAAATACATTATTCAATTTTTACATTTTTTAAGATTTTATTTATTTATTTATTTATTGGGGGGGGGAAGCATAGAGGGAGAGTGAGAGGGAGAAGCAGACTCCCCGCCAAGCAGAGAGCCCAACATGGGGCTCGATCCCAGGACCCTGAGATCATGATCTGAACCGAAGTCAGAAGCTCAACTGACTGAGCCACCCAGGTGCCCCTATTTTTATTTTTTTGTGTTTAAAAATGCCAGATTCTTTTGTTGCATAATTTTTCCATTTGTTAAAATAATCTTCCTGTCACTATGAGACTGAAAATATTTACAGTAAAGGCACTAATTTTCTACCCAAAAAAGTGACTGCTAGTTCAAGGATGTGAAAGTTTTCAAGAAACTGGGTAAGTAATAAATGTAACAATACAGATTTGTTACACTTTTAGATGTGGCAATAACTTCATGATTTTAGTTGAAGGATTCATACATGTAGATGGACTTTACCCAACCGTAACAGGCACTAATCATTTGTGGTGTTTTCACTCTGGTGCATGCTTCCTCTCTCTTGGTGGAGCTTTTACTTTTGAAAGGAATACCTGGTATTACAGAATAACCTCATTTCAGCTCTGCTTTTGGGGCTCTTGGCTTTATAGCATTCTCCAGCTTGCCCAAATGGGACTGCCCAGCCACTCTGTTTACATATGGACCCAGCTCTAGGGGAGTAGGCATGAGGGACTGTGTGTTCCACTGGAGGGCACCATGCACAGATGTTGCACTGTATGCAAACACACACACACACAAATTTTTAAGGTAAATTATTTAAATGTTTTAAGGCTTGATTTGTTTCTTATAGTTAACAGCTATCTTGTGCTATGTATATATAATTCTACTATATTTTTGAACTTTATGAAAACTTTCATCAGCTGCTGTTCAGTGACTGAGAGACTGTACTCCTAGGTTTAAGATCACCCAAAGAATGAAGTTTTGATGTATACATCAGTGTTGACGTGACCCCACAGGAAGGAAGAATCAAGCGACCAAAGTGTCCAAATAAGAAGCCCTCCTTGATCAATCCACTGGTCTGAGAGAGGGTTGTCTAGAAACCAGCACCACAAAAAATTAACATTAAAAATTCACATTTCAGGGGCATCTGGGTTGCTCAGTCGTTAAGCGTCTGTCTTCGGCTCAGGTCATGATGCCAGGGTTCTGGGATCGAGCCCCGCATCTGGCTCCCTGCTCAGTGGGAAGCCTGCTTCTCCCACTCCCCCTGCCTGTGCTCACTCTCTCGCTGTCTCTCTCTCTGTCAAATAAATAAATAAAATCTTTAAAAAAAAAATTCACATTTCAAATTCATGAAACAAAAAAAAAATATGTAAGAAATTTAAATAAGCTTTCAAAATAGTTTTAAAATCTATAGCATTTATGCTTCTGAAGTTAGTAAAGTTTAAAATCACACTGACACTCTTGGGACAAACTGTATGGGAGAGGGAGATCCAAGGTACTACTTTAGAATGTCTTTTTCCTAAAATTTGTTGAGTCCTGATCAATTGTTATGTATAAACTAGTGACCTAATAGAGATTCATGACTTTTAAAAGTAGAAAAAGACAGCAATTGTAATTAATTATGTACTTGCCATCCCCATTTCAAGCTATTAGAGTTGTATGGAATATATATTATGGGCTGTCCTCAGTATTGCTTTGGGAAATGGATCTTTCTGATTTCAGACTATTCAAAGCAGTTATAATTGATAAAATAAGGTCAATAATGTGACTCAAGTAGATTCATAGTTGAAATTCACCAATATGATTGATTTTAGTACACATTTCTTTTTCTGAATTATCAGCATCTGAACTCTACTGATAAAAAGAACCCTTCTTTTAAAATGTATTTTGTAATACAAGCCAGGTCCTATAAAGAATGTATTCTTACTTGTGAATTAACCTACTTTAGATAGCACCAAACTGACCTTTGCTTTTGAGTTATACCAGCTTAACTGACTCTAGTCTATCTATTAAAGCTCCTAACTTTAATATGCCTTATTTGGTATTAGTAAGATCAGGAAGTGTCCTGTGGCTTCCCTAACATTTAGGAATAGCATTCCATCTTTTTCACCTACAGAAGGGCCACCAACAGTGCTCTACTACCTTGTTAGAGGGGGCATAGAGAATGGAAAGCAAACCTCAAAAACTAACCTAGTACACATTTGGTTAACATGTAGGCCCAAAGTGGGCTTCCCCTACATATAAGAGCCATGGACATATTCAAGCCGTTAGGCTTTTTGAGGATCACATGTGAGACTGAAAACTAATGAAATGAAGTGGAAAAAAACACTATTCTATAATGCATATCACAAAGTCATTGAAATAACATTGCTTTTTCTTTTTTAAATTAATATGCAATGAAATCCTTTTTTGATATACAGTTCTGTGAATTTTAATACATATGTAGATATACGTAATTACAACCACAATCACGATACTGAACAGTTCCATCATCCAAAAAAACCTCTCACAGTATTTCTTCTTCATAACCATACCTTCCCCAAGCCCTAATCTGTGATAACTACTGTTGTCCATCACTTTAAGGGGTTTTGTTTGTTTATTTTGCCTTTTGGGGAATGTCATATAAATGGAATCCCATAGCATGTAGCCTTTTCAGACTGGCTTCCTTCACTGACAAACTGCCTTTGAGATTCACTCTAGGTGTTGCATATATCAGTAGTATATTCCTTTTTATTGCTGAGTAGTATTCCATTATGTAGATGTACCACAGTTTAACAATTCATCCATTGAAGGGCATCTAAATTGTTTCCAGTTTTAGTGATTATGAATAGAACTACATCAAACATTTGTGTATAAGTTGTGTGAACATAAGTTTTCATTCCTTTATGATAAATGCCTAGATGTGGGATTGGTTGGTTATATAAATCATATATGAAACTGCTAAAATGTTTTCTGGAGTGGATGTATCATTTGGAATTCCCACCATCAATGCATGATGCACTAGCTCCAGCTTAGCTTCTCTACAGCACTTTATATTGTCAGCATTTTTTATTTTAGTCATTCTAATAAATGTCTCATTGTCATTTAAATTTACACTTTTCTAATGACCAATGATGTAGGACATCTTTGTATGTGCTTATCTGCCATGAATATATCCTCTTTGGTGAAATGTTTATTCAGGTCTTTTCCCATTGTAAGATTAGGCTGTTTGTTCCTTATTACTGAATTTTGAAAGATCTTTATTCTGGATACAAATCTTTTGTCAGATACACAGTTTGCTAATATTTTCTTCCAGTACATAGCTTGTTTTTTTCATTCTCTTAATACTACTTTTTACAGAGCAAAAGTTTTTAGTTATGAAGTCCAATTTATAATTTTTTTTTAATTGAATCTTGGTTTTTTGCTACTGTATGGAAGAATGCTGCCTACCTTCAGGACTTGAAGATTTTCTCATCTGTTTTTATCTAAAGTGATGTAATTTTACATTTTGTGTTTAGATCCATGATCTATGATCCATTTTGAGTTAATTTTATGTAAGGAATAAAGTTGGATTCAGGCACCTTTTTTTTTTTTTTTTGGCATGTGGATGTCCAACACCGTTTGTTAATAAAACTATCCTTTCTTCATTGAATTGCCTTTGTACCTTTTCCAAAAATCATTTGACAGTTTTTGTTTGGACTATATTTCTGTACTCTCTGTCTTGTTTCACTGACATATGTGTATATCCCTTCTCCAAGACTATCCTGTCTTGATCATGGTAACTTCATGCCAAGTTTTAAAATTTTGTAAGTCCTCCAATGTTACTCTTCTTTTTCAAAAGTGTTTTGGGTATTCTAGTTACTTTGCTGTCCTGTATAAATTTTATAATCAGCTTTTCTATATCTGAATAAATACTGCCCTTTTGATTGGAATTGTTTCAAATCTATAGATCAGTTGGGAGAAGATTGACATCTTTACTATGTTGAGTCTTCCAGTCCATCAATATATGTAGAGTGTGTGTCTCCATTTACTTACATCTTTTTTGATATTTCCTTAGCATTTTGTAGTGTTCAGTATAAATACCTGTATGTATTTTATTAGAATTGTACCTAAGTATTTATTTAAAGCTATTATAAATGTAATTTTTTTTTAAATTTTTATTCCATCCGTACACTGCTAGTTTGTAAAAATGGAATTGGTTTTTGTGTGGTGATCTTGTATTCTAAAGTCTTGCCAAATTTCACTTATAAATTCTAGGAGTTTTTCTATATATTCCATGGAATTTTCTACATGAGCAATCATGGCATCTGTGAATAGACATTTTTACCCTTCCAGTCTTTATTCCTTTTATTTCTTTTTCTTGCCTTATTGCACTGGCTAGGTTGTTTAATATTATGTTGAGTATGAGTAGGAAGAACACATATCCTTGCCTTGTTTCTGATCTTAGGGGGAAAGCATTTGATCCTTCATGATTAAGTATGATGTTACCTATAGGTTTTCATCTGCGAACGTCATCAAGTTAAGGAAGCTCCCCACTACTGATAGTTTCTTTGGAGTTCTTATAAAGGGATACTGAATTTTTTAGAACTTTTTGTGCATCAATTAGTATGATCCTTTTGTTTTTTAAACTGATAATATCATTACTTTGATTGATTTTCTAATATTGAGCCAACCATGTACTCCTGGCATAAACCCCTGTTGGTCATGGTATAGTCTTAGTTTTATATGTTGCTGGTTTGATTTCCAGCTTTTTTTGAGGATTTTTATGTCTCTGTTCTTAAGGTCTGTAGTTTTACTGTCTTTGTCTGGTTTTGGTATCAATAATGATGGTTTCATAAAATGGATTGAATAGTATTCTCTCCTATTTTCTGTGGCACAAAAAAATGAAGAAAAGAAAGAAGGAAAGGAGGGATTTTCATAGTCCCTGTTCTGAGCACTAGGAATTCTCTTCCCACTTCCTGAAGCCAGAAATAGAGGGTTTCTTCTAGTACTCCCTCTGTCCACACCTCATGCCAACTTTTAAGTTTTGGACTGCCTTTAGCACAGGCTGTGGGATACAGAAGGAAAAATGATAAAGTCACCTCCATTTTGTTATTATTTTGCACTCTAGTCATCTTCTCCAGTCTTGTAGTACCATTTACTTTTCAGCATCCTCAAATAGCTATTCTGTGTAGGTTTTATAATTGCATTCTCTCCAGCTTCTGTATCTGTATAGAGTGGGAGAGACAGGATTCTATCTTCCCAGGAATCCTTAAATAATTTCTTTTTTTTTTTTAAAGAGAGTATGCATGAGCCAGGGAAGAGGGGAGAGGGGGAGAGAATCCTAAGAGGCTCCACACCCACCCAGAGGCCAGCTCGGGCCTCCATCTCACGACCCTGAGATAATGACCTGAGCGGAAATCAAGAGTCAGATGCTTAACCGATTGAGCTACCCAGGTGCCCCTGGAATCCTTAAGTAATTTTTTTAAAAAAGGGAACTGGCAAGTAACAAAAAACGAGGTAAATTAGATGTCTTTGCTTTGGGAGAAAAAGTTTAAAAAAAGCGGAGACAAACATTCCTAAGCCTTGAAACCTCATTTATACTCACATTAGAAATTCAAAATGTCATGTGAGTATCTATGCATGTGAAATTCATGTTAATTTTCTAGTGGTGCATAACAGATTAAGCACAAATGTAGTGGCTTGCAGCAACACAGAATTATTATCTCACAGTCCTGTAGGTCAGTAGTCCAGGTGGGTTCAGCTGGATTCTCTGCTCAGAATCTCACAAGGCCAAAATCAAGGTGTCAGTTGGTTTGGGCTCTAATCTGGAGGCTCCGGAGAAGAAACTCATTCTAGTTGTTTGCATTATCTAGTTCCCTGTGGTTGTAGGATCGAGGTCCCTAGTTCCTTGTTAGCTGTTGGCTAACCCCTCAGTTCTAGGGCCACTCACATGACCCCCATCATCCTCAAAGCAGCAATGGCATATAATAGAGCCCTTCTCGGGCTTCAGATCTCTCTGACTTCCCTTTCTGCCTCCTTCATATGAAAGGTTAAAGGGTTTGTATGTTTGGGCCTACCAAATAATTTATGTGTCTTAAATTCAACTGACCTAGGCTTTTTATCACAATTATGAAATCCCTTCACAGCACAGTAGTACCTAAAGTAGTATTTGATTTAATAATCAAAGGAGAGGAATCTTGGGCAGGGGAGTCATCTTTAGAACTCTGCCTACGAGAGAACCAGATTAGAATGTTTTGGGGTGCTCCAACATGAAGTGACAAAACATGTACTTTGTGCTGAATTGGAAGCCCAATGCTGCATAGTAATGATGAAAAGTATGCACTCAAGGAACTTCTTGATTGGTGGGAGATAAAATCTCACAAAAAGATAACTTGTGCAAGGCCAGCTTTAGCTGCAGGAAATGCTGAGCAGTATCCTGAAGATTAGGCATTAGGCGAAGAAAAAGTACAAACAGTAGACAAAGGAGCAACATGAGCAAAGGCCTAGTGGTAGGACATAGCAGGAGTTGGGGGAAGCCAGCTCTATAAACTCTGATATTTCTGGAACCTTATTATGGAGGCAGGCAATGGCTGCAGATAAAGTCTGGGCCTTTTTTTTTTCCATTCTAAGGAGCTTGGTCTTTCATACCATAGGTAAAGAAGAGCCATTAAAGAGTTTTAAATAGGAATGAGCCAATCAGGATTGCATTTGAAACAAATCATTTGGAAATTACTCTGGAGACTAGATTAATGGGAATCAGTCTAGACAGAGAAATCATTCAGGAGGTTTTATAATAGCTCAACAATATCAAAGCCATGGAGGGGAAAAAATGGGGAATGGCTGGAATGCTGGAGAGAAGGAGATTGGATTCAAGCAATATTTTGGAAGTAAAATTAACAGAACTTAATCTTTGAGTAGATTTGGACCAGGAAAAGAGGACATGAAATGGGTCAAAAAGTCAGATTTCTGATTTGAGCCACTTGGTAAATTATAGAACCATTAACTGAGATAGGGAATACAGCATGGCCAAGAGGAGTAAATGGATTATTTTAGATAAAATGATTTGATGAGCCTATGAAAGTTCAATAGAAAGGAAAAATTCATCCATTTTTTCCTTCATTTCATCATTAAATAGCCACTTAGTACTCACTGTGGACCAGACGGTAGTTTAGGTACTCAGAATAGTAAAATGTAGGACAGCCCTTACTGTCCAGCAGCTCACAGTTCACTGGACCGTGACCAACACATAAGAAGGTAACTCTAAAAATAATGTAAATAGATGCCTGATGAGGCAGAATGTACAGGGGATTCTGGAAGCAATGGAAAAGCAGCATCTTCCTTGGCCACAGGGTCAAGAAAAATTTGCTGGAGGAAGGGATTAGGACTAAGTCTCAAAGGGTGAGTTAGGTAAATAACCAGAGGTATAAACAGTTTTTTTCAGTGTCACTGGGACCACAATGATACCTGAGATAGGATCCCTATCAAGGTAGTAGTCAAACAACTCCTGGTAGCTATGGTAGATACACACACACACACACACACACACACACACACACCATCCCACGGGTGCTTTGACAGTCTGCAGTTAGGGGAAATGCATCCCTTAGGTTCAGCAGTTGGCTTAGGTGGATATTTGGGCAACTTCCTGAATGGATCACTAAATTGGTTCTGTAGCTGCAGAAGGAACACTTCAGACCCTTAGTGTAAGTCTGCATGTTATGAATCCAGACAAAAGCAGATAGCTTCTGGCCACAACATTTGAGTCTTCCATCTGTTATACCTTCGTTTTGGTTTCCTGTTGTTCCTTTCATCTGTTAAGATTGTCCTCTCTTTTTCACTGTGGTTAAGGTAGTATTATTTTCTGTGAGGCCGCAGAATTTGGAAGCGCACATGGAAGGGTAGGTGGGCAGAGCAACTAAATGTGTGGGTCATTTGAACCATCCAATTTTCCTAAAGTATTTTGCCCACCAGCTTCTTTCAGTACTCCAAAATCTACAAATCAAAAATAATGCCTTTCAACAAGTGGTGCTGGTATAACTGGATACTCCCCTGAAGAATAGGGTTGGGCCCCTACCTCACATAGTACTCAAATGCTAGTACAAGAACAATCATAGACCTAGGGTGTCTAGGTAACTCAGTCAGTTAAACATCTGCCTTCAGCTTAGATCATGATCTCAGGGTCCTGGGCTCGAGCTCCGCATCAGGCTTCCTGCTCAGCAGGGAGTCTGCTTCACCATCTGCCCTCCCCCCCAACTCGTGCTTGTTCTCTGTCTCTCTCTCTCTCTCTCACTCTCTCCCTCCCTCTCTCTCACAAAAATAAATAAATCTTAAAAAAAAAAAAAACCAATCATAGACCTAAATGTAAGAGGTAAAACTGTAAAACTTAGAAAACATTAAGTGTCAATCTTTGTGACCTTGGGTTAGCAATGGTTTCTTAATATGACCCTAAAAGTATAAGCAAAATAATAAATAAATTGGACATCACAAAAAATAAAGTCTTTTGTGCTAAAAACTGAAAAGACCATCCACAGAATGGGAGGAAATATTTGCAAATCCTATATTTGATAGGAACTTATATCCGGAATATAAAGAACTTATATAATTCAGTAATAAAAAGATATCCCAATTTTAAAATGAGCAAAGTATGTGAATAAACATTTCTCCAAGAATATATACATATGGCCAATAAGCACATGAAAGCAGTCAACATCATTCATCATTAGGGAAATACAAACCAAAAATCAGAGTGGGCTACCACTTCATACCCACTAAGATGACTGTAATAAAATATGACCCAGCAATACCACTCCTAGGTAGATACCAAGAGAATTGAAAACAGGATCACATAAAAATTTGCACATGAATGTTCATAGTAGCATTATATATAATAGCCAAAACAACTCAAATGTCCATTAACTGTTAGTGGATGAACAAAATGCGGTATATCCATATAAGGGAGTATTATTCAGCCACAAAGAGGAATAAAGTGCTAATGATACATGTTTCGATAGGAATGAACCTTAAAAACTTTTACTATGCTAACTGAAAGAAACTAGACACACAAGGCAAGATATTATGTAATTCTATTTATATGAAATGTCCAGAATAGGCAAATCTACAGAGACAGAAATCAGATTAGTGGTTGCCTGAGGTAGAGGTAGGGAATGGATGGGGAGGGACTACTAAGTGGTCTCGGATTATTTTGGGTGTGGTGTTGATAATGTTCTGGAAGTAGAGGCAAAAATTGCACAATATTCTGAGTTTACTAAAAACCATTGACTTGCACACTTTAAATAGGTAAATTGTATGGTGAGTGAGTTAACCTGTCAATAGGTTAAAAAAAATAATTCCTTTAAGTTAGGGTGTTTTTTCTTTTTCTTTTTTTTTTTTTTAATGATTTTTTATTATATTGTGTTAGTCACCATACAGTACATCCCCAGATTCCAGTGTAAAGTTCGATGCTTCATTAGTTGCGTATAACACCCAGTGTACCATGCAATACGTGCCCTCCTTACTACCCATCACCAGTCTATCCCATTCCCCCACCCCCGTCCCCTCTAAGGCCCTCAGTTTGTTTCTCATAGTCCATAGTCTCTCATGTTTCATTCCCCCTTCTGATTACCCCCCCTTTCTTTTTGTGTTAGTCACCATACAGTACATCCCCAGATTCCAGTGTAAAGTTCGATGCTTCATTAGTTGCGTATAACACCCAGTGTACCATGCAATACGTGCCCTCCTTACTACCCATCACCAGTCTATCCCATTCCCCCACCCCCGTCCCCTCTAAGGCCCTCAGTTTGTTTCTCATAGTCCATAGTCTCTCATGTTTCATTCCCCCTTCTGATTACCCCCCCTTTCTTTCTCAGCTCCTTCCACGATTTAGCTATTGTGGACAATGCTGCTATGAACATTGGGGTGCATATGGCCCTTCTCTTCACTGTGTATCTTTGGGGTAAACATAGGGTGTTTTTTCTGTTTAAAAAAAATATGGGATGCAGAGAGTATTTTGGTATTGCAAAGGGCGACTCAGATGTCTGATCCTTTCTGGTGGACAGCTAGCTAGAAGCAGGACTCTCAGTTTTGCTGGGCCTGATTAAAGAAACACATGGGAAGGCACACTTAAAAAAGATGGCACCCCAAGGAAATGTGGGTGACCAGGAGAAAACCGTAAGGTGCTGACATCTGAGGAAGGTGAGAAGAGGTGCTCCTCATGAGAAAAGGTATAGAAATGGACTTTATCTGCTTAGTAACCTTGACGTTAGCTTCATCTGAGATTGTGTCTTGTAGTATATACTCAGTTTCCCAAGAACACTTGTTAGATTGAGTTATGCTCAACATAGACGAGACACAGTGTGCCAGGCACTGGATATAAAGATATATGACACGCCCTGCCTTCACAACGCTTATAGTCTCCTGTCTTACTAATAATGAGAACAGAAGTAAGAAGGCGAAAACAGAAAATTAAAGCTGGTCAGTTTTAATGTCAGGTGCTGAGTGCCAAATAAGGACAACATCTGGTATGTGGTACATATAAAATGGACTGTAGGTTTTGAGACATCTCCTTGTACACATGTTTCATTGTCTGGGGTGTTTAAGTGTTTTAGAATGCGGAATATAGGGAAAGATGTGAGGAACTCCTCTGGTTTGCAGTAGGGCACAAAGAGGAAACAAAGCTTTTCTGCATATACTTGATCAGAGAATGGGGTAGAAAAGGCTATGTCAATTAGTCAGTTGGACAGATATTTATTGACACCAGTATTTGTGTCAAACATTGTGCTAGATTCTAGGCGAAGTCCTTTTGCCTTGGAAGAAAGAATTCCAGTCCCAGTAACAAACTAAAATAGCTGCTTAATCTTGCCTCAGAGTGGGAGGACAGAAATAAATGTTCATGCATGGCCTTCACTGTATCAGGAACTGTCACATGGATTGAGACAGGAAGGTGGGCACGTAAGTAGTCCAGGGAAAGTGTTCCTTCAAGTAATTTCATGGAAAGAACAGTTAGGCGATGAGTAAAAGAATTATAACACCTGGCATCCTAATGAGTCCACCATACAAGTGTAGGAAGACTTAAAACAGGAGCTTGACAGGGAAGTAAGGGCTTCCATTCAGTGAGAGCTTCAGTAATTTTCTTATCTTCTTCAATTCTATAGCAGACATCAACTTGGACATATCAAAGCCTTTGAAAGCAAACCTGAGTTTTACCAAGTTGGATCAGATAAACAATTTATTAAAGAAGTTAAGAAGTGCACACAGCAAGGAGACTTCAGCCCCGTTGGACACCACACTGAATAAGGATGAGTTTCCAACCTCAAAATGTTACCGTGGAAAGTTGTCGAAACCTAAAGTTCATGGTGATGGAGCACAAAAGATTCCATTTCAAGAAAACATGTGGAGAACTGTTTCTTGCTTTCAAAAAGTTTCTGTCCATACTACTCAGATTGTGGTCTCCATGGAAACTGTCCCCCATCCTAATAAACCATGCCTGTTAGCATCTTTATCGACCCTCTGTGGAAGCCTTAATGTCAAAGCAGCACAAAAAGTACCTGGTAAGTCACAGAAAGGGGGAGAGGGAGATGATAATGGGATTTGCTCGCATCTAAAAATGCATAATTGTGAAGATTCGTATTATGTAGAGGTTAAAAGTTTTAAGGACCATTACAGATGGGGACATGGTTTATGGTTTGTTACCTTATTTTAAGAGGCAATTTTCTAACAAATCTTTCAAATCTAAATATTTTAACACCCTAAGTGAAGCTGTTGGTATCCGTCTCTTCAGGCATGTTCCTACAAATGTCTGTAAAATCGTCCACTTCTAAATTCCCTTTTACCTAAAATAGCTTAGTGCAACAGTGGAATATCAAGTTCTGTGAACCCTTAGAGCAGTGCTTCTCGAAGCGTGGTCTCAGAACCAACAGCATCAGCATCACCTAGGAACTCGTTAGAAATGCCAGGTTTCAGAGCCTACCCCCGACCTACTGAATCAACAACTCTGGGCATGGAGCCCAGAAATCTGTGTTCCAAAAGTTCTACAGATGATTCTGATGCACCACAGTAAGTCACTGGTAACAATTTATTTAAAAAGAGAGAAATTGTTCCGGTGGCAGGTATGCTACACAAAGTATAGCAGAAGCCAACATTCAGCTTTGCAAGGACAATACCATGGACCATGCCAGCAGTTCCTGACAGACAAAGGCTGTGCATCATTGCCGTGCCTAGCAAAGAGTGGGGGGGGGGGGGCCCCCAAACCCGGGGGACCCTGCAAACTGGATGGCATTGATGGGTGGAGAGGTGAGAAATTGACAGGCAATGAGGTCTACATTCTTCTCTTCTGTTACCATGACTGAAGTGTTATGTGCTTTTTCACGCTGAAAAAGTGTAGGCAGAAGGAATGGGAGGAGGGGAAGAGAAAAGACAAGGTATAGGTGGGAAGTAACAGTTTTCAATCACAGAACCTGCTACTGTAGGAGTTCAGGGCACAATGCCAGAAATTTTACTTTGCAAAGTAAAAGTAGCAAAAAGGAAACTTTTTTTTTTCCCCACTTTAATTTGCAGGAAAGAATTGGGGTTAAAGGGATAGTGTAGGGGATAAAGTAAATCCTGAAACTCTACGCAACTTAGTTGCTTACTAAAAAGTGGTTAGGTGGCAGCTGGAACTTAGTTCCTTAGAGCCAGTTTGGGCACAGTAGTTTAAGAGATAAAGGAAAAGTTTTACGGTTGAGAAGTACGAATTTTAGGCCAAAAAGTAGATGATTTATTTCTTTCTCACCAGAAATATTTGTGACCAAGCCAGCTAAAAGCACTGTATTTTTTTATTGTCTTAAAAGTTAGAAATGAAAAATGTAAGGTCCATGGGACATGAAAGACTATGAAACACTGGAGGCTACAGTGTCTGATTTATCCACAAATAAATTGCAACCCAGACAACACTGGCCCATTCCCACGCCTTTCCAGTTGTACCTTAATCACAGCAGGGGAAGGTTAGAACGCAAACAGAGGGAAAGAATTTAAATGGACTGTCCTCAATTCTAGGCCCTTTTCTGTCTTGTGTTATTCGTTTGCTACTCATATTTTACCCACTTTTAATGGTGTCTGTCCTGAAACATCTCTATAATGTCGTTAAAATCCTCTCACTGAGCTCCACAAGATAGTGGACTCATTCTGCTTTTGTAATTGCTTTTTTTTTTCCCTTCATAGTAGAAAAACTATATTCTCCTATCCCTTTTACAGTTATGCCCTTCAATCTAGTTAAACACAGAAATAGAAACTATAGCTGCTACAAAGACATACTTTATACAAGTGTAATCTGTAGTGTCCAAAAAACGTTCTCAAGTAGTTACTTGTGTCAACAAATCAAATCAAATTGAAGTTAGCTATTTAATAGGAACAATTTTATTATGAGAACATAACGAATGCCAAATCTGTTTTCTCTACATTTCTCCTTCATGCAGGAGCATGCTCAAACAGTTTAAGAAGATAACAAAGTTAGCAAAGTAATAGTTAATTACAATCAAATAAAATAAGATTGTGTTAAGTTCTAGTTATACCTGATGGCTGATTTCTGGGAAATTATAATTGAGATTATTACATATTTTTCAAAAATTGATTTTTAGCTAAGCAAAACTTTTTAAAAGTCAAATACAATTTTTTTAAGCTTTAAACATTAATTTCATTATATAGTTGAATATCTTAAAAAGTCATGCTTTGCAACCTGGATGAAATATACTCAAATATACATGCAAGGTATATTTTTGATGAGTGGTAAAAAGTATCCCTCACTGCTCCCCACCCCATAAAAACCCCTCCTACCAGTAGTTATATTTCTTTTCGTATTCTGCAAGTGACATCGTTCTGCATTGAACTAAACTTTTTTATAGTGTATCTTTGAGCTCAGCAGAGTTAATGTCAGGTTTTTATAGTTTGAATCTAATACAGAAATACCTAACTGTGTCTTTGATTTTACAGTTTATATAACTATTGTGACCATCTGCAGCAGCTGCACTTTTCAAATTATTTGCTGAACCAAATTGAGCACAGTGACAAAAGTAGTCATCTCAGATGTACTATTAAACAGAGAGAGAAAAAGGAGCATTGCCTTGGTACAGTATAGCCATCTGCTATACAGATGTTATTGTATAGAATGACTTAAGATAAAATAATTGTAGAAAATTTTCATTAAAACCTCAACAATTTGCACTTGTTTATGCGAATCTGCATAACTCCCCAATGAGACAACACACTTGGGGTTTCTTTGGTTCTCACTCACTTTCTCTTTGATCCTTTTTGATGTGCTGACTTTAATAAACACAGTCAAAAACACTGCAAAAACATCATGGAAAAAACTACAAAGGAACAATTATAGCAGCAGAAACTACTCTAATCCCTAACTTACGCAAGCTATTTTTAGTGAAATATTTTTTTTAACACTCTTTATGTGACAATGTTATATAAACAGGGTAAAACGGTCCTTTCCAGATGAGTTTTAATTTAGGAGCTGAAATAGATTTGTAATGCCAGAGGAATCTTACGTTCTAAGTAATATTTAGAGAAACACAATGGGGAATATGTTGTAGGCATGTTTCCTCACTTCTGAAAGGTACAAAAAATATTTGAGTTCATCTAATGATTGTATTTTTTATCATCTAAACTGTCATAAGCTTATGGTAAGAGTATGGAGAAAGGGAATACTAAAAGCATGAACGAGGAAAGTTAATCTTCTTCCCAAGACATACAATACACTTAAATCTAGGATGTTTTCGTATTTGTTTATTGGTTTTTGCAACAAAATAATACAGATTATTTGCTGAAATGTTCTCATCATTTAAAACAAAATGAAATGGTTAAATATTTTCAATTAAAAAAAAAAAAGAAATCCACAAGTTCTTCTTAGCTTTCTGTACTATCCTGTGACCTTAAACTGAGAGAGTTTCAAGGGACTTGATTTTTTCCTAATTCTGCTCTGCAGAGGCAGAGTATAACGGTGACTTACAATAACCTAACTCGTATTTCTGCTAGAATACTTATGTTCTCCCATATGTCTTTGGTAAAATGGCTCTGAAGTTCTGATTTTAGTAGATGCAGTGCTTAGATTTTTTCAGTTGGTTTATAATACTGAAAAAAATAACAGTGAATCTCATTTAGAGATTCTCTCTTATTTTCTGAAACATTTTAAGGCTGATAGTATTTTTTTTTTTGCTGATAGTATTTTTTTTAAATCCATCCCATTCTATATTGTGTTCTTTTTAAAAATAACCCCCTTCCCCCTACCTACACACACAACACAATATTTTTTTGCCATTTGAAGTATGTTGTTTTGGAGAAACCGTAAGTGTGTAGCTATAAATTGTGAACGCAGTGTAGCACTTTCCACAGGCAGGGTGGGGAGTGAGCTGCAGACTTTAGCTCCCCTTGTCAGAGTAAATTATGGCTCTATTAGGGCGGCACTCCTTAGATTTTGGCAAACAAGGGTACACGATTCAGGCTGTGAAATGGCTATACTTTAGGCTGCCTCACTCTTCTCAGGGATGCTTAGATTAGCAAGCTCCATATAGATAAGGAAAAGGGAAATAGGAGATGAACAAATACAGTGGCACAAAGGGTTGGGGGGAAGAACCTAAGTGAGGCCATCTTGGTTCACATTTTAGTCAGAATTGGGGAAAAGTTGCAAGGATCCCCTATCCATAGGCACCTATTAGGGGACTTGTCATCGTGGCAGGAAACAATGAGTTGAACTCCTTCTGGTCAAAGAGCTGTCATTTAAAAAACTTTCACTGCCCCGGCCTCTGTCATCCGGATGCACTTAAATCTGTGTGTAAACAAAAAGAGAGAGAAAGCATAGACACATTATTTTTCACGTAGACAAATGCCTCTTCTCGTGTTCACCTAATTCAAGACCAATAAAATGTAAAGAACCTAAAGTTCATTTTCATGTACTGAAAAGTGAACCCCGGTCATTAATTGATACAAAGTGGAGCTCCAGCTTTTCATTCCATAGTTAACTGGATCTCCTGAGGAAACTCTCGTAAGGCGTTGTCATAGCTGTTGGATGCGGCAGAAATGCAAGTAAGCCTAAGGGGAAATAAAACATTAAATTAGATATGACTACCTAAAATAATATGTCACAATAGCAAGCCATTTACAACACCCCAAAGACTTTCATTACTTTTAGAAAGAAACAGCTTCTCTTTCCAATGCCTGAACAATAGGAAATGAATTCTTTGACAGTTAAAGCCAGAGGACAAACTTCGCTTTCATGCCGCCACTGAGGATTGAAGTGGAAGTACAGCTTGTAGACAGCTATACAAATCACTAACAAACCTTAATGAATATTGGGTGTGGGCATCAGGGTCCTGTCATTTTTGACACTATGTCCCAAGTAGCTTAAACCCAACACTCAAGGAAAGGTGGAGACCTCATTGGGTCTGTAACATCTGGGATTTTATTTGTCATTTTGGCATACCCCGCAAGCGCAAAAGAAAGAGTAAAAGGGGATTATCTTGACAATGAAATGAGTTACTGAATCTTGTGATAATGAAAAGCAGAAGAATTCTAATGCCTTTCTATAGTCCCTGAGGTAGAGGTGCGTTTATAGTTTTGCAGAAGTAAAATGTAGGCAGTCAGAACAGATGGCCTAGAGTCCGTGAAACGTGACACCCCTCACCTCAGAACTGAGTACCACTATTAATCCTGGTCAGATTCCCTCTTATTACTTTATAACAAGGTTCAAAGTTGCTACTGATGAACTGGCGTGTCCCTCTTGTTTTACTCTTAAATTACCTATAGATTATGGATTTTTTTCAACAGTGGTGTTTTTCTGTATGTAGTGATGGACTGTTGAGACATTCAAAAGGAGTAAAATAGGAAGTTCTAAAAATTAAGCAGGAGATAAGGAGAAAAAAGTAAAATCCTCATTACTTTTTTTCAAAATAATGTTTCATATTATTTCTCCAATATGGTGGGAAATAAAAACCATAAACATATAAGTGTAAGATGCTCTCTTGGGGAGTAATTCTCTTGTCTTCTTCTTAGAAATCACATGCAGTGAAGAAGAAATCCCACCATGCAAACTTTATTCTCCTTGTTGCAATTGTACAACAATATATAATTAGCTGGAATTTTGGATAATAATAGGCGATATTAATACTATTATCTTAGATCATTTTTCACCCCCTTAGAAAGAGAGGTAACAGATTAAGAATGTTTGATGTTTAAAAAAAAAAAAAACCCACTGGGAGATAAATGCTGTTCAGATGGCGTTTACACTTTCGTTTAACCAAATTATATTAATACAGTCTTCTACATATTTATTCGGAATATCTAAATTTTTTGTTTTAAAAGTTTTGTGCATTTTTTAAATGTCTGTTATGCTATTATTGTTCTTCACAAACCTTTTTTGTTTTAGTGCTGTGGGATTACTATAGCTGCTTTGGATTCCAATGGGAAGCCTTTAAAATACATAGGATAGTTACTTTAGAAATAAAGAAGATAACTGCTGGGTTGAATTTCTAATGTGTTAAAAATCATCTAATAAGCGACCAACTTCGTATGGTGAGCACTGTCATGTGAACATGAGGTACCTGCCCAGCCTTTCGTAGAGGGAGATGAGCTCATCTCAGAGAGATAACCATCTCTGACTTTTTCTTCTGATTCATCATCGACCTGAACTCCATTTGAACCTTGTTAGACAAAAAACAAGCAGAATTCCTGGCCCAAACTATAAAATATAATTAAGCCCTTTTGAAATGATGTGTAAAAGAACATTGCTGAACCCCCACTTATAACCACTACCACCACCACAACCAATAAAGTTAAATCAAGCACTGCCTGTAATGGATTAAAATAATAAATGTTCCTGGATTTCAGTGTTTGAAGTACTTGAAGAAAACAGGCTCCCAGCAGCCCGGGTAGCTGAATGCAGGAGAGACATTTATTAATGACGAGTTCAAGGATTTGGCCTGTTTAAGATCATTACTTTCTGTTTACCGTGTGTTACACATCTTTTATATTTTTACACAGCCCACATGTGTCCACATGCAATAATGAAAGCTTTTTTCCAACAAAAGAATTGTTAATTGTGTAAATATGGTTCTCTTGAGGAATGTGAAGTCTTCATAGGACTCTGCTCCCTTCTAATGAGAAATCCAGTACAATTATACTCTTCCAAGTATATCCACCTTCAATCTTGTCTCTAGCTACATTGGTCTCTTTCTTCCTATTGTTTTTAGTTACCAAATTCTAAACTTAATCTAGACTACTAGAAAACTGTTGGCCTTATGTTAGGTATTTTAGAATTGTGTCCCGTTGCAGTGGACTTTGTGTTTCTTAAGTACTATAGAAGAAAAATGCTTTTTATTTCTTCTCCTTGTTTTAACAAAGGTATGATAAAGAACGATTTCTCTCACTTTAGATACATTTGGGAAGAGGGAAGGGCAACAGATAAAAATTTCATATATGTGTGTGTGTGTGTGTGTATATATATATATATGTATATATTTATTTAAAACAATGTTCCATGGACAGGGAAAAAAAGGGCCTTTGAGACAACAAAAATGCTGTCAGTTGACATAAAGATATCTCACTGCAAAGTGCTGTTAGAGAAGAAACTTTCCAGTCCTAGTAATTAAGTATTGGAGCTCTCAATAGTTTCTTCTCTGCATCTTAATGGTAACACCTTATAGATTAGTATCAGGTGAAATGGACAAGAATTGTTTCAGCCCTCCACGCTGGGACTGTGGAAAAAGAGAAGATTAGGAGTAAATCTCTCTCCCTGGCTCTACTGAATTTGTGACAGCATTTAGTTTTGCATGTGGTCACAGCAAATTGCCCTCTCATCCACATAAGCCATGAGTAGGCTATTTACTAGGAAAGTTTCTGGCAAAGCAACGTCGTCAGTGATGAGTGACTGAGGACACATCTTAGATGTTCTTTTACTCTCTGGCTGGGCCTCTGGAGCTGTAGGCTATGTTGGCATAACATACTGAGGCTATGCAAGACAGCTGGGGACAGAAAAAGCATTTATTCATAACCCTGTTGCCAGTTGGAAAAATGAAATTACTAAGAGCTAACTAATAGCAGTAATTTTTATGGAGCAACCTGGTGCTGGAAGGACACAGACAGAATCTGAATCTTAGCCCTGCTACTTACTGGCAGTTGATGGTGGTAAAAGTTACAACACAGCTCATTTCCAAAATGAAGGCAAAAATACTTAATTCAAAGGCCTGTTGAAAGGATTAGGTGAGATAATGTACTGAGAGTACCCTACACATTCCTTGGCAGAAATTTATTAAATTCCTCAATAAATATTGGTCTTTTTTGTATCTTTCTCCCCTTCCCTCTCCCAGCACCACATGAATGCTGCAGTCATAGATCGTTAAATTTTTGAGTTGAAAGTTATCTTAAAGATCATCCTTTTCTTTATCAAGAACCCTTTTTTATTTTTTTCTCTCACAGAGCTCATGATCCAACACATTGCATTTAGGATGAGATAGCTAACATAACTACACCAACTCGGTATGATTGTAACCAAAAAGAAAAGTTTACTGCACTTCTGAGCCTGTTTCCGATAGATTCATGATTTTCAGGCTCTTTGAAATACTGAAAAAATCTCATGAACCACCATTACTATGTGGAACTCCCTCAGGGTCAAAGAACCCTGGGTTGAGGCCCACTGAACTAGTCCTAACTCCCCCCTTGAGCTAAGGGTGAAAGATTGATTTGCCCAGGGATATTCTGAGATGGAGTGAGGACCATAAAACATCTCTTGGCTTTTGATTGGTCTATTATACCAGTCTTAAAACACTTGGATTATGCAGATCAAGACCAATTTCTAAGCTGTTGTAATAAATTATTAAGCAAGTCATTTTGCTTTCAACACTGTTTGAGTAAGTTTATACCAATTCTTCCATCCATGTAACTTACTTTAAAAAAAATTGATTCACAGCAGTTTCCTCATGTAATTAAATTAACCAGCTACTGTATTCCTCTAAGAAACTTTTGAAGTGTCTATTTACTGTTGTTCTTTCCTCTGTAAGAAGGTTGCCCTATACTTTCCAGTATGCACAGTCAGCTCTGCCAGTCTGCTTTAAAAAAAAAAAAAATAGCCACATGGTCCAATCAAGTTTTATTTTTCTAATAAACTGACACAACTGTGAAAACAGTGAGCATGGTGGCAGGTTGGAGAGGAAAAGAGACGCAAAGTTTATCCTCCATTACTCTTTGGTATTTTTAGTTTAGTTTTTCTAGAATCTGAGAGTTCTAAAACGTTTCTCAAAAAATACCTCTCCCAGACAAAGGCCAAGTAAAAATAGCCAACTCGTAGACATTTTCATCTTTGATGAGTAATTCCCCCTTTATTTATGTGAAAGGGGAAAAAAGTCCTATTCCCGTTACTTGTCATTTTATTATGGCCAAAAGAAGACTTTTGGGCTAGAGCGGTAGAGTGAGGGGTGGGGGGTAGAAGGGAGCTTTTATTCACCATTGAGAACTGGGTGAGAGTACATGAGGATTGGAAACCCCACCCATGACAAATCATCAGATGGGATGGGATACATGTTAGCAAGGAGACCACCCAGTTAGGCTCTCATTTTGACGGCTAAACTTTGTAGTAAATTTGTTCAAGAGCACCAGCATCCCTTTCAACATAAACGTAGTTCTCTGACAGCTTTGTTACATTCTGTTCCACATATTAATCTTATGCTATATTTTAGTTTACTATATTAATAGGTACAAATATATAGGCAGATTATGAAATATGTAATTAAATATAATCTAATCAACTTACATACTCTGATGGGTGGGCAAGGTTTGTTTGTTTTTTTCATGTTAAAATACCCAAGTGCCATTTTTTTATGTACTTTAACATAATCAGTTGAAGGAAGTAGAAATGAGAAGAGTTCCAATCATCTCTTTATGAACTGTACTTAGAAAAATTGTTTCTGGTCGTCTGGTTATTATGGTCATCTCTTTATGGATCATCTCTTCATCGATCTTTATAAAAATTTTTTCTTCCTTACTTTTTGAGGCACCCTGATGCTTCACTGTTATGCAAATTGACCTATAGATGTATCTAACCCATGCTTGCTGATTTTCCAGTAGCCTTAGATTGTTTCCAGCTGTATAACAAAGTACCTGGATGTGTTTTGCTAGCACATGTCATCACCGAGGACTCTTTCCTGTGACATACGGAAGCCCTGCTTCAGATCGCACTTTGCACAGTCAGCATGCAGAGAATAGGAGCCTTAGCAAGTGTCTAGTAGAGACTGACGATGCAGAGCTGGCAGCATTTCGTAAACATTCTCCCAAACAAGTGGTTCGCATTTATCAGTCTTCCGAAAGAGTATTTTAAAGGTCATGAAACTACTTGTTCCTTGAACTAAATTTTTACACTCAATGAAAAGTATGTCAGTATGCACACCAAGCAAGGTTATTTCTGTTTATCATACCAGTTGTTTCTGAAATTACTTCTCCATGTTGTTACACCTCATTTAGTTTAATTAAATATCCGCCATTAGTTTGCTAGGGCTGAAATTAAAAATATAAACACAGATTTTTGAAAGAGGCCAATGGAAAAATCAGGCAGAAAAGCATTCTGGGGAATGGAGGGAAGTAGATGAGGTTATATGCTCGGTCAGAATGACCAGATCACACAATTGCTAAATACAATATGGGGTCCTGGACTGGATCCTGGAACAGGAAGAGGACATGAGGGGAGTAATGTGAAATTCAAATAAGGTCTATAAATTAGTTAATAGTACTGAGGTTCGTTTATGTAAGTTGTTCACTTTAAGGGAAGCTGAGTGAAGGATATCAACTTTGCTCTAAAAGCCTAATATTATTTCAGAGTTAAAAGATTTAAAAAATGACATGATAAGTGTTTGAGTAACTGTAATAATATTCATGCTTTAAAAGTTTTAAGTGACCATTTAAAATCTTACACTTCCACAGCATATTTCAATTCTTTTTTCTTCTCTCCATATTATTTTTGGAAATTTAGGGGGAAAATGAACAGTTCAGAAATGCAAAGGATAACACATCAAACACCTATATATTCACCAGGTAGAACAAATGTAAACACATTGTCATATTTGCAGTATGCACACACACACACACACACACACACACACACACACACGCACATACGCACCGAGATAAAATGTCACAAAATCATTTGGCCTTTTCCAGCGCTACACAGATAGCTCTTTATAGTTTTTATGTGTAGTCATTTTATCCCACCGTGCATTAGTAGTCCATGAGGAAGGAGAGTAATACATTCCTTAATGCACTATCTGTTGCCATTTATACCAGATTTGAAATGTGTAAGTATCCAGTTTACATGAACTCTGAATATTCTCCAGGGCCCTGGGTGTATGTGTGTGGTGATACATAAAACAAGATTCATTTCATCCCAGGGAAGGTATTTAGCATGTTTCCTGATGAAAAAACAAAAAGGAGGGGATGATGTCCCATAGGCTAGCTTCTCACAGAGTGAAAGAAAGGGAGAAGGAAAATTAATAACCCTGTCATGGGTCCCAGGGATTATTTTCATACTTTGTGGTAAAAGTGTGAAGTTTGGTTTACCATTTATAAATGACCCTTTGTGAAATTCATCACCACTCTTTATTATTAAGTGATCATCATAATCTCTTATTACTGGTCTTTTATGCCAAGATTAAAACCACTTGAACTAACATGTTTTTCTATTATTTTGTTGTAGCTGTTTTAAAAACATAGCAGGAAATGTTCAAAAGGAAACAGAGACTCTATTTTAAACTTAAAAGCTGTTACTTGTGGGTGACCCTTCCTGCAGTAGCACCGATAACCAGAACTCCTCGCTGAGGAGCAAAGCCACAGCCACCTGGTGTGTGTAGGCAGTGTGGTGGGCCAATGGGCACGTGGGGGTGGGTTAAATCAGTTGTGTAAGCCTCAGAAGTGAACAACACCTCATTTCCTTGTAGGTATATGGCACAGAAGAACAGAGAAGGGGGCAGAAGGGACCAAGCAGGGCACATTTGTGTCTCTGCCTTTGGGCAGTGCCTGTTCTATGTCCTCACTGCCAACATAAGCATCTTCAATTCTCAGTGCCACCTATGTGTTTAAACAAGTCCATGATCAGTGCTGGTGCACCTGAGATAGAGGCAAGTACAAACCGTAAAAGGATTACAAAGGTGTAAGAAGAGAGTGAGAAGTAGACTATTGGGGAAAAGAAAAGAAAAAAAATGAAGAGCGACTTACATATAGGTACACAAATACTTGATTAAAATGAAAGGTTTAACAGAACAAAGGAGAATACAAAGCAAAAAAAAAAATACATTTGTTTGATAGTAGGGAAGTGTCCATGTTTTTTAACAGTTCACCTGCTTAACAGAGTCAATATTACAAACTTTGTTGGTTGTTTTCCCCCCTCTGGTACTTCCTGAGACCTCGGAACTTGAGGCTGATAAATTGCCAAGGAAAAATCTGATGTGAGAGAAAATTGCAAATTATTTACTTTCCTTTCGTATACCCAATATATAGTAGATAACCAGTAAACGTTGGTTGAATAATGAATGCATATACGCATAAATATCAAGGTGGAGGTGATTTCAGATATCCAGAGGCCTTACTGGTAGATAGAGGCATGGGAGTAGCGCTTGCTTGAGAAATTAGGCATGGTTATGAATACTGTCTAAGAAATGGTCCTTTAAAATTCACTGGAATAAGAAATTGAGGGACATGGGAAAGAATAGAAGACTGTGAGTTACGGTTGGCAATCACTTTACTTAGAGACTGTATATCAGTTGGGATGCTTTGGGTTGTAAATGACAGAGAATCCAACCTAAGTGATCTAAGCAGCCTCATGGAGGTGAAAAGCTCGGGACTGGTACTATCCTTAAGCGTGGCGGAATCCATTAGCTCTCCCTTCTGTGTTACATAGCTTCAGCCTCAGAGCCCACACGGTTGCTGCCAGCAGCTCCACTGCCTTCATTTTCTTAACTTCAAAGCCAGGGAGCAAGAGGAAAGGTCACTTTCCCAAAAGTATTGCTGTACCTCATTGGTTTTCATTGAATCTCATGCTCATCCCCGAGCCAAATCAAACATGAAAATCAAAGTCTGGCGAGTTCCCAGCCCTACAAGCCTACTTGCCAGCAAAGCAGCCCTTAGATTCTATTATTGCAGAAATAAAGCTACAGGTGGAACAGTGCCAGCCTCAATTGTAAGGTCTCTGTATCTCAGATACATTGTGCCTCCTCCTGGCCTCCTCACCACACACCTGAATCTGACTGCCTTTCTTCCTCTTGTTGCAGGCTCCCAGGTGTTGGCCTGACCATTGGCTTCCTATTTCTGGGCCATTTTTCTGAGATGACAGTCCTGACCTCTATCTTTATTCACCCAAGAATTCTAGTTATCCCATTCTCTCTACCCAAGCAAAAAAGAACAGGATTTGTATGACAGCAGTGAAGTGTTCATATGTTTAACAGTGTATGCGGTGACACAGAAGCTGTCAGTATTTCTATTGTAATTTCTATTGTTTAGAAATTTTTCTCGCATCCTTCCTCACCGCAGACAATAAATACTTCTAATTGTATAACTTTGGGGAATTAAGAAAAGCCTTCCATCAACCCTACTTAAGTTCTTTGAGAAGAGATAGGCACTTTCGGAGGAATATATATAAGATATAATGATGTAAATTTTGTCATTCCAGTACTAGTTTTTTTTTAAGCAAAACCTCAGAATCTAATTTAGACAGTACAATATCAGTATTTTGAGTAGTTCCTACATAGTAGAAATATCTAGTAAGTTCCAAATTCTGTATGTATTGTTACTTCTACAAAGATTTTATCATATGCTTACAAATATCTTTGTATAAATGAAAGCTGTTATAGAGTGAGAAAGGTCCTCTCCTTCATCGTATGCTCCAGACAAAATGTTGTCAAGCCCATTCTTAACAAGACTCCTAGAGATCAATATTAGCCCTTTCTTTTAAGTCTTTTCTTTGATAATTACCTTTGCTCCCATGAATTTGTCCTTTATGTCTGCCTTAGTTCTTCTGCTTTAATTTTCACCACTTTGAAGTGATATTTTAGGGATGATTAGAAATCAGCACATTAGAAGGGGTATTCGGCAGGTTTCTCACTGTCATAGGAAGAGGTACAAATAAGGAAAGGGAGAAGGCTAGAAACAACTCTGTGGTGCTGGATTAGAACCAGAGGTATCAGTGTGAATTCATGATTTTTAATATATGTTCTGGTGGTTAGGGAAAGAAATACAGATGTGTGTGTCAACATGGGTGGTATATATACATGGGCTTCTTAGCCCTCTCTGCTGAGACAGCCCAGAAGCAGTGACACCCTAGTAGCAATGAGCATACTTGCCACCCGTTTTGTTTTCTTGATACCATTCTTAAGCAGAAGAAACCCTTTTTGGAGAAATGGATGATGCCATAGATGAGATGGGAAAAAATATAAGATAAGCCTCAAAGAGATGGTCAGAAAAGTAAAGAAGTTCTCAAAAAATGATGGGGGTATATCTAAAGGACACAGGACCCAACTTGCAGGGGTTCTCAATGCCCAGAGCTGGTTGAATTGAAGCAATAAAGTAAATGATAGTATTAGATTTAACCCATAAAAGAAAATAAATACCCGTTAGTCCATACTAATACAAATAAATCATTGAACTGATAAATGGGGTAGAAAGGACAGGTCTTTTTAACCACAGAATGCTAATTAATAAATGTAGAAGAATAAGAAAAATGGAAAATCAACATGATCACATACCACAGTAATAATCATTGCAGGCAAGAAACATTGATGTTTGCTAAAACATTAGCAGGTGAAAGTTTGATGTAAAAGGGGATACTTGCATGATCTTCATATATCTCCCCCACAAGATATTTGTTATTTTCAAAAGAAGAAATAGCAATTTTACAGTAGCAAAACCTGGCAGACACCACTTCAGCCATGTGATCAGGTTAATATTGCCAGTAGTAGAACAGCAATATCACATACCCCAATATATGATACACTGAGAAGGGCATCACTTCCCTGGGTTCTTGCCAAAAATATATAACTTCATTCTAAGGAGAAAACATCAGATAAACTCAAAATGAGAGACGTTCTGCAAAATAATTGTCCTGGACTCTTGAAGAGCATCAAGGTCATTAAAGACAAAGAAAGCTGGAGGATCTGTCACGGATTAAAGGAGACTAAGGAGACCTGACAGCTAAATGCAGTGGGGATCCTACTATGGATCCTGGACCATCAAAAGGACATTAGTGAGGAAAATGGCAAAATCTGCATGAGATCTGTAGATTACTTACTAGTATGATATCAATGTTGATTACCTGATTTCAGTATTTCTGCTACAGTTACATAGCTTGGTGAGAGGTAAATGGTATATGGGAGCTCTGTATATTTTTGCAAGTTTTAGGTGATTCTAATATCAATTCAAAATAAAAAGGGTTTTGTGTGATTTCTTTTAGGGGAGGGGGGCTTGGAATGGATGGTTTCTAAGGTCTCCTCCATCCAACCTTATTATTCTATGACATGGTAAGGCAAAATGAAGAATGGCAAAGATTTAAGCACTTTTCGGTTTTGTCTGTCAGTTAAAAAATATGTTGGGACAGATGAAAATAGGATCAGATTTTATACTGGCAATTCAGTTTTCTGGGATATATCCTGAAGAGCTACTGTCGTGCCCAGTACTATACTGAATAAGATGGTCTTTGCCTCCGGGATGGTCAGTCTACTAAAGCTTGAAAATGATGTGGTCTACATTTCAGTCATTTAGCTTACCAAAGTCTCTCTTCCTTGATGTTTTAAAATAATGGAGATGGATAGAATGATCTAGAAATTAAGTCTTGGAATAAGAGGACAAGAGCCCCCAAAGTGGGCCCTGAGATTTTTTTAATCTGGATGTCTGGCAAGGTAATGATAAACTTTAAATGAGATAAGCAACCTAGAAGTCCTTTGGTATTAGATATTTTGTGTATGAGTAACCAAAAGAATATTCACATTAAGATTACTACCAGATAGAGCAGAATGAAGATGCATGTATTGCAGAATAAAGGGAAATGTAATTCTAACATTCCCTTAATACTCACTTCCTGGATGACTGTACTGAATCAAGTCTATGCTTTCATAATCCAATTAATGGAGATGACTTTTTATTCTTAGGCATCTGGGAACCTGTTTCTTTTTTTTTTTCTGTTTTATTTTCTTTAAGCGAGGTGTAGTTGTGAATCAAGAAAGTTGTATAAATGAAATAGAAGTCTTAGTGCCATAATTTAGTTGAAAAAAATTATGAAACTGATTTCTACCGTCCTAATTTTTAACAAAAGTCTTAGCCCTAACTTACATGGGTGTGAAGTCTTCCGTGGAAGATTAGAAGTTATGTATCTTATTTCTGCAGTAGAAGCATACAACCTATATGAAGTTTTCAAGCCTCCACAGAATTAAAAAGTCAATATGTGGGTACTATACTTTGAAACGTGTATACTATGGGCCTAAGGTGTTTTTTAATCTTTCATCTCTTTTAAGGATCAAATATCATTAGAAAAATAAGCCATGGGCATTACAAACGTGGTCTGGTGAAATTCAATATTCACAATGACAATTCAGAATATGAGCTCCTTGGGGGAAAGTTAACCCACCACTCTAACTTTGCATCCAAATATCTTAAAGTGTGCTGTTGGTTTTATGAAAAGGTTTTGATCTACACTTCTAGTTTAAGTTCAAAAGAAAACCTACATTTTAAAGTGTATTCCTTTTCTGGGTATATTTACTTTGAACTATAGCATATAGTTTTTCTCATAAATCTAACCTGCCACTATCTGTTTTTAAGACTTTGTAAACTTCAAGTGGTTATGATGTGTGAAGTTTGGATTAAACTAAAATTTTTAGAAAACACATGTTATATATTTTGATTGTTTTGAATTTTAACATGGGCCAGTCAAAAACTTGAGTGTCTAGCAAAGTAATATACTATACTCTGTTACAATAAGAAATCACCAAAAATTGCCCTTTCCCATCATGTTAACATAGACAAATGAAGCAGCTGTTCTGATTCTTAATGTAGTTGTTTGAAAAAGTTGCACAATTTAATGAAAATGTCTCTACTCATAAAACTTAAAATGCTCACACATGGAAAAAGTCATAATGTTTTGGCAAATATTTCTTTGTTAGGAATGTGAATGAGGCATACCTGCTTCATAACTAGAATTCTATATAAGTGGCATAAAACTGTGGGAGAAAGCCAACTGAAAAAGAAGACTCTGAAAAAGGATGAATTAATGCTTTTTAAATATACAGATAGTTCTTGCTTAAATGTACTTTTTTGACAAGGAATAATTATAACATATACCCCTCTCCTTTTTTCCCTCCCAGGCGTAATTCTTGGGTCATCATTTCTACTCAGCATAAATGATTTTCTGCTTAAAACAAGTCTCAAAGAAAGAAGTCGGATTCTGATAGGACCGTCTTGTGCTACTGCCAATCTGGAAGCTAAGTGGTGTAAACACAGTGGCAATCCAGGCCCAGAACAGTCCGTACCAAAAATATCCATTGATTTAAGAGGAGGTCTGCTACAGGTCTGTGGGGGTTGGCCACATTTTTCCCATAAGTTTTTTTTCCCATAGCCTTTGTTCATTTTTTGATATGGTGAGATAAATCCCGATATGGTGAGAAAGAGTATTATCAGATTGATCTCTTTTTTTTTTTTAAAGATTTTATTTATTTATGTGACAGACAGCCAGCGAGAGAGGGAACACAGCAGGGGAGTGGGAGAGGAAGAAGCAGGCTTCCCAGCGGAGGAGCCCGATGTGGGACTCTATCCCGGAATGCCGGGGTCACGCCCTGAGCCGAAGGCAGACGCTTAACGACTGCGCTACCCGGGCGCCCCTCTCAGATTGATCTCTTACCAAGCTTTTCTAACAGCTTCATTGAGATACAATTCACATACCATACAATTCACCTAAATGAAGTGTACAATTCAGTGGTTTTTTAGTATATTCATGAAGTTGTGTGCTCATCACTACAATCCATTTTAGAACATTCACACACAAACACTCTCAAAACCCTGTACCCATTATCATTCATTCCCCATTACCCTCTAATCCTCTCTCTAGGTCTAGGCAACTACTAATCCACTTTCTGACTCTATGTAAATGGAATCATATAATCTGTGGTCTTTTGTGACTGCCTTCTTTCACTTAGCATCGTATTCAAGCAAGGTTCATCCATATTGTAGTGGGTGCCAATACTTTGTTCCTTTGTTCTTATCTATCTATCTATTTAACAGAGAGAGGGAGAGAGAGAGAGTGCACAAGCAGGGGAAGTAGCAGGCAGAGGGAGAGGGAGAAACAGGCTCTCCACTGAGCAGAAAGCCTGACACAGGGCTCAATTCCAGGACCCCGGGATCATGACCCGAGCCAAAGGCAGATGCTTAACCGACTGAGCCACCCAGGCTCAGTACACTTTGTTCCTTTTAATGAGCCAAATAATGTTTCATTGTGTGGCCATATCACATTTATCTATTTATCAGTTGATGGACATTTGGATTCTTTCCACTTTGGGGTATTATGAATGATGCTGCTAGGAACATTTGTGTACAAGCTCTTGTGTGGACATATGTTTTCATTTCTCTTGGATATGTGACTAGGAGTGGAACTGCTCGGTCATTAAACTTTTTTCTAATTATAGACTTTTTTAGTTACAAAGTAGTCAACTTGTCTCAAGCACAGTGTCATCAGCAATATATAAGAACCATTTGCCATGGCATGTTCTTTAGGTATTGTAACACTTGACATATAATCAATTGCAGCCTTTTATGCATTTGATTTATAGCCATGTGTGGTCTGTATGAGGGTATTCAACTTATTTCTTGGTAACTTTCCATTTGGATAGATTTTAATGTATTCTTTATATGATTTGATGTCCCTCAAGTTTGACGTAAATCCAAAAATCTTGAGAAATTCATAATTACAGAAAATGGAAATGACTAATTTGTTAATAATGGAGGCGTATTATATGTGAATTTCTTGTTTTCATTTAAAAGTTCTGTTGTCTTGACTTTTTCACCAGTTTTCTTACTGACGGGGAGCTAGATGTGGAAGGATTCTAATAACTTTCTGCTTTGTATTTCTTTGGAGATGTTCAGCATCTATCAGAAATCTTCACGTATTTAACAACAAGCATGTGATTTTATGGTGTTTTATCAACAATATTCAGTGTATTACCATTTTCCCAAGAGAGCAAAGTAACTCCTCATTAAAATCAACAGTAAGACAAAAGCATAGTATATTATCTCTGTATTATAAACTCACTGTCTCTTGGCAACTTAAAGCCTAGAGCACAGCGTTCAACTCCCCAGCTTGACTTTTCACATATCTGTTTTTCAGGATCCAATAAAAACAAGATTGATGAGAACACGGTAGACTTAGTGTCACATCTCTTACCTTTATTTCTGTTGCCTTAATTCCAGAAAGCAGGACCCAAACTTAGGTTTAAAATTTACCCACAGGAATTTGGATTATTGTTTTCTACATCTTTATATTTTTTCTCTTTTCTGTGTTAATCTGGTTCTCTTAGAAATAATGGTTGCATTGCCTTTATCCAATATATACAGACAAGTATAACATTATTTACATTTTGAGTCCTCTGACATTAATCATTATTACCCACTGGTCATACTTCTGTTATGGACTAGTACTCTTCACATACAGAAAAAAGAGAATGTGATCCTTTATTAGAGGAAACACCAAGGCCTTTGTTCTGAAACTCCACTGTATCTCCTCTATGGTTGATTATCAGGGGCTGTGGAATACTGTATGTTGGCACATTCTCACTAAACACAGAAGTTGGAAGCCTTCTCTCTCTTTTTCTCTGAAGAGTAAAAGTGCAAAGAAAGGAACCTGATAATTAAGAGGTGTTTGTTTAATCTCATGACAAAATGAGGGAAGCTATCCCACAAGGTTATTATTATTCTTTTATTAACATTTTGGCCTAGAGGATCTTCATTGCCTTCTCTCAGACTGTAATAGGTGTTGTTTTCTCACTTAGCTAACTCATAAACATTACCTCGCACTAACATAATTTCATTGGTAATTTACCTTTGAAAATTGATTGTTATTCACACAATATGTGATGTAATTGATTTTCTCATTTTTATATATTTATTCAAGTAATAGAATTTCATCCCATAGGTCAATTACTTAGAAACTATAGTTAAGTTATTGTCAATAATTAAATTGAATGTAATTATGGTCTTGCATTAATTCAAGTATGATTGTGCCTAATTATCTTTATGAAATGTTTGTATTTAAAAGCCATTAAAATTTTTCATATGATTCTTAAAGGTTTTCTGGGGTCAAGAACATTTGAATTGTTTAGTTCTTCTACATGAATTACTCAGTGGATACCTTAACAAGGAGGGAAATTTTGAAGTGCAAGTTCCCAAAGCAGCGCCACAAATGCCATCTCCTATAGAAAAGAACCAGATGTTTAAAAGTGAACAAAGTTCAGATGACCTACGAACGGGCCTATTCCAGTATATACGAGATGCTGGTAAGTAGCAACAGCTGCAGTATGAGAGAGACTGTTAACTGCACGTTCACTAAATAACACATCAAAATCACTTGAAAAGTACATTAATACCTACCTGCAGTACAAATAGTACATTACTATTCAGTCTCTCTGAAGGGAAAATTCTTAATTTGTTCCTGTCTCATGCCATATAAAAATGGCCAACCAGCTTCTTTACATTCTTATCTTTTATCCTCATAACGTTCTCTTTCTGTAATAAATCAACATGTTCCTTCAAAAGCATGCAGTTAATTATTTTTTCATTTAACAGAACCTTTGAAAATGCCTGGTGTCTCTGAGGTCTTGTTTTACAATGAAACTGAAGATAGCTCGGGGATGATGTTATGGAGATACCCAGAACCTAGAGTGCTCACCCGCGTACGGATAACCCCTGTGCCCTTCAACACCACAGAGGATCCAGATATTAGCACGGCAGACCTTGGCGATATGCTGCAGGTAGGTAGTGACTGTTCATTTTAAATAAAGGCATTGTGGGAAAATGCTGATTAGATACTAGGAAAAAAGATTAGACGGACACTTGGGTGGCTCAGTTAGTTAAGCATCTGCCTTCGGCTCAGGTCATGATCCCGGGGTCCTGGGATCAAGTCCTGCGTCGGGCTCCTTGCTCAGTGGGGAGCCTGCTTCTCCCACTACCTGATGCTCCCCCTGCTTGTGTGCATGCTTTCTCTCTCTCTGACAAACAAATAAAATCTTTAAAAATAATAATAATTTTAAAAAAGATTAGAGCAACCTATTTTTCCCATCAGTAGTATCAGAGAGAAATACACGTAACTATACATACATATGTATATGTATGCATACATATACATATGTATACACACCCACAAAGTAGAAATTTTAAAATAGGGAATAATGTATTTCAGATTCATGATTCATGGCAATTTTGAGAGTTCTCAATTCTACTCTCAGCCCTTTTATAGGCGGTTATGTTACATGTTCTCTGACTGTAATGGGACCGGTGTCATTCAGTTCATGACACATTTTTCGAATCCCTACCATGTGCTCACACTCTTCAGCATTTCTAGAACTGCTTCACGAATAAAATGTGTCCACATAAGGCCAGAATGGATGACTCGGTTTTCATCTTTGTTTCCAGAGCTGAGAATGGTCTTGGGCTTGAGGTGGCTGATAGGAAAACTGTCTAACCAGTGGTCATATTCCATATAACTTTGTGAAAGTTTGTTTTTGTCATTTCCCTGAGTTTAATGTAAATGTCATTGAGGGTATCACTGCATTATTATTCTACTTATCAATAGTCTACAGATGTGAATTTCGCCAAAAATTTGTTTTCCTCTTAGTTTTCCACCTATCACTAGATCACACAACCATCTACTTAGAACAGTGAGATTGCTCTTTCCCTGACTCCCCACATCTAATGCATTGACAAGTCCTGTCAGTTCTGCCCCCAAAGTATGTCCCTCTTCCATCTACTTCCCTCTTTTTACTGGCACAACTGGAGTCCAGGCTGCCACCTGCCTGTTCCCTGCTACCTATCAGTAGCTTCCTGATTGGTCTCAACAATTCCATTCTTGACTCCCTGTAATGCATTTTCCAAACAGCAGCTAAAGTGATCTTGTAGATCAGGTCACATCACTCCTCTAGCTTAGAACCTGTTGGTGCCTTCCTCCACTTAATAGAACAAAATTCAACCATCTTGCTATGGCCTGTAAGGACCTGTTATGTGTGCCCTGCCCACCTCGCTGACT
Source organism: Ailuropoda melanoleuca (assembly GCF_002007445.2). Lineage (NCBI taxonomy): Eukaryota > Metazoa > Chordata > Mammalia > Carnivora > Ursidae > Ailuropoda > Ailuropoda melanoleuca. Next base: position 67,445,179 of record NC_048226.1, read on the forward strand.
TGGTCTTTTGCCAGTCTCCCCATTCCTTACTATACTCCAGCCATACTGGTTGAGCATACCACTTGAGAGTCATTTTGCTTGCTCTGGTCTCCAACTTTGTCACTCAGGTACCAGCTCAAATGTCCTGTCATGGCTGCTTCACTACCACTTCTTTGTTGTAAATTACATTGCCTTGTTTTACTTTCATCATAGCTCTTATTGCTATTTAGAATTATTGTATGCATTATTTATTTACTTGCTCATGGTCTTACTCTCTCTACTATTAGAAAATAAGCTCCTAGGGGGTACCTGGGTAGCTCAGTCGGTTAAGCATCCAGCTCTTGATTTCAGCTTAGGTCATGATCCAAGGGTCCCGGAATCAAGCCCAGCACTGGGCTCTGTGCTCTGCAGGGAGTCTGCTTGGTTTTTCTCTCTTTTCCTCTCCTCTGCCCCTTCCTTGCACTCATGCACACTCTCTCTCCCTCCCTGTCTCTCTAAAATAAATAAATAAATCTAAAAAATAAAAAATAAAAAGAAAAGAAGCTCCTTGTATTTCTTGATCACTTTTATCCAGCCCTTGGTACGTAGAGATATTCACCAGGTTTTCCTTTTCTTTTCTTTTTCTTTTTCTTTTCTAGAGAGGGAGGGTAAGGAGGAGGAAGAGAGAATCTTAAGCAGGCTCCATGCCCAGCGGGGAGCCCACTATGGGGCTCGATCTCACAACCCTGATATCATGACCTGAGCCAAAATCAAGAGTCGGATGCTTAACCAACTAAGCCACCCAGATGCCCTCCCAATTTTTTTTAATGAGTGCTCTGTACTTATTTTTTTAAGACTTATTTATTTTAGAGACAGAGAACATGGGGGAGAGGGGCAAAGGGAGAGTCTTAAGCAGACTCCATCTGAATCCAGTTTGAATCCAACATATTAGCATATTAACATTAACATATTCTTATTTAATTCTTGTTTAAATTTCTGATTATGATATATTTAGTCACATGTTCACCTGAATTGATAACAATAAAATGCATCATCGTTTTGTCAAGTGAACTTGAGTGTGTGGAACTATTCGATTTGCCAGGATGTCAGTAGTCTTTAATTCGATTTTTTTTTCTTGTGTTGAGAGTTTTTAGAATCTACTCTCTTAGCAACTCTCCTTTGATTCTTTAAGTCCTTAGATGTTTCCCCTCCTATTAAGATCATATTCATGATTACCTTCTCTACCAGCATTCTTAGATTATTTTTGCTAAGTAAAACAGCAATATTTTTTAATACTAGTACCTTATTAGACTTGACCAAATGCACAATATCTTTAGTATGTTCAGTCAAAATGAAAATACTTCTATATCAAAATTTCAGCACCATGTAAGGGCTTCTTTCTAACTGCTTTTTGGGTTCATATTTATAACTAAATGTTAACTAACATAAGTCTGATAACTATTAGTCATAGTATTATGCCAGTTGTATTAAATAAGGCATTTGAGATAGTACATTCACTGGTGACATGTTCTTTATCTTCTCACTGACATTGGAGAGACAGAAGAGCATTCTGGTTAAGAATAAATTCTAGCCAGAACGCTAGATGTCACCTTAGACAAGTAACTTAATCTCTCAGCCTTGGGTTTTTTGTTTTGCTTTTTTTTTTTCATCAGTAAAATGAGGCTATTAATAATGTGATGATTATAGGAAGGAATGTTTGAAAGACACATCAAACAATGCCTGGCACACAGCGTGTTCTATGTAATATTTAAGTGTGAGTACTACCCATTACTACCATGGTGACCGTTGTCAAAAGTCTTCTCATCGAATAGAAGCATAGGCTAGACCAGAGAGAGTGGGGGTTGGTGATTCTGCAGACCAGCTGGAGTAGACCTGAAGAGCTGGGACAGTCCCAGGGTCTAGACAGTGGATTTGTCACAAAAGCAAAGCACTGCATAAAGGAAGCCTGGCAGGGGGCAACAAGCAAAGAGTTGGTATCAGAGAGGTTTCACATCTTATTGAAGAGATAGGAACTGAGTTGTGGGCAGAGTTCAAAGACAGGGACGCTGGTCTGAGAAGCAAGAGAGGCTTGACCTCCTGTCAGTTGAAAGGGAGAGCCTGATCCCAGTAGTAAGAATGCCCAGAATCAACAGCTGGCATGGAAGAATAAAGCAGGACTGGCAGAAGGTTGCCATGCTGCTGAGCTCCTGGTCTGATCCTTATGTTGCCCTGACGAGAAGCAGAATTTGACCCAAGGGTTGGGGCGAGCCTCATTGGTAGAAATAACTCTCTGGGTTGCAGTCTTAGAACTGTGCAAACTATTTTGTTTCCTTGGAGCTCCTGTTGAGAACAGAAAATATGTTGCATGAATCACAGCTTTGATTTGCTATGACAGCTTTTTCCTTGAGCACTTGCAGTGCCAGACCTTGGGCTTGCTTTTGGGGATTCAGCTCCTCAACTGAACGCTGGAGTTAATGTTATTTACCTTTCAGAGACGTTACAAGAATTGAGTGAAATATTACAGCTAAGACAAATAAATGCCTTATACATAGTGAGCTTTCAATAAATGTTCATTTCTTTCCCTCCACTCCTCCTTTACAAGCAAATGTCTGGACCACTAAAAGACCCTTCTAAATAGAATTTCAGCCTTCAGTCTCTCTTCCTTCAAGCTATCTTACTAAGTTCTTCAAGGAACAGGTGGATTGTATCAATTCCTTGAGAAAAGCTTTCAATGATTCTGTCACCCTCGTAGACTGACCTTGAGGGCCCTGCATAATAACCTCCCCACCCGGCTTTACCTTTCACTCCTTTACATATGACCTACCCTCTAGTCAAAGTGGCCTGTTCAGCATTTACCAAAGCTGCTAGTGACAGCCCACTTCCATTCCACCCCCTCTTCATTTGACTTTCCCCTTTCTCTGCTGAAATCCTACCCACACTTCCAAATGGCCCATATGGCCTCAACTCCATGAAGCCTTACCTGGATGCCATCTCCACACATATTACCTACCCCCTTCCTCTGTAGTCCTGTAACACTCCAGAGCACCACTTTTATGCTATTTCTTACCTTATTCCTCACACTTTAATTGTGTATTCATATCTTGTCTCCTAGATTGTAGGTTTCCAAAGGCAATGATTGTATCAAATCTGTCATTATGTCCCTTATAGTGTCCACTGCCCTGGAGATGCTCAATATAACAGATGGATGAATGAATGCATGAATGTCCATGTTTCTATTTTGTATTATTCAAAAGTATTACGCTGTTTGTCATAATTTTATGGGGCTATTGAATGAGTCTTGGTTTTCCAAACTGAATTATGTCAAGATGCGTGGTGTTATGCTTCACTGGTATTATCTACCATAAACACACAGTCTAATGTCATTACATTACATAGGCTTTTGAATAGATCATTGAATATACTGCCAAGCCCACTGCCCCCTAGACAGAGGCTAATCCTTAAATAGAAAGATAAGTTAATCTCTTTGGTTTCAGTCCTAAAAACAGAATCAAGTTTGGTTGACTTTTTCCTTGGACCGTTTTAGTTCATAAAAAACTGACCTTATAGAGTTCACTTATGCAGAACTCTCAGATTTGTCTGTTTATATATCTTTCCGTGATTAATAATGGCATTTATAAACAGGCTCCCCATATGAGTTTATGGAATTTATTTTGCAATTGTAATGAAAAATATGAAAAACATGTTTATAATATTAAATCAAACCAACCATAGGTTCTGCATAAAGACCCTGAAATTAATGTTCACAGAAAGCAAAAGGAGCTTATTTTAAGGTCAGTTTATAATTTTATCATGCTAAATTTTAAGTATTAGCAATATACTTAGGTATCAATAAAATTACAACTTGTAGGGTAGAATAATGCCATCAACCTAGAAGGAATGTTGTATCATTTTAAATAAGCTGAAATGTCAGAATTTCTGGCACTGTATCTTGCACATTCTAAGTTTTCCTTTCCTTATCCTGTTGTGCACACAGCCTACTCGGGATTCAATTTTGGAAATACACATGTACCCAGATTGTAAAATTTTAATCCATTTTAATTCTCACACAGGTCTGTCATGGTACTTGTTCTTACTCTCTCAATACTGCATTATTCTTGTTTCATATTTTTTTCATTTATGTGTTGCACTAAATTTTTAGATATCTTCATTTGGTATGTGAGAATAGGCCAAACTAAATATCATCTTTCCTCAAAGATCGTTAAGAGGATAAAGCTTGAGCATTACAATTCAAAACAAATACTAAGGGGGTGGGATCACTGAAGCCATTTAAACAGAGGGGAAGCAAAGTTAAAGGAGTAAATTGGAAGATAGTTTAGCCTCCATAACGTACAATGTGGATTAAAGGAAAAGATGTAAAAGCTAAAGTCAGGAATTCCTCTAATGTAAGAAACATCTAGGGTGTACATAAAATTCCTTGTGTTAAAGTCAGAGAAGTATGGGACACCTGGGTGGTTTAGTTGGTTAAGCGTCTACCTTCTGTTCAGCTCCTGGGATCGAGCCCCACATTGGGCTCCCTGCACTGTGGGGAGCCTGCTTCTCTCTCTTCCTTCGTCTGTCGCTTTGCCTACTTGTGCTCCTTCTCTCTCTCTGTTAAATAAATAAAATCTTAAGAAAAAAAAAAGTCAAAGGAGAAGGAAAGAAAATGTTTAAATAACTTGAGGAAAAGTTAACACAGGTTCACAAAAGTTTACACCAAAAGAATTAAATAGATACTTAGAGTCAGATCTGTACCTTCAGAAAATGTGAATACAATTAACCAAGTGAGATAAACATCTGTCATTTTTATTTCCACTTCATAGCATTTCTCCCCAACAAAGAATTATTTGGTATCTTCTCAATCTAGTGTAGAGTACTACAATGTATAGACAATGAGGATATAAAGAGATTGATCTGTCCCTACTCTTACAAGGTTTATACTCTACTTCAGAAAAGAGGGCATAATTGCATATGCAAACTCAAAAGATAGAATAGCTAAATATAAAGATAGATCCAGATATCTATATAGGAAGAATCATGTAATTTGGGGAATTCTGACATCTGAAAGCAAACCGAATTAATTGGGAACAAAAGAATTAATTTGTGACAAAAGCTGTCTGATTTCAAAGCACTTTCTCAGTTAAAAAGGCATTTTCAAGCTTGAGAATTTAGTGCAGAATTCTTATATGAACAAAACATGACTAGAGTCCATAAATGATATCTTCACAAGGATAACAGGAAGAAAAAGGACAAAAGCAAGCTGTGTCATTTGTTTATTTCTGGTGGAGAAGGAGAACAGTAAGCCAAAGAAATCAGTGCGTTCATGTAGGGTTCGTTTTTGTTTATTCAGTTCAAAAGTCAGGGAGATTAGTTTTTAAAGTAACACTAATACGATTATAAAAATCAAAGTGAAGCCACATTGGAAGAATAATGAAGAAAAAATTACATCCTTGGAAACCAAGGAGAATCTAAATGGTTGAATCGTGGTTATTTTTGCTCCAATGTGTTATGATCATCTCTGTGTTTTACACCCAGAACTGTGCTAGATGCTTTGCATAATAACCTCAGTAAATCTCATTTTATTCTGTGAGGTGTGCATTATGCCCACTTTATAAGTGAGGAAACTGAGGCCAAGAGAAGTTAACTTGTATTGAATTATAAATCTTAAAAATGGGAGAGCCAGATTTTTCTCCCAGGTTTTTCTGACTCTAAAACCTATGTTTTTGATCCCTTTGTAAAACATTGGGCTAATAACATCGTAGACGATACATTCAGGTGATAGAGAGCTAGCTACTCTGTTGAGAAATGTGGAAAGAAGGAGAATAAAATTATCCTTTTACGTCAGACTATTAAAGCATGAAATCATGCTTTATCAAATATACAAAATAACCTTAAATAAATAAAAGGACTCCTAGACACACAAGATGGATTGGCTATTAAGACATCTAAAGAAAAAATGTTTCCTTCAGAAGGAAAATTGGTCAGCTCTAGAGGCCTAGGAAGGTCACAGAAGCATTTGTTGGCAGAAGCTCTCCTGGCAGCATCCAAAGAAATGGTGCCCAAGCGTCTGGTTCACCTGGTAGCTAAATCCCCTTTATGGAGATGAATATAGCAGCTGTCAGATCTCTGTGTCTAACATTCAAATCATCTAACCACCCAAACAACCTTCTAAAACTTTGGTTCCCGATGCTATCTGTCTATAAAGTATCATACGTTGTTCAGGCCAGCATCAGTATCCAGGCTGCTTGGCAGTTATACATCTCATGGTAAATTAATAACTTGGCATCTGGTTTTTATATCAGCCTCTAGTGAACTTTGTTGCATGACTCAGCATTCCTAAGTCTAGTCAGTGCTAGGACACCATGGAAATTTTCTGAGACTGCAAGACCAATGGACAGATCTTGAATCATGGCGAATCCATCATGCTGAGTACCCTCTTGCAGCTACCTGCCTTCCCAGCATGCCGGTCTTTCCCAGATGACATGTCTGTTGTGCATTGTGTTACAGACCTTTCCAAACAAAATACTACTCTCACTACCGTGAAGAGTTGTGAGAAGTAGGTATGATGTGTGTAAAGCACCCAGCCTTACATAGCTCAGAGCTTAGTAGATTATTATTACGACACACAGCAAATGGTAGCTGCTGTCAGTATCATCATTATCATCATTGTCATCATATCAATTGATCAAAGAACCTGGACCCTACTGTCTTAGACCAAGAAAGCCCTGTTTTCTGAGAAAGACTTTTTTTGGATTTATAGCCTGTCAGTGTCATAACTGTTGTTAGGAATGCTGGCTGTGCCTGTGATTAATAGCCTGCTTGCACTGACAGAGACTGGTTGCCGTAAGAGGCACTACCTTCCCAAGGCTGCATGGTCAGGCCCTCGGAGCTAGTATGTCAGCTACAGTCCTCCAGGTTGCAGGTAGCAGAAACCCCACTGAAGCTGACTTAAAGAAAAATGGGGGGATCTAGTATCAAAATACAGTGGAGAGCCCTAGAGGCCAAGGGCAGCTAGGCCTCTCAAAGGACGAGGCCAGGAATGGAAGATAGGAACCCAGGGGAGTATTTACACACTATCACTTTTCTCCGCTTCTTTCCCTATGTTTGCTTCATTCTTCCTTTTCAACAGGCTAGCTTTTCTCCTGTTTCTCAGGCCACCTGGTAGTCTCCCCACAATTCCCAGAGTCCAACTCCCAGAGTCACATTTACAAGTCCAACCTCTGGTCCACTTCCACATTCCTCATCCACCTAGAGGGGTATCAGGTGCTCTTGGTTCGTTCAACCGTGGCCATGGGGTGGAGTCACGTTCACCAACATGGCTGTGAAGTAGGGGTCACTGTGAGCTCGGAACCCCCAAAAGGGATCCATTCTATATCGGATCTCTCTTATGGTTCTTGTTTTTCACTCTGGCTAGTTTGGCCAAACTCATGCTCAGTACTGGCCTCACACTATCAGCTGCTTCTTTCCAGTCTAATTGACTTGGAAGGTCTGCATAGCATATTCTCTTCCAAGGGGGAAATCTTTTATATACAGTCTATGGTGTTAGAAAAGCATCACTGCTGGCAGAGGGTCTCTAGAAGGACCTCCTCACTAAAAAAAAAAAAAAAAAACTTGACTCCTTTTTGCTATGGTTTTTCCAGCTTTTCCCTTTGCAGATATCTGACAGAGCTGTTTCTCTCTGTACATCAAAGGCTGGCTGCATCTGGAGAAAAGCCTCACATCACTTCTTAAATCTTCTCATTGTCTCTCCTAGCATCCTCCCAAAATACTGATTCAGCAAGCTCCTGTGACTTACTGACAACATAGGAGATATGTTCTTGTCCCCCAAACACTTAAAATCCATACCTTTCTTGGTCAGTACTTCCTTTTTAATACAATGACTGTGGAGCACGTTAGCAGCTTTGTGGTTTCTGTACTCTCCCAAGTCTGATGAGAGCTCCACGTATAGAACCATTTTCTATTTTTGAAATGGAGTTTACAGCATGATGCTTCATGCCTATAGCTTAGTGGTGATTTAATCGTGTTTAGTTTTCTGATAATATTTTATCTTACATATTTATCCACAGGTAGAACTAAATCTTCACTATAGCTATGTGGGGGTGCTCTTCTTTTTCATAATTACATGGAAAAATGTTTCAAGTCAGACACTCATACTCAATATTATCCAATAAATTAAAAGCTAGACGTTTGCTGCTTTAAACTTGACTTTACAAGCTTCCTGTAATTCTAAAGCACATGTACCTGATAGGCAAAGGTTATGATATTAGCACCTGGTGACACTACATAAAAAGAATCCTTCTGAGAGTGACTTGCAATCTAATATGATGTGCCTCTTCCATGCACAGCTTAAAAAGCATAGAAGGAAGTGTTCTTGGGTGTTTCTTTTCAGCTGTGTTGGGCGGTTCACTTATAACTGCAAATATGTTCCCAGAATCCTGAGCCTTTTTATTTTATAAGCACCTCCTGCCCACTGGCAGCTGTACTAATGTGTCCCAGAAGGCTTTGCTCCTATCCATCATCTTTAGGAGGGGTGCTCAAAGCCCAGATATGAGATTCATTGTTGTTGAAATGCAGAAAGAAAAAAGTCTTGGGGGCTTTAGAGAAGTAAGAGGCAGAGCCAGAGTCTTAGGAAATGAGGGAAAAGAAAAAGTCCTGTGTACCCAATGGACATGGTAATAAATGGTTCTGAATGATGGGTCACTGGGATTGACTACTAAGTGTTCCACATCCAGAAGCTTCGCCTCCTTTTTTGGACAATGAGGGAGGAACCTAAAATAGAGTATTCCCTGAATACACTTTTAATCATTCTGTCTTTGTGGTGTTGTAAAAGTAGGAAAAAAGGATCTAGGAATATATTGAAAAGAGCTCTGCTTGAAATTTTTGAAGTTTTCTGTGCCTCAGCTTCCTTATGTATAAATTAGGCATGATGATAGTTCATACCTCTTTGAGTTGCTAGGAAGAATAACTGTTGCTAGATGTAAAGCACTTATGACAGTGTACGCACATAGTGCTTTATAAAGAAATGCCAGCATTTCTTGCCCTTCAAAAATAAGAGCTACGGAAGGAATCTGTCAATAAGACATGCTTTTAAAATAAATGGGAAACATTTGCAAACTGGAAGAATAGTGAAGTCATTTTTGTCCTATCACTTTATTTGGTGGTAGAAATTTTATTTGTCTATTTCTCTTTTCCTATTAAATACTGTTACATTAAAAAGTGAGGGGAAGCATTTCTTTCTGGCAACAAAGAATTATGCCTAGCAATCAATGTGTTTGATGTTTACTGCTCAGTATGAAAAATGTTTGGGGTCTAAAAAAAAGAAAGGTTAGTAAATATGAATGGGTGGTCTATGATCATCTTTTTATGAATTATTCTCCCCCAGTAGTATTTTTGCCCTGTGAAAGTCACAATAAAACCCATTATTCATAAAACATGAATGATTTCTTGAAAGCTACATTGTTGAAGAGAAACGAAAAATACAGAAGAAGAAAAAAGTACAGAGAGGCAATGTAGCAAAATTGTTAAGAATGAAGATTCTGGAACTAAAGTAGCTGGGTCCAGATCCAAGTACCTTGGGCAAAATACTTAACTTTTCTGTGCCTCAGCTTTCCTTATGTATAAATTAGGCATGATGATAGTTCATACCTCTTTGAGTTGCTAGGAAGAATAACTGTTGCTAGATGTAAAAAGCACTTATGACAGTGTATGCACATAGTGCTTTATAAATGTTAGCAGTTACTACTTTCCTCTAAGGGCTTACCATCTCCAGGTGCCAGCTTTCTTCTTGTTCTGCTCTAGATTTTGAATGTTGAAGAAAAACAATTTTTATTACAAACTATAAATTCTTTATCCCTTTACCCATCCTTTTCATAAAGGCATTGGCCTGGAAAATTCATTTTTGTCGTACATTTTCAACCATGCATGCCTTCCATTTTTTTCTTTTTACTCAACTCCTAGTTAGGAAAAAAAAATTAAACTTGAGAACCTTATATGTTTTGTAGCAACATCTTTAAATACTACATCAAAATTAAAATCTTGATTCTCTATGCTGCTAGCACTTTTTTTTTTTTTAGCAGCTTTACTGAGATACAATTCACATACCATACACTTCACCTGCTTAAAGAACCACTCACTGGTTCTTAGTCTCTTCACAGACTTGTGCAATCGTCACCACAATCAATTTCAAAGCATTTTCATCATCTCAAAAAGAAACCTAGTGCCCTATAGCTATCACCCTCCAGTCTCCCCAACCCCCAGCCCTAAACAACCACTAATTTACTTTCTGTGTCTACATATTTATTCTGGACATTTTGTATGAATGGAATCATATAATTTGTAGTCTTTTGTGACTGGCTTCTGTCATTTAGCATAATGTTTTTGCAGTTCACTCATGTTGTATCATGGATCAGTATTTCATTCCTTTTTGTTGTCAAACAATGTTCTATTGTATGGATATACCACATCTTACCATTCTTCAGTTAAGAACATTTGAGTGTTAGCACTTTGTGAATACTCATCTGCTTTACTTGGCCCCTGTTCTGTCCTACAAACTTGCACCAAAGGTGATGATGATGATTAGTAATATTTACAAGGTGTTCTTACAAGCATTCTTTCAAAGTGCTTACAGTCCAAGCTTAATGAAACAAAAACATCAGCAACTATCACCCAGCATTGTATAGTAAGTTTTAATAGAAGTGCAGAGAAAGAAGTTAACATAGTAGTTGATGAGCTCCAAAGTGGCACACTGAGACATTTGGGCTTTATTCCATAAGCACTTTATTCTGTGAGAGTAGTCATTAAGGGCATCAAGCTGAGTAACAACCATGGCTGATTGCAGCGGGAAAGATGCATTAGAGACTAGAGGTTGGGCTGCCTGGAGGCCTATTTAGAGCACAATCGCTCGGCAATAATGAGAATGACGGTTGGAATGGCATGTAAGAGAGTGACGTCTGGAGGTAGAATAAATAGATTTCAATGTCAAGATACAGAAAATAACAAGAGGGGAAAATTTAATGACTCTAGCCTGAGTGACTGGATAGATGGAATACTATTATTGGGGACTGGAAATGTCAGAGAAGAAATGGGGTAGTCTAGAATTGTGGAAGAGACACTAAGCTCTGCGTTGAACACTTATAAGATTTTAGAGGACTAATTATGATGAAATGCCTACCACAAGTTTGGGAACGTAAGATGCCAATTCAAAAAAGGGTCAGGTTATTTAAGAAATGGTTTAGCAAGTCATCTCCATAGAAGTAAATATTGAAGCCATGAAAGTGAAATAGGGAAAAGTCACACTGAGAGGCTCTGGGTGAAGAGCTTAAAGATAAGAGAACTGAAAATAGAACCATGAGAAATCTCACTGTGTCCAGTAAATAAATAGTAGGTTAGGAATTGTGATGGCTTTTGAATAGTGCCCCCCCCAAAATTCATTTCTACTCAGAACCTCAGAATGTGACTTTATTTGGAAATAGGGTTTTTGCAACTGTAATTAAGTTACAATGAAGTCATACTAGATTAGGGTGGGCCATAATCCAATGATTGGTATCCTTATAAGTAGAGGGAAATTTGGACAGAGACAAATACAGGGGAAAAGGCCATGTGAAGACAGAGGCAGAGGTTGAGGTGATACAGCCACATGCCAAGGAATACCAGGGATTGCCAAGAGCCACCAGAAACTGGGAAAAGGCAATGAAGGATTCTTTCCTAGAGCACTTCAGTGGACCATGGCCCTACTGACACCTTGATTTTGTACTTCTGGCCTCTAGAACTGTGAGAGAATAAATTCCTATATTTTTTAAAAGATTTATTTATTTTTGTTTTAGAGAGGGCGCATGAGCAGGGGGAGGGGCAGAGGGAGAGGCAGAGGGAGAGAAGCAGACTCCCAGCTGAGTGCAGAGCCCAATGTGGGGTGCTGTCTCACAACCCCAAGACAATGACCTGAGCCAAAGTCAAGAGTCAGTCGCTTAACCAACTGAGCCACCCAGGTGCCCCAAATTTCTGTTGTTTTAAACCAGCAAGTTTGTGGTAATTTGGTATGGAAGCTTCAGGAGACTCATACAGGAATCAACAAAGAGGTGGTCAGAGAGAAAGGCCTAGGAGACAACAGTGTCAGCAAATCCAGGCATAGTGAAAAGTTTAAGAAGCATGGGGGATTCAGCAGTATCATGACTACTAACAGATACATTGTGGACGGGAAAAAAAGAAAGCTGTGAATTTGACAACTTGAGGTCACTGTTGACTTAGAAGCTTTAGTCACCAAGGAACCATGGCAGAGCCATTTCCCTACAATAGTCCATCTCCTTCTTGGGTTCTGTGCTTGGGTCACATTGGGTTTAACTGTTTGACACACTGACTACACTGTAAGCTCCACAAGAACAGGGCACTATTCCTCATTCATCAGTGTTTCCCAGTCACCTAGAGACTGGAACGTAGTAGCTGCTCGGTATTCGTGGGGAAGGAATTGAAGGATAGAGAGAAGCAGCTAGAAATTAGAAAAGTTATTAATTTAATTTATGCTTGATTCTATGAAGGAAGTTATTGGTAGGAGGTCTTCTAATTAGAGAGTTGAGTGATAAGATTCATTCTTTAGAGATAAGATATTAGAGACAAGGTGTCTGTTCTTTAAGAACATTACGAGATAACAAATGACAAGGCCCAAGTTTTAGTCTGTATCATCCATATGCTGTTGTATACTAGCCCACAAATTTTGGTAAGCGGTAGTATACCGAGAACAAAAAAAAAAAAACGAAGTTGGAAAAAGACCCTAAAGTTTCAGGATGGGAAGAGGTAATTTTTTAACTCCCCCCCCCCACCTCATTTATTGTATTCCTATTTAGTGCAATCCATAGTGCTAAAAGCATTATACCATAATCTCACTTAATCCTCACAATGCTGTAAGAACTGTTATCATTCCCATTTTACGGATGAGGAAACTAAGGCCCAAAGAGATTAAATAACCTTCCCAAGGGCATACCACTACTGAATAGCAAAGGCAGGATCCTTTCTCAGGCTTTTTGATTCTATTATCTACATTCTTAATTACAGGGATGGAGATATTGTAGATTGGTGGAAAAAACTGATGTCATATTGATTTGAAGGTACTTCAGGGGGTCCTCTTGAAGATGTCCTTCATGAAACACACTTTCACATAGAATCAGTGTTTCTTAGGTATTGCCTGTCTGCGGGATGGTCCAAAGCAGCAGCTTCCTCCAAACACAGACTTTTTGAAAACACCTCTTGTTTGCCATTCAGATTCTATATTCTACTCCATAATGTGTATTTATTAGCTTTACTATTATAAAAGAGTATTCTGTGTCATTATCTACACTATTCATTAATGGGAGATATCCTCTTGCATTTTATAAAGTTGGCCTAAGCCAGAGCGTGTGTCAGACAGTTTCACTGTCTCAGTGTCACAGTGTTTTGAAAGCCTAGACTTACATAAATAAGTACAGATGGCAACCGTTTTTTCACTGCTCCGTCAGCCACATAGTGGTGAATCACTGAGTGGAGATCTCAGAATGCTGCCAGAAGCAGCTAAGTAATATGTTGGTTTTAGGTTACTATAAGAAGGAATTTTGGTGAGTGTGTTTTCTTATTAACAGTTCTCTTGTATATTAGACTGGAGTGGTTTGCTTACCTGCAGTAAAGGAGACAGCCTCTTTGAATTATCTCAAGGAAATAATACTCATCATAGGGCATTTTCAGTGAAGAGAGATGACTGATGTGGTTTTTTGCTTTTGTGAGTGTCCCCGTATATAAGCTGAACCAGGATTCTCAAAGGACACATTCTCACCACAACCAACTCCCTTAACACAACTCTCAAACTTCATTTTACTGCAGTGATCTTGCAATGTACATAAAGTGCATACAGTTTTATATTTGTTGATTGAAAAATATTTAGCCTTAGAAAAATATTTGCTACATAAGCCAACTTTGAACCATTCTTTGAAAATAGACACTAATTCCATTAATCTTACCAGTATTTTCTCCCCTTATCATGACCTCTTTTTTTTTCCTCTGTGAAGAGAAATCAATTTCAAACATTAACTAGCAGCTTTTTCTTTTTAGCTAAGTCACAGTATATCTGTGTAAAAGAGCAAGCTTTCAAACTTGCTTCCTATTTCATTAAAAGTTTATCTTAAAAGATGAGCACTCAAATTAGTGATTTTTTTTATCTTTTTAAAAACACGTTATAAAGCACATTGAGAAAATTCAGACCTATACTTTGATGTAAGGTACTCTTAGTGATTATTGTAGTATGTTTAGTATATTAGTATATTCAGAATAAAAAATGGTCTTGAAGAATCAGTTTTCCAGCGGCTTATCCTGTTGTAGAATAGGCTCCATCTAGACACACAACCCTACATTTGTTCCTAAGCAATACTTCCATCTCTTTTAAATTTATATACAGTGTTGAAACTCTTCAGTAGTTGTTTTATCATGAGTATAAAATAGACCTTCGTAAATACTATCATATTAATATAGTCAACATAGACCAATAAAATGAGTAAATCACTAATGCCAGTGTTATCATCTCATGGTAGGTAAAGAACCTCAGTCTATCAAGCAATTATTCAAATATGTATTGTGAGATATTAAAATATATCATTTGATAGTATCATTGATGGCACTTTTTGTATTGAGGTATAATTAATACATAATATTATATTAGTTTCAGGCATATAATATAATGATTTGGTAGTTGTGTATATTGCTAAATGATCACCATAAATGTATTAATATGTCACCGTACATAGTTCAAAAGAATTTTTCATGTATGTGATGAAAACTTCTAAGATCTAGTCTTTCTCTTAGCAGCTTCCAAATATGCCACACAGTATTAACTCTAGTCACCATGCACATTACATCCCTATGACATACTTATTTTATAACTGGAAATTTGTACCTTTTAACCCCCTTCACCCATTTTGCCCACCCCCACCCTTGTCTCTGACAACCACCAATCTATCTATGAACTTGGTTTTATGGTTTGCTTGTTTGTTTGTTTTTAGATTCTACATATAAATGAAATCATATGGCATTTGTCTTTCTCTGTCTGACTCATTTCACTTAGCATAATGCCCTCGAAGTACATCCATGTTGTCACAAATGACAAGATTTCATTCTCTTTGATGGCTGAATATTTTTCCATCATGTATATATCCCACATTTTCTTTCTTTATCCATCTATGGACACTTAGGTTGTTTCCATATCTTGGCCATTGTAAATAATGGGGCAGTGAACATAGGGGTACATGTATCTTTTCGAGTTAGTGTTTTCATTTTCTTCAGATGTATACCAACTAGTGGAATTACTAGATCATATGGTAGTTCTATTTTTAATTTTTTGAGGAGCCTTCATACTGTTTTCCATAGTGGCTGCACCTAGTTGTATTCCCACCAACAGTGCACAAGTGTTCCCTTTCTTCCACATCTTCAACAACACTTGTAATTTCTTGTGTTTTGGAGGATAGCCATTCTAACAGATATGAGGTGATATCTCACTGTGGCTTTGATTTGCATTTCCCGGATGATGAGTGATGTCAATATCTTTTCATCTGCCTGTTGCCCATCTGTAAATCTTCTTTGGAAAAATGTCTATTCAGTCTTCTGCCCATTTTTTCGTTGGATTGTTTGGTTTTTTTGTTAGTGAGCTTATATGAGTTCTTTGTATATTTTAGATTTTAACCCCTTATGGGATATATGACTTACAAGTATTTTCTCCCATGATGGCACTTGTTTTTAGCTCTTTTTCCCTTTATTCCTTTTTTTGTTTTTGATTCAAGACAAATACGACCTTTTCTAAGATATGTGCATGGTTTTATCAGTTATTTCTATTATATGAGCTCCATCTTTTTTTTTTTTGAGCTCCATCTTCTAACATGATTCCTAAACTGATTTTGAAGGAAGTATCAAGGAATTTTCTAAATTTTTTAATTGGTATGCTTATTATATTATTCCTAAAAGAGAAATTGATCATTTGATAAATTTTAATTGGGGGGGAACCCAATGATTCCCTTTGAAAATAATTGTAAGTTTCTGTTACAAAAAATTTCAAAATACAAAGTGGAGAATACTATAATAAACTCTATATGTCTTTCACACATCTTTAGTCATTGTCAATATCCTGTTGCCCATATTACACTGTCCCCTTCAGCATTTTTTGTTGATACTGATATTGTTTTTCTGGAGTATTTTTCTTAAAGTCCCAGTTATCATCTCATTCACCCATAAAGACTTCAGTAAGCATTGCTAACAGGTAAATATATTTAAATATAACTTAAATATCTTTATCATAGCCAACAAAATTAACAAGAATTTCTTGTTATCATATAATTGTCTATATTTAATTCTCCTCTGTTGTCTCAAAAATATTTTTTAGAGTTGGTTTGTTTGAATCAAGATCCCACTAAGTCCACACATTACATTTGATTGATACAGTTTTTACGTATATATCAGTTCCCTCTTTTAGTTTTTTCTCTCCTGTGTCATTTATTTGTTGAAGAAATTAGATTATTTGACCTATAGAATTTTCTAAATTTTGGATTTTGACTCACAATTTATCTTGGTAATACTTTTTAATGTTTTCTTCTTTTCTGTATGCCTTCTGTAAGCTAATTGTTGTTATGGTGGCTTGATTATATTTCAATTGGTTTTTTGTTTTTTTTTTTTAAAGAATACCCCCCACGGGACACAGTGTTCCCTCTGTTGCATCACAAGCGGAGGCCCATGGTGTCTGCTTATTTCTGGTGATGTTAAAATTGATCAGATGGTATCAGTCTGATCCATCATTATCAAGTCCTCTGTCAACCTTTGACATGTTGATTGTTCCATAGTTTATCAGCATAGTTTCTCCAGCCCACAGAAATTAAATTCACTGATTCATTCCTCACTAAGAGGGAAGAGGCAGCCTGCATTTATTGGGCAATTTCTGTGTGCCAGAAACTTTGCTGGGCAGTTTACTTACATTCTTTCATTTGTTCTTCCCAGAATCTTAGGTATTCCATATTGTCATGAGAGTTTAATAGGTAAAGAAATTATAAATAGAGTTTACTCAAGGTCATATAGCTAGTAAGGGAACCCAGTTATGCTAGTTATTATTTTTATTAAAAATTAACCTGGAAAATAGTAATTCTCATTTATATGTAGAAGTAGAGAAAATAAATTAAACCTAAAGACCAAACCTAATGAAAATGACAATGTCTACGGCATTTGTATTACTATCAATAAAGTGATGTTAATGTCGGGTAGGCTAAGTACTTCCCGTGCCCCAGTTTTGTACCACTGGAGCCCAGCAACTGATTTCCCTCAGTCTTAAATATCCCTTTAATGGACTAAACATATAAGCTATATGGTAGTTCATTTTATGGAAAGCGATGATGTCTGCCAAATAACATTTTTATAAAATGAAAATTATATCGTAAAGCATTTTCTAATAGTGAGGCATGTTAAGCACTCCAGTGTTGATGAGAGAAATCTTGAAATCTTTTCTACATGTCTTTAGACATCATTTGTCTTCATGGTTTGGGGTTAGTGTCCAGAGCAGCAAGTTGATGTCTATATGACCTCCCAAAGTCCTTTGCAATCCTGTGATTCTCACACTGATGAATTCAAACAGGAAAGGATTATTGGGCCAAAACTCAGAGTATCTTCAGAGCCAGAATGTAGGAAAGTTACAAAATACAGATGTCTGTCAGGGATGAGGTCCAAAGGGAGAAGCAGGCCAGAAGTTAGAAATAGATATGTTTTTGTACCAAAAAAAAAAAAAAAAAAGCTTTGAATTTGGCTTTTAACCAAAGGAAGTTTTTTTAAATACTTAGATCAAACTATTAAGCTATAATATTCAGTTGAGATATAGTAAAGTCCTGGGGTTGAGGATATATAGTTGAAAAGAAAATCAGAGTTCATTACATTCGAGGAAACTCAGACCAACTCTCTGTTCCTCAGACTTGTACCTTTTAGAGACTCTATAATCCTATATTTTTCAGTCATGGACAAAATCATCCTAATGCCCTTTGGAATTGTCAGCTTTTGCATATCAAAAATTATAAATGAAAATCAAAGCCTATAAATATTGTATTATCATGGAAGATATGGCAAAAATGTTTATACTTTTTAACCCTAAAAATAAGCCATTCTCTTTTTTTTATGGAAAACTCTATAAAATTAATACCATCTATTTTAATTGTTTACTAAAATTTTAAGAACTGCTTATATTAGGAAATATAAAAGAATTTGTTCTTTGTGGTTTTTGTTTTGTTTTGTTTTTGGGGTTTTTTTTAACTTTTTTAAGAGTGACATGTTCCAAGAATACTTTTTTTCCCTTGGGCAGCAGGGTCAGAGGAAGGAGATCATAATGGGGAACACCCACGAAGGTGCTGACCATTCTCTGTGAATATAAAAATTGACCTATGGGCACAACTATTTGTTGGGTCTTTTTTTTTTTTTAACCCCTGTTCATACTATTTGTTAGTTTTCTATGTTGTGTGTTTTTTCTTTCCATGAATCTTAGAGAAAAATTTGCCACACAAAGCCTGTGATGTACCCCTAAACAGCAAATTAGGTGTCTGTGGCTTTTATTCCAGTCTATGATGTGTTATGAATTTAACTAAATTGTCTTAAAAAGCATTCCCAAAACTCATCTTTTCCACATTACATTCTTTCTACATGATGATTCGCTTAACAGGACATAGGTCACCACCAAATAATGGTGGTCAGTACAGCCAGAAATTCTATCTGCAAATTTATGAAGAAAGAGCCAGTCATTCTAGCCCAGGAAATTTGCCTCTCTGTAGATTTTCTAAGAGATGATTTTGCAAGACTTAGAAAATTATAGGTATCTATGAGAGCCTTCTTTGTTCCCTTAGCCACCTGAAACCTAAAAACAAACCAAGTGAACAGAGCTGTGCTCTAATATGTTTGGTTGGTGTGTAAATACACGTATTTTCTAACACCCTGTGGCTGTTCTTAATGGTAAATCAGAGAAGTATAAGGTTAAGAGCAGTTGGCACTAAACTACAGTAAGTCATTATTTCAGGCAAATTTGACATGACAGACAATAGGAAAAGAATCGTGATCAGTGTCAAAGGCATTCATGTTTTCTTGTAAGGGTATATATCATAGATATGCCTGACTCCTTTTCTTTTGCATTCCGCTTTGGGGCAATAGTGTTGAGGTGCTCATTTGAGAATATGATTGTCTAAGGAATCTATACAGTCCACTCAAGTTTGCTTTGTCAGATTTGAACATATATTTTCAAATTCCAAGTAGTTTTAGTGCTCTGAACAAAATTTAATTATATACTAATAACACAAAAATTAATGCTTCCTGATTTTCAAGTTTATATTCGAATACATTTTACCCATTTTTTAAAATAGATACTCCCCAATGGGTTGTGCTAATTACATTGTCACTTCTTATCAGCTGAATTTATGTATATCTGAAATACAACACTTCACATTTAATTTAATGGTATGAATTTTGTATTCGTTTATAATGTAATATTTCCAGGTAGGGAATGCCTTAAGTTGAATCTTGAAAAGATAAAACATATCTTGTACATGTACTAATTTGTTATTTTTATATGTTCATTTCTTAATCCTTCTTTGAGGAAGCCTTCCCTGATAGTTTCTGTCTCCATGCAGGCCGGAAACGTTGCCCCTCTTTAGAACACCCATATTACCCCGGCCCTATTTATATTACTGATTCCTTCCTTTTCTTTGGCCTTCTTGAGGGCAGAGTTTGTGTGATATTTATCTTTGATTTCCAGTTCCTGTCATAGTACTAAGTGGGTGTTGACTGTGACTGAGTGAAAGTCTAAAATAAAATAGAATAAGATTAGCTTAATGCATTGAGACTCTCTTCTCAAAGTAATTGCCAAGGTAAGACTCTGCCTGCATATTCATTGTAGTCCGGGCTTTACATACTATTGGCATGCTCTGTTTGGTGGATCTGTGAAGCCTACTGAATGAGCAGGCTGAAGACAAGGAGTATTTCTGGTAAAAGTTTTGAACAAAGAGAGTAGCAGCTAGGATTATGCGCTTATTCTGTACAGGGTTCCATTGAGGAGAGGCAGGAAGTTACAGTGGAATCCAAGCTGGAGTTCCGTGTGCTCAAATACGCATAGATAACTACAACACCAAATAGTATGACTAAATGCCATGAGAAAACTTTAAGCTATGTGTGTTCTGGGAGTTCAGAAGAGAAATCACTTCTGATTTCTGATGATTAGAGAAGGGTATTTTGTTATCTCCTTGGGAGGAGTGAAGAGAATGGTTTTGAAAGGTGGACGAGATTTCAGAAGCGTTGATGGAGACAAATCAATGGCAGCTAAAGGCATATGTAGTATAAAAGTAGGAGGTTAGTCTGGGAAGATAGGGAGGGGCCAGAACTGGGGCATAATTCCTTAGGAACGTTAATGGAATTTGCATATGATATCATTTTAACACACTGAGATTTATTCTCCTAAGACACTTATTCAGAATATCAGCAGTCAACTAAGGCTACTATTTTGAAAACTATACAGGGGCACCTGGGTGGCTTAATTGTTAAGCATCTGACTTTTTTTTTTTTTTAAAGATTTTATTTATTTATTTGACAGAGATAGAGACAGCCAGTGAGAGAGGGAACAAGCAGGGAGAGTGGGAGAGGAAGAAGCAGGCTCATAGTGGAGGAGCCTGATGTGGGGCTCGATCCCATAACGCCGGGATCATGCCCTGAGCCGAAGGCAGACGCTTAACCGCTGTGCCACCCAGGTGCCCCAAGCATCTGACTCTTGATTTCAACTCAGGTCATGATCTCAGGGTCATGAGACTGAGCCCCACATGGAGGCTCTGTGCTCAGCGAGCAGTCTGCTTGTCCCTCTCCCTCTGCTCCTTCCCCCACTCGCACATGTGTGCTTGCTCTCACACTCTCTCTCTCAAATAAATAAAATCTTAAAAAAAAAAAAAAAACTACACAGTACAGTCTGCCCCTTAATGGGGAGCTGATTAGGCAGGCCTAGTATCTTCAATTTTTTATGATTTTTTTTCTCTTTCCTTCATGTTATGTGCCTGCAAATAATTCTTATCATACCTCCATCAGAGTCAAAATCACGAGTCACTCTTGCCTGCTTATTAGCAGCTTGCTTTTATCATAGAAACAATACCAGTGAATAAATTAAGTATAGTTGAGAGGCTAATTAACCTCATTCTTAAGCATACATTTATGTATGTGGTGATATATATGATATATATAAAATATATATTAAATAAATGTAAATATTGTCAAAAGTTGTGAAGAGACTGAGTTTTACCTCATTTGCAGTCCAATAGCTTAGCCTGCCACACTCCCATAGAAACTGATAGAAAACACAGAAGTGCTGGATCAGAGATGAATGACAGCTTATTACGTACAACAGAGTGCACATGTGCTGGTTTTCAAGCCTCAGTTTCTTTAGGGCAACATGAAAAGAGCCAGGTGACACTTGCACACACAGTGAGTTACATTACAGGAGAGGAACCCAGAACATGGGGAGCCTGAATGTTTTATAATTGGCAGTAAGCGTGACTGCCCTTTTCTTTGTAGGGAGACATTATCTCGGTTTTCTGTAGTTATTTGCTATACATATATCCTTGAAAAGATAGTCTGGAAAAAAGACAATGCCTCAATGCCTTTACCTCTAAGATGTGTGGAAACATGATAGGCTCATGGAGAATTATTTCCCAACAGACATACCGTAAAGGACCTCTGTAATGACAACACTATTCATCTAATTGAGGGATCAGCAAACTACATGGCCTGAAGGCCAGATACAGCCCACCATCTGTCCCTGTAAATAAAATTTCCTTAGAATACAGACATATACTCATTCAGGTATTATCTACATGCTACAATAGGCAAAGTCATGTAGTTGAAACAGAGAGCACATTATTTGTGTATGTGTGTGTGTATATACATATGTATATATATCAAACACTTGAGGTGTGTAAGTGTGTATATGTACCTCAAGTGTTTGGTATCTAGTCTTTCCCAGAAAAAGTTTGTTGACCACTGTTCTAGTTTAAACATTTATGACAAGCCTTTATAAAATACACTAAGCTTGCTTTTTGTTCTAAAATATTTTCAGATTTTTAAAAGTTATTCTGTAATCCCTATTGACTTCTTCTCAACTGTTAAGGGTTATACTATCTGTCCTGCAGTTCTCTTTCTTATTGTAAAGGGTTGTTAAGAGTGGTTATCAATGATAATTGTATTTTTAACTTTTTTAGTTTTAAGAAGTGTCATATAGCAAATTATTGCAGTATAAGTATTTGGTTTATGAACATTGCTTATTTGTCAGGTTGCATAGTTTTGAAATCCTGCACAATCAGGTAGCTAAAATATGGGAGTCAGTATAATGAAGTGAATAAGGTCTCTGGGTTCTAGAATCCAACAGTCCAGGCCCTATAATTTATTATCACTGAGATCCTTGGCAAGTTGTGTAACCCTTTGGTGGTTTCCGGTGCTTATCTATAAAATGGATATACCCTTAACTAACTTACAGAATTACTACGAGGATTAGAATAAAATCATATAAATTTTGGCACACAGTGTGCACTTAAAAATATGAACTCTCTTCCTAAAATATAAACTTTAAGAAGCAAACCCTATATTTATACATTTAAATTTATATATCATTATATTTACCTGTTACTGTATTTATATGTATTATTTTGTATATTATATTTGCTTTAAAGTTGGGAGGAGCTAGAATAATCTAATCCCATCATCCTAATTTTTTAGAGATAAGAAAATTGAGGTTCACATTGGTTATGTGACTTCAACTCAAAGTGACAAAACCAGTTAGCAACTAAATTTAGACAAGAAGTAAGCTCTCCCTGATTCTCAATTAGTGTTCTTTACAGTATACTATGTACATTTCATTGCTTCATGCAAATGAGTAAAATACCTGAACTGTTAGAGATGAGACTAGAACACAGTACTGAGTTTAGGACTTGTATTCTTATTTTTAAAAAAACCATAAAATAGTAAAGTTGCCTTTGCTTTAAGTTAGTTTGACTCAGAAATTCTTAATATACTTTGTTATTCCTCCGTAAGGAAAAATATTATCTTGAAAGATGTCATTACACACCTGCATTTGCTTGAAACTTGGTAGCTTGATAAATTGATAAGATAACTGGGTCATATGTTAAGTTTTTTGAAAATCCAACCCAAACATAGATCCTAATAAAAGAATGTTACATATTTCCTTTTAAAGGCTAAAAAGTATTTCTCAGGGCTCTTAAATTACCATATTTTGATACCAAGGGAAAATAAAATCTGGACTTAGAGTCTTGTTTGTACTTAGAGGGTTTTCCGGACAGGAAGGCAGTCTTGATGCAATGCAGTAAGCCACAATACCAGTGGGGCATTACAGGTGAAAACTCTGCAGCTGTACCCCTTCACCACAATGTATTACAACTGTATGCTGGAATATTTCCTGTACAGAAATAGGGTTTGGTTAACTTTGTTTCCCAAGAGTAGATCACATTCAAATGTTATAAAATCATGATTTCCTGCATTTGAATACTTGTGGTTTCTCAACTGTTTCCAATATTTTAAGGTTTTCTTTTTTTTTCTGTATGACTTCTATTAGTTGAAGATGTATAGAAGCTTTTCTTTTCCTTCTTCAAAATCAACTAAAAACCAGATACATGTAAAAAGAAATAATATTATAAAGTAAAAACATTTGAGAATGCAAACATATTTATATGTCGTAATTAGACAGTAAATTTATACTTTGAAGTAGAAACCAAAAAATCAGCAAGTATCACTATCAGAATACATTTTGAAATTACTAACTATTGAAAAGTGTCTCTACTCAATTGCATTTGTTCTGGGTAATGAATGTTTCTCCTGTTATTATAAATAACTGATTATAAAAAATGCTCTTCATATTTAGAAGTACAGTTAAGTCATAATTATAAACCTCTTCTGTATTGTATTAAGGCAGTGCTGAGGTGTTTTTTAGCTTATCAGGTTTTAATGATTATATTGTTGTCCATTTATCCCAATTTCTACATATACATTGTCTCTTCCAGTCACCCCCTCAATCCACTATTTCATGCTCATACCTTTCTATGTTTTAACTGTTTACTTACCTACTCTCTTCCAGTCATCAATTAAAAACTCTGTAACCTATCTCTAATCTTTCCAATGCACTCCCCCTGGGGAATATATTTGGCATTAATACCACTTTGAAACTGTTAATAAATGCAGCATATACTTTTAATTGGTTAATGAGGTAAAATAATGGTCTATTACAAAATAAGACTTTCACAACAATTACTCTTTCCAAAGTTATCAACCAGGAATATTCCAGTGTGAAAAGTCTCTGCTCCACCCCACCCCAGGGGTATATGTCAGGAAGCATTTGAAGAAATTGATTAATTTTAAGTCTGCTTAAGGCAGTGGATAACAGATAAACTTTTCAGCTACCCAGAAAGTTTAAAAGGAAAAGCTGCAGAATGAGATGTTTACACAGGCTTTGAAAACCTCAAACAGATACCTGGGAAACCAAAACAACATAGATATGCCTAGGGCTGTTTACTTGCCCCAGGCTCTGCACATGCACAGCACTGACCCGAGAAGGCCCTACACTCTCTCCTCTGGCTAACCTTAAGGCTCTGTGCAAGCAGGAAGGGAAGGCTAAGGCAGAGTTGAAAGCATGTCTCAACAGGCACACACAGCATCTCAGCCGACTTGAGAGCTTATTGGTTCTACACTATTAAGGAAATCTCTAATCATTAACTGACCACTAAGTGCATCAAGTAGAGACTTCAGTGGCCACACAAAAAAGAATACATACTTTTCAGAATTGGGTCACAAATGTTACTAAGCACAAACAATGATTACAACAAATAGTAATGACGAGAAGCCTTGGGCAAGGGAGAGAGCCTGATTTCCGCAGTTGGAAATTAACAATATAATAATATTTATTTATTAACAATATAATTGTAATAGAGCTAATACTATTTATTAACAATAAATTTATTAACAATATAGTAATAGAGCTAATGCTGATTAACATAATAAAATTTTATATCATTTTAAATGTCCAATTTTCAACAAAAAAGTATGTGATATGCAGAGAAACAAAGTATGGCCCATATATGGGAAAAGCAATCAATAGAATCTGTCCCTCTGAAGCCCAGATGTTGACCTTGCTAGACGAAGACTTTAGCCACCTATTTTAAATATCTTCAAGAATCTAAAGAAAACCATGTCTAAGGAACTAAAGGGAAATATGAGAGTGACTTGGAATCAATTATATCAATAAAGAGATAGGTATTATAAAGAAAAAAGAATCAAATAGAAATCCCAGAGTTAAAAAGTATAGTAACTGAAATGAAAAATTTACTAGAGGGGCTTAACAGCAGATTTGAGTAGGGAAGAAAGAGTTAGTAAGCTTAAAGATAGGTTGCTTGAGATTATTGAGTCTAAAGAACAGAAAGAAAAAAGAATTAAGACAAATGAACAGAACCTCAGAGACCTGTGGAATACCACCAAGTGTATCTAGAAGGAGAGGAAAGAGAAAGGAAGTATATTTGAAGAAATAATGACTGAACACTTCCCAAATTTGATGAAAACATTAGTGTACACATCCAAGAGTTCTGAACTCCAAATAGAATAAACTCAAAGATTTCCACACCAAACCAAATCAAACGGTCAAAAGACAACTTTTTGACTCATCATATATATATGGGATGATCAGTAAAATCAACAACTGATTTCTCATCAGCAGCCATGCAGACCAGAGGCAGAGAAATAATATATTCAAAGTGCTGAGAGTAAAAACTTAAAGAGAAAACATTCGCCAAATTAAGTAACTAAAAAGACTGGGATAAATGATAAAGATCAAAATGGATTCCACATTCAGATTTCTTCCTAAAAATCCACTTTAAAGAAATGGGAATGTGGAAATTGTAAATGACATGTTATGAGGTGTGTTTTTCTTCTTTAAAATTAATGAGTTGAAGAGCATAGGATTTATAGCCAATAGGTCTGTCTTATTAAATGTGTGCTCTTGAATATGATACCTGACTTCTCTGAGCCATAGTTAACTTATCTGTAAAATGGGAATAATTTTTCCTCACTAAAATAGTGTATAAGAAAAATCTTTGTAAATTGTAAAGGGCTATTCACAAGGTAGTTTCTTCTGCCACAGCTGCCGTCAGTATTATTATTACATAAATAGGGATGATGGTGGAAAAGCAGCTGTTCTTCCCCCTACTCACCTGTTGACTTGGCATCCTAGGAAATCTGGAAATGTAGTGGGAGGAGTAATAAAGATGGTGTCCTCTGCCTTAACCAGGCTTTAATAACTTAGTCCTGAATGAAAGTTCCAGCTTTGTACTCACTAACCAGCCCTACATAGCTACTCTGCCTCTATTTTTTCTAATACAAACTAAAAGACAATTGAAGCAAGACTGATAGAATACATCACTTGCTAGATCACCTCCTCTCTACCAACTCTTTATTATACACATAAATACAGGGAAGACACTTCTTCTCTGTCCTTTTCCTAGGTTGCTTAGTGTGACTGAGTGGGCAAAGGGGCAATGGCCCAGCTTCAGCAGCCCCTGCACAAAGAAATCAGAGCTATTTATCTATGAGGACAGATGGGCACTTGCAACCTTGCTAATAGTCTTGGCAGTACTATTAAGTAATAAAAACAAATTAAGTGCCAAAATATTCTTTGTACCAAAAATATTTTTAAATAGCCAACACACATGCAAATCTTCCCAAATTAGCCATCAAATGGAAACAAATTGTGGAATAACATTTTAAATGCAAAAATACATGTGCTCTTACCAACTGGCAGAAATACAACCTAAAATATATTCATATGCAAAGACCACATATGCTTAGAGTACGGTTTATTATGTATGGCTGGCTAATTTTTTAGATTCTGTCAAATAATGGATAGGAAAACAAAATGTTATAAAAAAATATATATAATCTTGACAGTCATTTGAAATGTACCATGTGTTACATGTGGAATGTTTTCCAGTGAAACCAATTTACTTGTTCCCACTTCCCATGACTCAGTATTAGATATTCAAGCTTTCTAAACTATTTTTTGGCAACCAAACTTCCTTGGAATAGTCCTCTTTCCTTCAAGTTATTCAGCACAGGCATTAATAATAAATCCTCAGTTATAGATATGTAACTAAGGATCATTCACATCATCTCTTTCGAATGTAAAAGCACATAATAAAGTTATTTAAATAGATCACACAAAACAGAGCCCAGAGTTATTCCTTGAGAATAATTAATTGCTACCATATGAAGCACAATATGACTGCATTCAATTTTTAGTTTAATTGTGTTACTACTAACCTAGAGATTAGTAGGGCAATGTCAATTCCTAACTGTAAGGCAAAAGAAGATTAGTGAGCTAATGAAAAGTTTGTTAAAAGTGAGTGTGATTGCAGAATAAAATGGAAGGGCTCAGTATATAAAACAGGATCTTTGTAAAACAGAAGACTGTTTAGGAAGGTAAAAGTGTTAACTTTTCATCACCTATCTTCATTCATTAATTTAAAAACTTTTTTAAGCATATACCACATATCAGACTTTGTCCTATGAATTTGCTGGAGAAATAGCTGGAGTTCAGAATCCTTCTCAAGAGAACACACAGAATGCAAGCCAGATCTCAGGAAGGAGCAGTAGGCTAACTTTCAGAACCACAACCGTTGTCTCTAAGCCTCCTAAATCAGGACTCAGTTCCAACACATGTCTCTCTTCCCTCTCTCCTACTCACTACCCACACTAGGAGATTTATCCCCTCTTTTTTTTTTTAAGATTTTATTTATTTATTTGAGAGTGAAAGCTCACACAAGTGGGGAGAAGGGCAGAGGGAAAGGGAGTAGCAGACTCTGCGCTGAGCAGGGAGCCTGATGTGGGGCTCAATCCCAGAACCCTGAGATCATGACCTGAGCCAAAGGCAGACGCCTAACTGACTGAGTCACCCAGGTGTCCCAGGGATTTATCCCCTCTTGTAGAGACACTGATTTGCATCACTTTTTCCTTCTCTTACCAGCTTCCTCTCTTCTATCTCCCAAACCCTCCACTGAGCCCTCTGGAACACTTGATCTATGATTAGTGAACTCCCCTAAGCCTCAATCTCTTCTTCAGGCTTTTCCCCTGCCCCTTTACCTTAAATAAAAATCTTGCTGTCCCCTGGGACTCTGTGTACCATTGTAACCCTCTGAGGTGGAGACTGTTCATTCCCTCACATCTCTTTTTACCTCAAGGTCAGGAGATAAGATGTTCTTGCTCACCAATGCCACTTGCCTCTACTCTTCTACCCTCCTGTAAAATCTCCCTGCTCTTTTGTGACTCATTCCATCTAATTATTTGTCCTCCACACGCCTCTTTGTTGTTGTCATGTACTACCTTTTGGGTCATCTCCCTAATTCTCAGAAGTCTTTGACCCATGGCTTCTTTTTTTTTTCTTTCAAGTTTTTATTTAAATTCTAGTTAGTTAACATATAGTGTAATATTACTTTCAGGAATAGAATTTAGTGATTCATCACTTAAATACAACACCCAGTGCACATTACAAGTGCCCTCCTCAGTACCCATCACCCATTTAGCCCATCCCCCACCCTTCACCAGCATCAACATCCTTGCAAATGACCCAGCCAACACACCAGCTTGATCTCCTCACTCTAATGATCTTCACAACATGTAACTACTCACTCTCACACGCAAGCCCCGGACCTTGTCATCACCCCGAACTGTTCTGCCTCCTAAATCATTCATTCCAGCATCTCATCCTACTTGTGGTCTCTCTCTCCAGCCTGCTCACTCACCAAGCTCTGCTATAGGCTTTCATTAAATTATATATAAACCTATATAAACTATATATAGACCTATCCCTGCTTTCTCCCTGTCCGTCAGCTCACTCTGTTTTCTCATCCCCTTTTAACCAGTTTATATTCTTTTTCTTTTTTTTATTGAAGTTTTTATTGATTTGAGAGAGAGAGCATAAGCAGGGGAAGTGGCAGGCAGAGGGAGAGGGAGAAGCAGGCTTTCCGATGAGCAGGGAGCCTGATTCGGGGCTTGATCCCAGGACCCTAGGATTATGACCTAAGCCGAAGGCAGACACTTAACCAATGGATCCACCCAGGCGCCCCAACCAGTTTGTTTTCTTAATTCATCTTTTATAACACCCTCTTGTAAATAAATACCCTGAACTTCGATGCTTTTTCCATTACACTCTCCTGACAAAAGGCTAAGGCTGGACAAACTATAGTTGTGTATCAACACATTGGCTCCCTCTTCCACTCTTCAGAACAGCCAACTCCTGACTCCAGATTTCCACTTGAATAGCTCATTGCTACCTCTAACTCATCCTTCCTAAAAATGAACTCATGATCTCCCCTCCTCTACCCCACATATACCACAAACCTACTCCCCAGTGGGACAGATCAGTCTTAACCAACTCAGTAAGTGACCTCAGCATCCACACAGTTGCTTGGGCCAGAAACCTGGGAGTCATCCTTGACACCTCCCTCTCCTTATATCTAATCAATCAATAAATTTTTATGTCCCAAGAATCTCCCACACATCTCTCTGCTGCCACCAACCATACTGTAGTTAGACCACTGTACTCGCTCGCTTCCTGCCTGATCCTTTCACATCCAGGCTTGCCCCTTTTTAATCCATTCTGTACACAGTATCAGAAGCTTTTAAAATAAACATACATTTGACTCCTTACTTCTTTGCTTAAAACCCTTCAAAGATATCCCATTGATGTGAAGGTAAAGTCAAAAATCCTTAACACGGCCTAAACACAATAGTTTTTATTACCTACATTTCAAAATGAGGGAATTAAGGCTCAGAGTCATTAAATCAGTTGGTCAAGGTGTAGAGCATCCTATGGGAGTGTCATACCAGAAAGACATTTTATGATGGAGAAATAAAATACAAAGGTTTTATCTGCATGGTTTATAAATTTATGGCTCAGTGTGTATCTGAATGAACAATTGACTAAAATTACCTTTAAAGTACTAATTGTACTCATTATTAGCTTTTCATCAGAAGTTTCGAAGACAAATACATTCTTATAATGAGGGAAGGGATCATATGTGCTTTTGCAAATGTACTTAAGACATACAGTGTAAAATTTTTTCAACAGAAGTTTATTTGGAGTGAATTTATTAATACCCCCTTGTTAACCAAGGAAAACAGGGTGTACAAAGGAAAATCCTGACAAACACATAGCTGACATGTTTGGGGATTTATTTCTATAGTAGTTTTCTATTGTTTTCTGAATTTTCGGAGTTATCTGTAGTGTTCAAATTGAAGTGTGTAACCACAGAGCCAGCCTCACACAAAGTTGTGAACTAAATAGTTTGTCTTTGGCTCTCCTCCAAATCTCTCTTTTTGAACTCTTCACAACTCCCCTCCCCTAAGTTCCAGTGTTGGTACAGTCCACTTTTACTGCCCTTAAACTGCCTCATGGCTTCCCACAATGGTTGCCAGCTTGTATTGCCTTGCCTTATATTATGGACCTATTCCAACCCTCGCCTTGCACATCAAAACTTACTAGATTTTTTTTCCTTAAAGCCCCACTCTGCTTTCTAATGTGACAGCCGATTTTCATAAGCTATCATGTATTAATTTTAATGGAGAACTTCTGCAGACCATACCAGAAACAAGTCTTGTCTTTTCACTCTATTTTCTGTGTAACCTCTCAACAAGAAGATAATTTTGAACTTTACATTCTATTATTTGCATTACAAAAAAACAATATGTTTTTTTTAAATATGCTTTTTCTAAACTCATTTGCCCTCTTCCACATCTTACCCCCTTCCCACATCTTATCCACCTCTGGTTATGACTGTCCTAAACCAAAGGACTGACTCATTGGCAGTCACTGGCAGTCCAGAGGGGAGATAAGCAATGAGATATTCCTTATCGCTCAAGTAATAGCCAATACGGATGGCCACATTTTAATAGATGTGCAGCAGAAAACTGTATTGAACTATGATTACAGTGTTCCTAAATATCCAGGTTCTAGGCTTATTATTTTCTTCTCACAAACCCAACCCATCGTAAGAAATCTGGCAAGTAAGACCCTTAATCACAACCTCGCCACTCCTGGAAAAAACACCCAAGCTTCAGAAGTGTTCTTTGAGCATGAGAAGGATAAATAATTCATAGCTAACATTTTTTAAGCTTTTACTATGTGGTATTATATGAGATGCTTTGTCTCTTTTGATTCTCACAATTCCTGAGATAGTTCTGTTACTATCTCCTTTTTAGAAATAAGGGAACTGATGTTGGAGAAATTAATATGCCCAAGAACCCATAGCTAATGGAGCTAGGAATTGAATCCCATTAGGTCTGACTCCAAAGTTCATGCTTTCATCTTCTGTACTTCTTTGTTGAGAATTTTTAATGTGCCAGAGATGGACTGAATCACCCAGTATGTATGTATACATTCATTCATTCATTCATTCATTCATGAATTATTCATTCATTCATTCAGCAACTTTCTTTTTGAACATTCACTGTATACACTTTGCCAGGTGCTATGGAAATCCAAAGCTCAGCCAAATGGAAATCATTCCCTCAAGGAATGTGCCTACCAGGGAAGATGTCTTGTGTAGAAATAACTATAACATGAGGTATACAGTGATAAGAGCTATGAAACAGATTCCCTTTTAAAAAAACTATTGGAGTTCAGGAAAGGGAGAGCATTTCTGCATCTGGGGAGGTGAAAAGGCTCAAAGAAAGGTGGTATTTCATTTGGACCTTGATAGATGGGAAGGATTTAAAGATAAGACAATGAGAAATGAGGGGGTGTACAGGTATTTTAGGCTGAGAGAGAATATAGGAACAAAGACCCAGAGAGGGAAAAGTTAGAAAAAAGTATGTCATGGAAAGCAAGAAGGGAGAGAATGTCAAGAAATGGATAAAAGTGGACTACTATGAATGTGTTACTTGTCCTCATCACTAAACAGAACATATGCTTCTATTTCATCCCCCTGTCAGCCTCTTATGCATATCCATTTTGTTCCCCTTTTTCCCAGTAAGCATCTCTCCATATATGGATGCTCAAGTCCCTCTTTAAAGAAAAAAAACTGTTATGGGTGGAGGTAAAATTTATTCCCATTGAAAGATAGGAATCACTTATTTAGAAAAGGAAGGTTAAGGAGAAATCTATTCATTCAGGAAGCTTCTGTTAAGATCCTATTATGTCCCAGAAACTCTTAGATGCTAAGAAAAATTTTTTAAATAAATATGCCATTTTTGCCTCAAGGATCTAGGGTCAGCCAAAGGAGACAATTATGTTAAGTAGGGAATTGCGAAGTGTAATGAGTTTTTTGATAGAGGAGTGTATTAGATACAGAAGTGACACAAAGCATGAGAGACTATGGACTCTGAGAAACAAACTGAGGGCTTCAGAGGGGAGGGGGTGGGGGAGTGGGATAGACTGGTGATGGGTAGTAAGGAGGGCACGTATTGCATGGTGCACTGGGTGTTATACACAACTAATGAATCATCGAACTTTACATCGGACACCGGGGATGTACTGTATGGTGACTAACATAATATAATAAAAAAACATTAAAAAAAAAAAGTAGTGACACAAAGGAGGCAGCAATCAGCTCTGAGGATGTTAATTAGGGAATGCATCCAAAAGAAAAAACACACTTGAGCCCAGTCCCTTTTATTTTTTTTAAGACAAATGGGATTAACCCACATGTTGTATTCTAAAGCTTTTTTTTAAATTTAGTGATGTATCTTGGATGTCTTTTGTGTTAGTATATATAGATATTCCTTATTCATTTTAATGGTTGGATAGTAATCCATTCTGTAGATCTGCCTGTTATATTTAACTAATCCCCTCTTAGTGGGTATTTGAGTCATTTTTAATTTCTTACTAATACACCCAGTGCTGAAATAAATACACACTTGCATTGGAATCTCTGTAAACAAATTCTTAGATGTGTACTTCCACACATTTGATAGATACTGCCAAATTACCCTCCAAAAATATTGGGTGGAAATTCTTATTCCCACACCTGTGCAGAAATTGGAACTGTCAGTCTTTTAAAACTGCCAGAGTAATAAATAAAAAATATTACATTGTTAATTTGAATTTGAATTTAAATATTAGTGAAGTTGGGTATCTTTTCATGCTTCCTGGCCAGTTACTTTTCTTTTTCTGTGAACTAATTACTGTCAGAGTCTCCAATTTTACCATATGCAAGCTAATAAATCAGCCTGTTAGTGTTCGTGGCTGCTGGCAGAAGACATAAGACTCGTGGGTCAGACACAAAGAACATTATTGCTCCGGACACGACAAGTAACACGAGCATCGTTTGCATTGGCTCCTCTTGCCCCCAGGTCCCACAAGGGCACTGCCCAAGGGCCCTCGGGGATGGCTTGCATGCAGTAGGTATATGGCACAGGCAGGAACACGGAGCTTGTCAAATCCACCCTCTTTAGAGTGAGTCTGCTCTTCGTCCTGGAGAGAGACTTTCCCACATCCCTCAAAGTTATTCTCTGTAAACACAACCTAAGAACTAGCCCCCGTTAACAGCTTTCAGGGTCTTGCATCCTATTCATAGCTACAATAACATGTAGGGAAGTTCAGGGCCCATGGCTAATTGCCTTTTCCAACATCTTCCTTTTCTTATTTTTCTATATGCTTATTTATCATTTTCTCATTGATTTGTAAGCACTCTCTGCTACCACAACAATTATTCCTGGATCTATCATTGAATATCACCTATCTTACCCTAGTTTGCTTTTTTTTTTTTAATTTGATTTTATCCACTGTGGTTTTATGGGGTTTTTTCTTCCATGGGTTTCATGCCATACCTATAAGAAGCTGCCCTATTGTGATAAAAATATAACTACATCAAAAACTAATGATGTACTGTATGGCAACTAACATAACATAATAAAAAGAAACGAAAAAAACCAAAAAATATAGGTCAATTACACTTGAATAAAAAAACAAAGGAAACAAACAAAAATATTAACTTATTTTTTTTCTCTTATGCTTCAGTTTGGGCCTTTAACATTTTGATCCTTTTGGAATCTACTTTCATGTAGGAATGATGTAGGGATCCACTTTGGTTTTGCCAAATGGCTAGACAGTTCTTGCACCCTCATTTCCTGTCTTTCCCTACTTGTTTGAAATGGTATCTTCCTTACTATTTATCTGTACTTCTATACTTATATCTTATACTATTTTTTGTTCTATTTCTTCTAATCTATTTGTAGGCTACTACTAAACCTTATCTTTTAACTCTGATAGCTTTATAATACACTTAACAGCTGGTAGAATTTATTCCTCATTTTTTCTCTTTTATTTAAAAACTTTCTTGGCTGTTTTCACATAGTATTCTTGAATGGGTTTTTTAAAGTAGTAAACAGGGTGAATATAACTATGAAAAGAAATTCTAAACTGTCTTTTTCAGACATCCCTTTTTAAAAGTCTTGTTCATGTTATAACTTTTATGGTTATTTTGCATTTCAACAAATATAGAACTGTATCATAGTTTCTATTTGCAACTTCTAAAATCTTCTTTATTTTAATATAGATTCCTTGTAGTTTGGAATACTGGGATGAACTCCAGAAGGTTTTTGTTGCATTTCAAGAATTTAGTCTGTCTGAAAGCAAAGTTTGTGAACTGCAGTTGCCGGATATCAATCTTGTGAGTGACCAGAAGAAACTGGTATCCTCGGATCTTTGGAGAATTGTCTTGAACAGCAGTCAAAATGGTGCTGACGACCAAAGGTAACTCGGTGAAAAATGAAATAGTGACATTATACTGAGAGGCAGTCATCAAGTCATCGTATCTGGTGACCCCTCACGTAGCCATATCTCAGCTGACTAGCAGCTGCATTTGTGTGAACTATAGATGAGAACTAGGACATAAGACAGAAGCTGATATAGCAGAGTCTGCGTACTAAAAATCCTGTGTTGTAGGTAAAGTACAGCCTTGTGAGCCCTCACGATAAGAACCTGTTCCTTAAATATAAAAGCAAAAAGTGCAAAAAACAAACTACCAAAAAAAAAAAAAATCGAGCCATCCTGAACAAAAAATACCAAGAAAAGAATCATTAATTCCTCAACAGACTCTTAATGACACAGTAAACAATATGTGTCAGTGATAACCCTGCAGCATTAAGAGAAAGGTTAAATAAATGCTATTGTCTCCTTCTAAAAAGATAAATTTTGGAATTATTTCTTTCTTAAGTGGTTTTATTTTTTTCTTAAATATTTTATTTATTTATTTGAGAGAGAGAGCCCACAAGCAGGGGGAGGGGAGAGGGAGAAGCAGACTTCCCACTGAGCAGGGAGCCTGATGCAGGGCTTGATCCCAGGACCCTGGGATCATGACCTGAGCTGAAGGCAGATGCCACCCAGGTACCTCTCTGAAGTGGTTTAAAGAAAAACTTTAGAAGACCTCTAGACATTAGAAAAACTTGGCTAACCAAAATGACTTCTATCCAAAGGATTTTTAGATAGCTGTACATTGTATTTGGCCATAATGAATCTGTAGAGCGGTAGACTTCAGGTGTTCTGTATCATGTCCCCACAACTTCCTGTCCCACATCTCCTACAGGGTATCTGGTTAATGGCAAAGGAGGGCCAGACTGTCCCTATTTTCAATGTTTGCCTGCTTGATACATCCACTAACTTAGAGTAGAAAAAAAACTGGCTTCAGTAACCTATTCTTCAGTATGTCTTCTCATTTACATATCCCTATTAGTTAAGCCTTTCTGTTCGTGCTCCCACAAAAGACAAGAAAAATATACTAAATCACAGTCAGCGGAATCATTTTCTTGGGTCATATGATAACGCGTGTACCATGAGCTCAGGCCCATGTTGCTGTCTATCACTCTCAATGTCCCACCTTCCAGTTCTCCTGATGAACTGGGTTTAGCATTATCTTACTCCTTTTATATAATCCCTCCTTTTTTCCCCCAAACAACATTCTGGCACTAACAAAGAGAAAAAAACATCCACCATTCATAACATCTGCAAATCAACTATTTTCTCTTTTCTGTGTTACCTTTATCTTTGCCCATGACTATATGCCTTTACAAGGTTATAATTGTAGTACATCATTTTGTATTCTGATTCCTACTTTATATTATAAAGAGCTGTGAATGTTTTCTCTTTTCTTAATTAGTAATACTATTTGTTCCTTGAAGAGCATTTGGGAAATAAAGAGA
Source organism: Ailuropoda melanoleuca (assembly GCF_002007445.2). Lineage (NCBI taxonomy): Eukaryota > Metazoa > Chordata > Mammalia > Carnivora > Ursidae > Ailuropoda > Ailuropoda melanoleuca. The sequence continues at coordinate 67,481,371 of NC_048226.1, forward strand.
ATGCCATCACCCATGGCCATTTCATACTGATAACCTCTGTTAACATTTTAACAGTAGTCTCACAGTCTTTTCCGGTGATTACTTTGTGTGCTTAATAATAATGTTTTATACTTTATATATTCTATTTCTAGGTCATGTGGGCTCTTTAAGAATAATTACCTTCTTTTATATTACCTACTGATTATAGTAAAAATATATTAGAGGAGTGAGATCTTAATTTCACCTATATATGTAATGCAGCAATGAAAAGAATACCCATCCTGTGAGGTGTTAGCAAATGTATAGGAAGATTGCCTATTCTAAGTACAGGTTACCTAGTCAGAAACCAGGAAATCTCAGAAAATAGAGCTGTAAAAATGTTTTTTATCTGAGTTTCCTTAATAGTATCAAGTTAGAAATCATTTCTTGATTCTAATTATGAAAGAATGCATTTTCAGCATTGAAAGAAGCATTCTCGACAAGATTAATTCCTCTGAATTTGAAACATTCATAAAAATTACTTTTGTGGTAAGCTTAGTACTACAGAAACGTGGAACCTTTAGGGAATGGAAATTTATGCAGACAATCAAATTCAGGCAATTTTTCACCAAGCTTTTGACATTGTAATCACAGATCTTTTGTCCTCACCTGGGATTTTTCAAGTTACCTAATATTTCACAATTGATCTTGCTTAGTTTGACATTAACCATTTTTCAAATAGAATTTGATATTAATGAAATTAAATTTAAAGAGTTAGTTTAAAAGTCAACTTCATAAGACCCTACTAAGACACTTTTCAAAAGGGACAGTAAATAAATTTTATCCAATTTCTAGAAAGAAAACATTAGGCTTCAGTAATATGTCAGCATTTCATGAAGAAACAAAACTGCTGCAGTTAGCTCCAGTATATTCTGTCGTGAGAAATTTAGAACTAGACAAAAACCTGATGCTTTTATGATTAGAGATTATCTCGGTGGTTTGAAAAGAATATGCATCAGACTGTTGTACATTCCAGGAAGAAAGTTCATAAAAATAAGTCCTACGAAGCTTAATCTTAAAAAGAAAAAAGAGGAAGAAAAAGCAAAAGGCATCTTGCCCACAATTGGCATAAAGTTGCAACAGTGTAGGGCAGCTCAGTGGTAATGGCATCACTGTATGTATGTAAATAGAAGCACTATTTAATAGAGAATGCAGAGTTAGGAGACCTGAATTTATGTCCTGACTCCATCACCAACTAGGTATTTGGCTTTGAGAAACTGATCTTTAAGCTAAGGCCTTAAGATCTGAGCAGGAGCTAACAGGTCCAAAGGCAGGTAGCCTTCATTACAAAGGACTGGAGACAAAAGAGCCAATTTCTTAAACCTTAGTCTGTTTATCCCATACAGGTATATTATCTTTAATGCAATGCCTGTGTGCTTGTAATAGTTACATTCCACCATCTTTAACTAGTGGTTTGCTTGATCATATGAAAAGGAATGATTGGTAATGGTGGTGCTTTTTTGAAGGTAGCATTCAAAGTAGAGAAACTTCAAGGTTAGTTTCCACTATAGTATTGACCTCTTAGGAGACTTCTCCTATTTGCTGCATACTGGACTGGAGGCAAGAGATAAAACCTTTAAGCCCTGATCAGGATATCCATTTCAGCTATTTATCTTTAATCTAATCATGTATGCATTTGCCTACACTGGTTGCTTAAGCCTAAATAAACCCCCTTTATCAGTTAGGTCCTGACAAGAAACAGAAGGCACACTCAAACTTGAAGATTGTGGAGAGTTTAATGAAAGGACTATTAACAAAAGTGTGGGCAGGATTAAGGGATGGTACAGTACCCTGGGGCTAGGAATCCTGGGGAACCATCCCATTCTTAGGCCTGAAGGAGCCAGGGGAAGACATACCCTCACTCCACTCTCCTCTCGCCTTCTAATCTCCTATGGGCACCTCCTACTGGCTGAACCAGAGGACAAGACAGAGGACAAAGCAGCTTGTTGATACAGTCCAGTGGCAGAGAAGAGGATGGAGAAGGGTAGAAAGTGTGGATCTAGTGAGCAAACAGAAGGTATCCAGCAATTACACACTCTATTTGGAATATATAGTTTCTTACCCAGTAACTGACCCTACAAGGAAAAAAAGGGAAACAGAGTGGTGGGCCCAGCTCTCAGGTTTTGGGCCACTCTGCTAGGTTCCCTGGGTTTGGAATCAATTTGATGTCTTCTGATGGATCAAAACAACCGTCTAATTTGTTTCCCGCCTCTTACCCTCACGCCAAAAGACTAATCCTAGAAGCGTGTGACTTTGTCAAGTCATACAAATTACAGGCAACTATCATGAAACACAATAATAACTGCAGATCTTGATATATAGGTCCAGTTAACTTTATTACCAGTTGATAATGCTCAACTGTGTTCACCTGTGCCAAGTCTTTGGTGGTTGGTTGTGCATATTGCACTGTCATTTCTCACAACATTGGAACATATGAAAGCAGATTACTTATAAGGACTTTTTATCCCCACCCCCAAAATGCTGATTAATGGAAGAAGGCGTCTTAGAAAAGAAGTGGCTTAAGGGTGCTCTTTCTTCATGCAATGAAAATTGAAACTCTGGTGAGATTTTTGGAGTACTTTCATTTTTTGGTTGTACCACAACAAAGTATTCTCTCCTACTCCCTAAAGATCTTCTAAAAGAACCGCCCTTCACTCCTGTTTGGTAATCTTTGAGACCGTAGTCAACAGCTTTTTTTTTTTTTTTCCAAAGAGGAGATGCTTTTCATTTTTCGGAGCCTTGATTCTTGCATAGACAGACAACGGAAGAATTAGAGAAATGATCGTGATGATCAAGTCTCTGGATTGTTTCTCTTCTCTCCACCAGTTGCACTTTCTCCTACCAGAAGATGACTATGGTCTCCAGATACTCTTCGCTTCCATTTGGCTGCTGGGCTGTGTACTTTTAGATGTACCTAAATTTGTTGAGTGCCATTTTTAAAAATCTTTTGACTTTCATAAAGCATTTAGGTGTAAACCAGAATATTCTTTACCAGGGCTAAACATGAGTTTTGCCTTCTCTACTTTGGATAGAAGGGATGCTTGTATTTTTTTCCAAGTGTCTTTTTGAAGCCTTTTACTATTTCCTTTTAGTTGATGATTGAACTCTATGTAACACCAGGAGCTGATCTTCTGCCAGCTAGTCCTTTTCCCTGTACACATTCCCTAAAGTAATCAGTTTTCCTCGGGGCTCACCTAAAGTTCTAGGCTGGTGATATTAAAATGACTCTGAAGTCTCCGTGTCATGGTGCTTAGTCTGTGAACTGTGGAAGAATCTCTCTTTTTAAAGTCAGATATAAAGGAGTTCTTTACCTGAGGGCCTGTTTAAGTCTGTTGTGTTTTTTTAAGCCATGGATTACAACCCAATTAGTGGGTCATGAAGTCAATTTAGGAGGTTGTAGCCGGAATTTTTTTAATAAAATAAAAAATATTGGTGTGAAAAGGACAAATACTGTATAATTCCACTTATTTGAGATACAAAGAGTAATAAATTTTTAGAGACAGAGTAGAATGGTGTTCATCAGGGGGTGGGGGAGAGGAGAATGGGGAGTTCTTGTTTAAGGGGTATTGAGTTTGAGTGCAGGAAGATGAAATCCTCTGGAGATGGGGGCACTGATGGTTGTACCACAGTGTGGATGTGCTGAATGCCACTGAACTGTGCACTTGGGTAAAATAGTAAATGTTTGTTATCTAGATATTTTAAGACAGTTTTTAAAACAGCATGTGTCATATTTTTAGTAAATCTGCCTCCCCCCTTCACCTGTTTTATGTGTGTCCTAGAGTACAGTAAAGGTGTATTTTTTTACTTTGGGTTACAGTTAAAACACTTTTAAAATGATGATTCTAAGGACTAGAGAGGACTGGGTGCAAGAGACGCACCTCCTCCCCTGTTGTCTTAACCGTGCAGCTCTCTCCCAGGATGGACAGAGCAGTGTTTTCGCAGCAGGCAGGAGGAAGTTTAGGTGAACAGGTGTTGAGAGACCATGCCACAGTGAGATGAATGTCTGTGTGATATGACAAGACCGGCAATCACCAACAATTAACGGTGTACTACATGACCAGTATGGTACCTGGTTTACCAGCCAGAAAAAGATGGATGGCATTTTTTTCTGTTAATGAGTGTTAGATAGTATACTGCACAGTTCATAGGCAGCATCTCCTTTAATACTCAGAGTCGTTCAGTTACTGTACTTATTTTACAGATGGGAAAAAATGAGATTTAGCCAGGTGGTGATACAGTTTGCTGACAGTTATAATATAAATGATAGAAGTGCAAGTATCTTCGCTAGGTTCTTCCACCCAGTTATTCTCTGCTTAATCTCTCTGCTGTATTTTGCTGTATTATAAAACCCTTCTTACCACAGAGGGATCTAGAGAAAAGCTCAAGCCTTTATCAGTTAAGTCAGATTGTTGGCTACCTGTGCTGCTATAGGGGTTCACCCCAGAATGGCACCAGGGGTGAACCTTTAAGGACTATGTGTGAGTCCCAGGAATGCCTATTAATCAATCAAAACACAGACTTACTAAAACACTCCTTGTTTAAAGAAGAATTGATACCTGTCTGTAGGTCACCTCTCTATAGGACAGTCAATAAGTAACCTTTTGGCTAAAATGCAGATACGGATCTGTAAAATTCCTGCCCTACTTTCCACTTTTTAGAATATTTCCATTATTCTAAAAATTTGAGTTTCCATTAGGATCTTAGGGATAGTTAACTACTGAATCTTGAGCTTTCTGTACTACTGTTTGAGAAGTGTCATCCCTAGGAGTCACCACTTTTGCTTTCTTCACTATTTCTGCTGATTACACATCTCGTAAATTATGTTTTTCCTTTTGACATCTGGATCAGAGTTCATTGTACCTAATTAAAGAGATTACACAAACATAACTACTCTAAGTGTCCCTAGCAGGGTCACCCCTCTCCTATATATCACTGGTTAGCTCTATTACACTTACATCTTTTTAGTACTGGTGTAAGAGGTAGGCACATATATGCTGCTTTTATGGTATATAATGAGGATCAAATTAAGTTGAGTGCCAAAAAACTATAATTTTACTGATTCAAAATACATTTAAAGTATATTCAGGTTGTATATGCCATATTGTGATTAAGAAATTTTAATTTTGATAGGACTCTAATTTTTCAGTAAATCTGAATTTTTAATTACAGTTTAACTCAACAACCATTTTAGTTAGGATTTTAAGATTGAAAGAGTATTGCTAACTACCTGAGTGTGTTAGGAGTTACTATATAAGCGAAAAAAATTCTTTTTAAAGATTTATGTGTATATTTAATTTAGGAAGAAGTAAAGAATTAATCAATTTGTTATTAATAAAAATTGTAACACATACTCCTGTTTTAGTAACCTTTTTCAACAAGTTATACTATCTGCTACTCTAAAGATAGAAAAATAAATCTTGGAAAATCTCAAGAGTGTCAAAAATTATAGTTGGCAAGAAAAATGCTTCAGATAAACACCTTTGTTGCTGTACTCACTGTTTTTCAACTGATCTCCTAGAACTCTTGCCTAGATTTTTAATAATATTTTGACTAACGTTGTATCCTATTTCTAAGAAGTTCTGAAAGTAGTTCAAACGTGTAAAACACACATACAATTAATACGTTTTGCTCTTTCTGAATAAATACAAGTTTTAATTTTTACCTAGTCAATGAAGTCTCTTATTTATAACTCCACAGATAAATTCCTAGAAGGCTATTTAAATTAGTATGCCCAATTATAGAAGCTTTAGAATATACTTAGATGCATTTCTTGCGCATGGCATTTAATCAGTAACAAACTGCCCCAGAGTTTGTATTCTCTTGGCAGGCACTGGAGATTTACTAACATGGCAGTAAATAGCACCATATAAGTATAAACTCCTTAAAATTAAATACTCAGTAAACATGTTGGAATGCTCCTAGCTTTCATTTTCACCAGCCTTTTCCCAGCATCTTTCAAAATGTAGCTGAGGATTCATACTCTGAGAATCCCACGTGACGCTCCTCATGCCGTCCTGAGTTCCTCTTACGTTTCTGCTCTGGCGGCACTTCCGACTTTCCTGTACCTGGGTGGTTGTTCTGTTTGATGATGTTTCTAAATGTCTACATATTTTATATCGCCACTTAGATGGTGATATAAAACCAAGGATTTATTTCCTTAGTTTTTCCTCCCTAGGATACTGTAAATCACGGTGTTTCTTCTCTAGGCTCCTCATGGACTTGGAAGCCAGGCTCGCATAGCTGTAGCACAGATTTCGGATTTGTAAACAAGAGGGCAGAGGACAGTGAGAGAGAATGGGGCGGCATCTATTCAGTGAGCCACCGTCACCACAATGTCCCTTGCACCATCCCATTCCCCAGTTCCCGTGTCTCTGCTAGCACTGAGGCAAGGCAGCTAGGCAGTATGTTTCCTGTGCATGCTAACAGCTGCCATGTACAAACTTCTTCCCTCCTACAGATGCCTTCACTGGTCCTTTTAATGAGATTTTACTTGTTTAAAATGGTGGTAGATGGGCAAGTGAATAGAGGACCCATGCAGTGAACTTTCCATGGGACCTTGGTTCTTCTGGACGTGGTCATAACTTTTATGGCACCTAGTACAGTAGTTCAGTAAAGAGTATTGGCTAACTTATGGCCCTATGGATATGGACAATCTGGAGAAGTAAAACAAAGTGAAATATTTATGGTGACACTGAAAGTATTGGGTTTTTGAACAGCAGAGTCATACTCCAAATTGTGTTGGTCTTAAACTAATAGGAGAACAGGTTGTCCATAAATTGTGTGAGATGTGGATGGAGGAAAATTGGGTTGGAGGTAGGTCAACATGACCTGGGGTTTGGGAATCCTTTGAAATATTTCTGCTAGTAAATTATAAATAATAATCAACATGAACTTAATTTTTAAAAATTTTTTGTGAGTTTATGTGAGTTAAATACAGAAGATTTGATGATAATATATTAACTATAGGATTATGGGTGCTAGTTTTAAAAACCCTTATAGAAAGACATTTTACTTATATGGTATTGGGAAATCTAGGTCATTGATGTTCTTTTATCACTTATTTCCCATAGCTCTGCAAGTGAATCTGGTTCTCAAAGCACTTGTGACCAACTTGTAACTCCAACAGCCCTGGCTGCCTGTACCAGAGTCGACTCCTGTTTTACCCCATGGTTTGTCCCATCTCTTTCCATTTCCTTCCAGTTTGCTCACCTGGAGTTCCATCTTTGTCATCACCTTGATCAACTAGGCACAGGTACTCTTTCCTTTAGCATCTGAATAGCATCCACTTAATACTTATTGTTTTTCTTGAGTGTTCTCAAGACATAGTTCATCGATTTTTTACCCAGATAATTTTATTTTCAGGAAGTAAAAAGGTGTGGAAGGGTTTTCATTCTGTGTATTACAGTATTAGTGGTGTTTCAAAGTGCTGTGATTATTAATCACTTCCACCACCCAGAGCTCTTTCCCTACTGACTACCACCCATGTGGTGGTGAAAATTTTTAGAAGACACATTCATTTCCCCTAAAAATGAGCACTGGCAAAATTATTCTGAAGTTGACTTCATCTAACAGATGCACCCTTTACTTTTGAGCCATCATATGGACCTATTTTATAGATTACCAGGAGTATTGAACTAACATGATTTTGCATGCTTCCTAATAAGAATTTTCAAGGAAGTTACAAAAATTACAGGTTTTACTGTTATTCTAATTAGGATCTTTTTAAAAGAAATACATCTGTTTCTATTCTGTGTCCTGAGCTACTACATTAGTGATGGACAGACTCCAGAAGTATTCTATATTACCTGATTTCGAAAGCATGAATACATTCTACAACAGATGGCAAATTCTCCAGAAATTTAAAGGACTGTCCTTTTTACAAGTTGGTAAGGTGGAGGATTAAATTTTCCCACACACCAAAAGTGGTCTTTTATAAATTTGCCAGTGTTACATGAATAATTACTCCTAAAAGTCTATACCAAACATTTCCTAGTTAGTACATTTTGATTCAGGTTTTCAAACTAAGATGTAATGGAAAAAGGAGGAAAAAAATCGGATTTAAAAAGTCAGATTAAAACCAAACACAGCTGCTGTTAAGCATCTTGCCTTTTCAGCAAAAAATGGAATTTAACCTGCTTTTTCTAACTCTCTTTGAGTCGTGTTTTTGCTTTTGAGATTTGGTTGATAGATACAGAGGCTTTCATTCGATATTTGCCTCCTCTTCATTTTAACTCTTGTCTTCTGTGATCAAATTTTTGTGTGTGAAAGGGAATGTGAACTTTGGACATTATATGTTTGAGGCATGCCGATTGAACAAAACCATTTCATTGGCAAATATCAAATGGTAATTCAAATATTATAATGCCTTCAAGAGAGTGTTTGAATTTATTCAACCACAAATAGCGAACTTCGTAACCAAAAAGTGAATAATTTAAACGTCCTCTCTTTATTTCCATAAAAGATTGGCTCATCTCAGTTGCTGTTTCTCCTGTTTGTTTTCTCAACAGCCCCACCGCAATACCTACAGCCATTTATTTCCGATAAAAATGTGCCATCTGAACTAGAATACATGATTATTTCCTTCAGAGAACCGCACGTTTATCTTCGACAGTGGAACAATAGTCCTGTCTGTCAGGAGATCCGGTTCTCAGCTCAAGCGGACTGTAAACTTCTCGAGTGCAGAAATGTCACGATGCAAAGCGTGGTGAAACCCTTCAGCATCTGCGGGCAGATGGCCATTTCCCGCGACGCGGCCGAAAACCTGCTCGACTGCACCATCATGGTGGACTCCATCTTTGTCACCTTTGGACAGCATGTGGTTCATTCTCTAAACACTGCAGTCCAAGCTTGGCAACAGGTATGCACATCCTAGAACAGTTTACAGTTTGTCTGCATGTGATCTTTCACTAGGCACCCTATGTTATCACTCCTAATAGTAAGCAAAGCACAAACAAAAATGTAAGAGAATGAAGAATTTGATGGGCACCGTAGTATTTGGGGTTTTCTCTGTTTAGCAAAGTGATGCATGTTATTTTTAAAAGCTTTGGAGAATATGGGTTCTCTACACATGCATAGGAGACCATGCCCACATTTTTGTGACTAATGTACCACATCTGTGTGGAAAGTAACATATTCCCAGAAATTTTTTCCAAGTATTATGGCTTTCCTTTGCCAGAGCTTCAACTTAGTTATGTATCAAATTGTCTAAGCATCCATTGCAGAAATGAAGAACCTGTGTGAGCCTTGCCGATAGTAAACATTTCATCTTTTCAAAGGGAAAAAGCAGCGAGAAGAAATATGCAAGCCCAGCTAGTCCTAATCTTTCCCCCACTATCATTCTGCCATTTTTTAATCAGTTAAAGGCTCTCAATCGATAACTTTTTGCCTTTCATCTCTTGCCAGAAATTAGCCATATCAAACAAGGGGATGAAGTGTAAGTGTGTGCTGCACGGTGTCTTCAAAATGAGGAACCTGTCCATGCCTCTAGCATGAAAATAATTTCACAGAATGTTTGGGTAATTCTGTGCTCCACAATTTAAGAACAAATCACTTCTGCTTCCTTACTGATTTTCAGTATAATATTGTATTTCCGTCAAGTTTGTGTTGCTGTTAAAGCTGGGACGCTCCCCCCCCACCCCCGCGCCTTCTGTATATGCTACCTGCATTTGTGCAGAGCTGGCCCCCCAGGAGAAATGGTCCTTCATCCTGCACTGACCTCATGTGGAGACAGCCCGGGGGAGGGGGAGGAGGGGGAGACAGGGGGGCTCTGAGTTCTCTAACTTAAGAATTTTTATGGGAATAAACTCTTTTCTTTATATGCATGAAGACCTATATAAGACTAAGGAATTAATTACCTAACATGGCACTACAATAGCAAAGGAAAAGAAGATAACACATCTGTTTTTTATTTTAAAGTTCTTTTTTAAGGGCATTCCATGGTTTTCTTGTTGCAGAGGACATGCGTAAAATAAGAGCTAGTGTGATCTAAATCTTTGCAGCTGGTTCGAATAGTGATGTGAAAAAAACCTCCATGGCTCCAATTTCTGTTTTTTGTCATATTTTGAACAATGCATTTAATAAAAAACAAACCTAGAAAATATAAAAGAGTCATTGATAGAGCATTTAAACCCAGGATATTTTTGTCTTGGTATCAGGGCCGTTCTAAGAGGACTCATATGTAGCAACTACTGCAAAATGGCCTTCAGAAATATCAGTTTCCTCCCAGGGTAAAAATATTCTCTTAGACACAGCTATACATATAAATAAAATATGGTGCATAAATATTTAAATGTTTTAAACCACATCAGAGTGCAAATGACTGACTGGCTAACACAGTGCCTTGAAGGAATATTCTGAGTTTTTTTTAAAAAGTGGAATTGTATATTTGATTAAGTAGAGCCATATGTCACGTAGCATATTGCTGACAGGTACATTCTATGAATAGTTGATTCTGATTTATACAGGGATTTGGCAATGTTAACATGAGCCACAAGAGGATATACTTCTGTAATTGTTGCTGTAATTTTCTTGTTTCCTCCCATGTCAAGGGTACTTGCCACCAAGTTTTAATGCGGTAGGCATCTAACCCTGTGCATTCTAAAGTAAATACAAAAACGCACTACTTTCAAATTACAGGACATTTGACATTGAAATGGGTTTATAGAGGGTTATTAAGTTCATTGTTTCTAAGATGTTCCGAATGTGGCTTATTCCCTCAGTGGGGAAGATTAGTTCCCCAAGCTTGGAGGTTATTGTGTGTACGGTGCTCACATGCAGTCTAATTATTGCCGATGAGAAATAAGAATTTAATAAGCAAGATAAGTTATTCGAGTTCTCCGCATACTTTTATTGGATTCATATCTGAGACAAGTCATTTATATCCAGTGTGGATGGCCAGACAGTTGAAGCATGAAACAATTTGGCCTTTCACCTTTAGGTCACAAGCTCAAGATTAACAGAAGCCTTCATCAGTGTCTGATTTCTCCGGCTGTAGATTTTTTTTTTCTCTTTTGCACATGATTAATGTTTCGTGAAACCAGATTAAGGACGCAAAATGCCACTTGCAATTTGCTTTATATTTCAATGCCATATCCCGACATTTGGACAAAATAACATGTAAAGGGGATTTTTATTTAAAAATGAGGTTATGTTCATGTATCTTATCTTACACCAAAATGATGTCTGTCTCTGTTTAATTGCAAATGCCTGTACAACACTCCAGCACAAATCTTAAATGTAAATAAGCCATCTTTTAATTACAAATCTGAGTAAGCATCCTGAGACTTAGATTATATGATGTCATATAAAATGTGTACGAACTGTTTTATAATATACCAGAATTTAAGACGCTCCAAGAAATGCTTAAACTTATTACAGTCATAATGAACTCCACAGATGAAGGAACAGTAGAGAAACAGTTCTCTGAGGACTTTGAGTATTCTTTGGAAAAATGTAAACAACCCCCTTGTGTTCTTTCATTTACATTTTTCTAAAACACTCATCATTTATTAAAGGTCAGTTTGTGGAGTTGAGGAAAGTAATATGATTTTTTTTTTCCCCTACCCAAGCCCCATCTGGTAACTTAACCTCTGTGTTACCAGCAGATTGATCTCAATTCATTATGAAAACTGAATTTCAATCTCAGGACATCTATCTAACTGGGAGTTTGGAATCATATCCCTTTCTTCATGTTTGTACTCTTGGACCTAAAGGAGAGAAAAAATGTTTATAAGGAGAGCAGTTTATGTTGATTATATAATGGCAAATGGGAAAATTCTCATCAAAATAATTACACACTGTGATTCCAGTTTGATTAAAGGTTTATAAACCTTTAAATATGTAAGACATATAAGTTGGGATTAGATAGGATAGACTGGAATAGAAACAGGCAGGATACTCTGAAGAGAAAAATTGCTAGAAGAAAATCCACCAAAATATTAACAGCAGTTACTTGAGTGTAAAATTAGAGACTTAAAAAAAAATCCATACTTCCTATATTTTCTAATTTTTCTATTGTGAACATGTATTCACTTATAATTCTAAAAATTGAATTCACTCATGTATTTGTTTCATAAGTGTTTATCGAGTACCTACCTGTCAGGCATTATGCTGAGTACTGGAGATAAACTGGTAATAACACAGACCTGGTTCCTGCCCTTAAGTAGCCTCGGCAAATTAATGGAAGACGTGAGCTGATGGACTCTAATGATGGAGACAAGAGTGAACCCAAAATCAAACAAATAATTTCTTAGTTCCAAGAGGGAAAGTGAAATAGTAGAGTGTGACATGAGCATAAAATAGAGGGATGTGACCTGGTCTGGTGGTGCTCCCACAATGCTACTGAGAAGAAGTGACCTGGAAACAGGAACCTGAATGCTAAGTAGAAAGAAGTTAAGTATGAAGGAAAATAAGTCCAAGCAAAGGAAAGGCACTGGGGCAGGAAGGAGTTGGATGTGTTGAATGACTTGAAAGTGAGCAGTGTGGGATTGGAGGAGCAGGAAAGAGCTCGCAGAGCTCAGGCGTGGCAAGCAAGTGAAGAGTGGCTCAAGGTGGGGCAGGGGTCAGATGAGGCAGGACGTTCAACCCCACTGACAGGCAAACTTTGAAATCATAGCTCATGATTAAAAGCCACAGCATAGAGTATGGTAGGCAACAGATGATTATTGCTTATAATTACTGTGGTCTCTCTTAACCCAGGATTCTTTTTTGTGATTAGTGTGGCTGTCAAGTGAAGTCCCGCTCTGTGAGAATAGGGAGGTTGGTGAGAATCATTGGAAGACAGAGTGAGAGGTCCCTGAGGGTATTTGGAAAAATAAGGTATTTCAGGGCCTCTCCATCACCTGAAGCCAGAAGGCACTGCCCACCTACTTAGGGGGCCTTGTACATGACTAGGAGTGGATTCTGCCCCCAAGACGCCTGTCCTGGATGAGGTTCTAGGTTGGGTCTTGGTCCAGGCTGGATTCCAGGTACTTTAATCCTTAGACTCTTCGGGCCTCATAATCACTTAAATCACTATGCTCATGAGTAATGTGTCCCCTTTTACTCTCCCTCCCGTTGGGAAAATGGCAAGTGCCCGAGTGTGGCATTGTGACATTTGGCTCCACAACTAGGAAGAAGAGGCCACCAGAAGTATCAGTTATGGTTACCTGCCATCATCTGCAAGTGGATTGGCTAACCAAGATTTTTTTCTTACATTCTCAATTTGAGCATCTATTTAACTATTCTTTTCATTTTCCAAAAGTATGTTTCTGATTTTTTAAACCGTAAGCTAACCAGAGTGATAGAAGAGGAAACACAGATATACTCTGTCATTTTGTCAGTGTTTGGATATAACAGCAACTGATGGTGACACCATTAAGCTGAGAAGGGAGGTCTCAACACAGAACCACATTACTAATTTGTTGAGCCTCGGCAAATTAATGGAAGACGTGAGCTGATGGATGACTGTTAGCTGACATAGACACCAACAACTGTTTTTCAGCGAACATTATCTCTCTTGAAAACTGCAACTTGGCTTACACTGACTCCAGAGCTGGTCTGTTTTGTGTGTTCAGCCTCTTAACAATAGAGGGAAAGTTATGGTTTTATTTACATCTCTCCCTGAACAGATTTACACACACACATCCACCCTCCCCCTTAAGGGATCTGGGGATGTATTACCTAAATGCTCCTTACTTTCTGTAGGGTACAAACTGTGGCTTTGGTAATTGGTCTTGATTGTCGAGTTTAGAAGGCCAGGAACATGGTAATTCTAGCCTCCAGTTCTCTGCTCAGAAACGTGCACTACTCAGTACAGCATTCTTTGGAGCATGTTAATTCATTTTAAAACGTTAAAAGTTTGCGGGGTCTCATTGTTCTTTTACTCTTCTGTGTGTATGATTTATTTTGCAGGAGTATAAATCAAAACATATTCTTGGAACGTTTAAGATCTCTTGAAGGTATTTTTTGTGCTTATCCTGGAAGTATAGAATACTTTGTATACCAGAGCTAATGACAACAGATCTTTTAGTGTTTCTGTGTTGTAACAATCGCCACTGGGCAGACAGCTGCCAAACATCTTGCAATTAATCTGATGCACGTTGGCGTTCGTATTCTTTTTCTTTCAGAACGAACGCCCTGAGGTAGAGGAGTTGGTCCTCAGCCATTTTGTGATCTGTAATGACACACAGGAGACACTGCGGTTTGGCCAGGTGGATACTGACGAAAATATTCTGCTGGCGAGTCTCCACAGTCACCAGTACAGCTGGCGCTCTCACAAATCCCCACAGGTATTTGAGAAACAGCCTTACAAACACAGCAATTGTTAAGGTTGGGGATTCATTTATTCTGCATTTGTGTGCCTGTGTCCAGTTATTCCCCTTTTTAAGTCTCCCAAGGAACCACACAGCGTAGCTGCCTCTGACAGAAACCCAGAGACGTTTAGAGCTGGGAGCCCAGTACAACCATGCTTCTCTTGGAGGGGACAGTCTCGTGGTTAGCACAGGTGCCGCGGAGGCAGCGCGGCATGGTGATTATGCGGTTGGACTCTAGAGCCAAAGTTCGTAGGCTTTGATCCTGGCTCTGTGTAACCTTGCTTTCCACTCCAGTTTCAGTGTTCTCATCTGTAAAATGGGGCTAACGATAGGACCCGTTTTGTAGGGTTCCGAGGACTAAGTGAATTACTGTGTATAATGGCGCTAGAATAGCTCTCGAGACACTGTGAGCATTACGTGTTGGCTATTATTATTTATGCGTTTGTTCAGATTTTTTACTACATACATACTTTCCTCCTGGCATGTCCTGGGCACTGGACATGCAAAGACAGGGAAGTCACAGTCCTTGCCCTCCAAGGACAGCTCACAATCTGTGACCAAGGGGGCGCTGAGAAAAGACATACCAAAGGATGTCTGTTTTCCAAGTAGTATAATTCCATTTTCCTGTCACTTTAGATGGGAATAATTAGAGGGATGTGCCCTGCAGGGATAATATGAGGATGAATTAAATACAAAGATGTAGTCTTAAATGAGTAAAAGAAATCCTAGGAAGTCATCTCAAGAATAATGTATTTCTAAAACTCTGGGTAATAAGGAAACTACTGCTTGTGATTAAAAGAAAGTCATTAGATTAGAGAGCAAGTTTTCCCATCTGGTCTATAGACCAGCTTTAGAATATGTTATGCCCTCGGGGTCCCTCTTGCTTCCCCCACCCCCCTCCCCATAGCTAGATTCTGATTTTTTGCTTCTTTTTCATCACACTGCCACACTACTAGAATAAAATTTGGAAAGGTAGACACAGTACATTCTTATTTAAGAATATTTATTTAATTCTAGTAAACCTGACAGGACATTAAAACCACATAAATCCTTTTTTAATAAAACTTCTCAGATGAGATGATGTTGTACTCATCTTTTAAGAGTGATTGACATGCCCTTGTTTTCTAATGTTTCTCTTGAGAAATTTCCATGTTCTTAAGTGTTGAGTTGTTTGCCCCTCGTAACATAGTTAAAGGCCAGTTTGTTTCAAAATACCTTTTTGGGTTTTTGTCTTATTAATTGCAGAAGTGAGAACATATAGACATGTGGCAAAAAAGCATTTTTAAAAAGAAAAACAGAACTCCTATAATGGCAACCACTCAGAGACAACCCGTGTTAATAGTTGTCATATAGCCTTTTAGATGTTCAAAAAGTTTCCACAGTAATTGCATTTTTCAGCAGTGGAGAAACCTCTGGGAAGGCACAGCCCCATGTAGCCCTGTACTGCACCAGTGGCCACAGCACCCACACCACAGAGGTTCAGGCCTCCACCCACAGAAAGCACAGTGCAGGAAGTTTATCTCCCCTCCCAGTCACTTTAAGAGGCACAGACCACCGTGGCCCTTGGTGACCCTCAAGATTGCCAGATACTGGGGGCGCCTGGGTGGCTCAGTCGGTTAAGCGTCTGCCTTCGGCTCAGGTGATGATCCCAGGGTCCTGGGATAGAGCCCTGCATCAAGCCTGCATCGAGCCCTGCGTCTCCCTTTCCCTCTGCTGCTCCCCCTGCTTGTGCTCTCTCGCTCGTTCTCTCACTCTCTCAAATAAATAAAAT
Organism: Ailuropoda melanoleuca; assembly: GCF_002007445.2. Taxonomy (NCBI): domain Eukaryota; kingdom Metazoa; phylum Chordata; class Mammalia; order Carnivora; family Ursidae; genus Ailuropoda; species Ailuropoda melanoleuca. The sequence continues at coordinate 67,497,451 of NC_048226.1, forward strand.
CTTTTAAAAAAAAAACCTCCCAGATACTGGAGCCAGGATGATCATAAGAGCAGCTAGCTCAGGGGTGTGGAGGAACAGGAGTCTTCGTGTTACGGACACACGGTATCCAGGTGGGAAGGAAAGGAACAGAAAAGAAGCAAGGCTGACCGCTGCCAGCACAACACCTTCGTATCTTATTCTTTTGCATGGTTTCAAGGTCTTTTCATATTTGTTACTAGTTTGTTTTCACAATATCCATGTGTGGTTTGTGTTATTTGTTATGATGTTATAAATAAGGAGACAGATGGAAACGTTAAGCTGAGATGGTAGTAGATAGAGTTGGGACTGAATTCCATATCTTTTGATTCTCAGTAGAGTGTTATTTCACCAGCTCTCCTAGGTTTGAGCTGCATGATTTGTCTATTAGAAGAGTCAAGCTATGAGGTTTCAAGAGCTAGTCTGAGAACCGCTGGTCTAATACTCCACATTTAAAGCTAGAATAATGTGGGATTCTTAGTCCGAGTAAATCCCTTGCAAAGTCTTACTTTATTCCAAAAATAATAACCTTTTTATGACAAACTGGACACAAGACAAATATCTATTAAACTTTTCTTTTTCCTTTTTAAATTTGCAACTGCATTCTCTGGATACAAATTTTAATGAGCTGTAGTCATTATAATCTTCAGGCTAAAACTTTGATCAACTTTGTTTAAAAAAAAAAAAATGATGTCTCTTTACAAAACTCCATAGGTTGAAGGAAGTGTGTTTTAGGACCCTCTGAAGCCAGAAGTCTTAATGGGCCCAGAGGGTCTTCATGGAATTCCTACATCCACAATTGCAAATTCTGTTGTGTTCTAATGAGAGGTTACATCTGAGGATCAGAAAAACTAGCCACTTAGCTTCAGACTGCACCTGGAGGTAGTCATAGACTTTCAAGTGAGCACACTGTTGCTTTTTCCAGACTCCATGTCATATCCTGCGTTGCCCAGCAGGCTTGGTTTTAGGAACATTTGTGTCTGCATGTTTATGCTACCTTGGGTGTTAGTCAATTCATAGTCTCAGGGAGGATTTCCAGAGTTCATAGAATTTAACTCCACTAAACAATGTAGCTTATATTGCAGAGATCAAGAAAGTGGCAATGATAGCTGGAAAGGTTTCAAAGAGGTCAGCATATCTTAGAACCACACAGGAGGTTGCTAACAACAGTAAGTCCCAACAGGATGGAAAGAAACGTGGACACACCAATTCCAGAAATCCAAAGCTGATTTTAAAATTGAAAAGTTGTAAACTCTCCTTATAGTTTCTAACACATGCTCTGAGGAGGAATCACTTAAAATGCTGGATGTCCCGCAACCGTTGCTTGCCTAGACAAACAAAGGAAGAACAAAACTAATTCCTAGGGAGTAGTTGAATATATGCAGCTGCACGATCATATGTGCCACCGTAAAGGGCCCTTGAATATCCCAGTTCAGTAGACTTCAGATCAAGTTGGATGAGACCAGTAACCAGCAAGAGACTGGTCTTCAAAGCAGTGCTTCATATTGTATGAAGTTGAATCTAAGGACTATAAGTGTGAGTTTATGGTATCTTTCCCCAGAATATGGGTAGTAGGTGCAGCTTAGGGTCAAGGAAGGTTTTGCTTAATGTAACCAAACTGAATATAGGGGCACTTGCATCAGCCAGTAGGATTTGTGTATAGGCTGTTCAAGTGGACTTCCTTTCCTGGTTAATAACACTGCTGACTACTTAAACTTGAAATAAGAATACCTCTACCTTGTATGTAAGGAGTCACATGCGCTTTTATCCTCAAAACATGCACAATTTATACATTATGTGTTTTTTTAGAATTGCAGAATTGCAACTACCAGTGACTTATTTTCAGTAACCAAACCATCTAGCAAGGTGAAAATGGGCTCTAGACAGAGCTAGAGAGAATAATAAAATATTGCTCCAAAATGGACATAATAGAAAGTTTCATAAGCTCATGAAAAATGGCAGGTATTTTAAAATGCAAAATGTAACAAGATAAGAATTTTGAAGAGCAGCAGATCATCTGGGATAGACTCATTAAAATAGTCAGATTTAGTGAAGAAGATAGAAAATCATATATTACTCCAAGGCAGAGGTTGGCAAACTTTTTCTGTGTAGGGCCATGTATTCCATATTTTAGGCTTTCGGGGCCTTCCTGTCTCTCTCACAGCTGTTCCTTTCTGTACAAAAGCAGCCTTAATGAAAGATGTGGTTGTGTTCCAATTGAACTTTATAGACTATGAAATTTGAATTTCAGTAACTTTCACACATCACGAAACAGTATTGTTCTAATATTTTTGACCATTTAAAAATGTAAAAACCATTTTTAACTCACAAGCTGTACAAAAATAGGGAGTGCACCCCATTTGGCCCACAAGCCGTAGTTTACCAGTTCTGCTTGAAGGCCTCTCCATTGACAAAACTCAATAGACTAAAGGCTTGATGTTCAGTTGTTTCAAACTAAGTAGTATTTCTACCACTGGAAAACTTGGCAAAATGTTTCAGAAATTAAGACATGACAGGTAATAGTTTAAATCTAACACATACAGCCAACCTGTACTCACCACGTAACAGTAAAATATGTTTATTTTACCTCTTCTGGGCTTGTATAGATAGAAAGTTCTCTAGTTCACTGTTTGTGTATGAAAATATTTTAAAGTGAGATCTGATCATTTTTCCTCTTGTCTAAAGGGATAGTAATAGGTTTTGAGTATCTGCTATCTTATGGTGAGTCCAGCCAGTTGTCAGTTTCATTAACTAGACTGTAATTCTCATTCACATCACTCTTTCCATATCCATTTATATAATGCATATGTATATATATATATATCATAAAGAAAAGAACACATTCCTTATTGTTATGGTCACAGTTTTAAAAATTTAAAAGAAGACTTAGGGAGACAAGGAAATATTCTATGTTGGCAAAAACTGCTTAAAGTGATAAATTTTTCAGGTGCTTGCCTCTGCTGTTATATGGCACGTAGCGTGAATGTTTGTTTAGAAGATGCAAACAGAGGAGAGCCTGGGTGGCCCAGTAGGTTAAGCGTCTGCCTTCAGCTCAGGTCATGATCCCAGGGTCCTTGGATTGACCACCCACATTGGGCTTCTTGCTCTATGGGGTTCCTGCTTCTCCCTCAGACTGCTGCTCTCCCTGCTTGTGGGTGAGCTCTCTCTCTCTCTCTGTCAAATAGATAGATAAAATCTTAAAAAAAAAAAAAAAAGATGCAATTGGAATTAATACTTCCTTTCCAGAAAGCAATTTAATAAGAAGCATAAAAGCTATTAAAATGGTCACAGCCTTTGACTTTGTAAATCCCCTACTAGTAATCTACTCTCAGGAAATAATCCAAATAGAAACAAAAGTTTATACACAAAAAATGTATCACAGTTTTATTTATAGTATCAACTAAAACCAAAATGTTCACTTTTCAGGCTATAGTAGAGCAAAATCTAACATATCTGAATGATAAACAATTATCAGGCCTTCAGATTTTTACACAGAAAGAGGAAGTGCTACCATATCAGGAAGCAGAATATAAAATTCTATACATATACTATGATCTTAGCAATATAAGAACAAATGCATAGAAAATGCTGAAAGGAGATAATATCAAAATGTTGCCAGTGGTTACATCCGAGTGGTAGGTTAAGATATTTTTCTACTTTATCACGTTTTTATATAGGTCTCAACTTTTTAAAATAAGGGATATAGATTATTAAGGCAGAAAGAAATTAAGTAAAATCCCTGAAAAAATTTATACACAGACTAAGGAATTTCAAACACTAACTGGAATTGTGGCAAGTGCAGTGACTTACCAGTAACAGTTATCTTGATTCTCCTATGAACGATTGCCAGTTTCTCTCAAATATTCTCTTAGTTACCACTTTGCCACAGGCCAGTCTGTCTTGCAGACTACATCTCAAGGAACTTCCCTGATTAATGCTTTTAATTATTACAGTTTCCTCTCCAAAAACCTTCATAGCCTCCCGATCATCTATTAACTATCCAAATTATCTGGCATCCCAGGCCTGACTCAGTCGCTCACAAGCCCTCCTGTCTGCCATTATTTCCCTCTAGCTGCTGATTTAGTCTCCCAACCTCCCATTCAGTTCTAATCCATAAATGTTAATTTATTGTGACCTCTTGTGTGTAATTAAATATGTTCATTTTTTGTAAAGAACTTACTGTCTAATGAGGGAGTCAGAAAAGTAAACAGATTTTTATGGACATGATCAGTATCTGTCAGGACATTATTGCAGTAATTCAAGACCAGGGGAAATGATGGGTAACTGAATTAAAATACTAACCATAAGGAAGAAAAGTGAGAGAATCAGGAAGTACAGTCCATTGCTTCTGGATATGGACAAGGTCTTGATGGGAGTTCAAAGAAAATGTTTCCAAATCGAACATGAGGATGAGAATCTGGCAAGGCTTGCCGGTAGAAGGGATATTTATGTGGCAGTTTAATGTTTAAGAGGCCGGTGAAGTGAGGGTGGTGGTGGTGGTGTTCCAGATAAAGGAATCAGCATGTGTGAAAACTGCAGAGGCAGGACACAGCGTGGCCCTAATAGGACGACTTGACCGATCTGACTACAGTAGAAAGGACATGTGTGTAACCGCAGGTCGAGAAGGTAGGTAGGAGTCGTTGTGTGCTTCGCTAAGCAGCTTTAATGCTGTCTTGAGACAGTGGTAACACAAAGGCAGGAGAAACTATGTACTTGAAGAGGTCAAAGTTGGCTTTCCACAGAGGCTGGGTTTGAAGGATGAATAGAAGTTGGCCTGGTGAACGGTAGTGGAGGAATCCCATGAGGCAGAACCAGGGAGATAGATAGATGATAGATAGATAGATAGATAGATAGATAGATAGATAGATAGATAGATAGATAGATGGATGGATAATCTGTAGCCTGTCATGTTCAAGGGAATTCAGATTTTGTTCAAAATAACTCAGGCATAAAAATTGTGTGCCCCACTGAAGAGATGTACGTTGGTAACTGGCTCTTGGCCGGTGATGGGGAAGCCCTGATATGTAGGGCTGGCTAATTTTAATGGTGTGAATACTCCCGCCATAGTCGATCTCAAGCTACCAACGATGTAACAACCAGTTCACAAAGTTTCTGAATGTTCAGCAGTTCTTTTTCACAAATGAGTGTGAGCCAGCTCCAGCACACCACTGTTCAGAGGAGTTGTGCTCTGAAAAGCCTGGCAGTCCGTTTGAGGACATACACCTGTATGTGATGGGCGAGTTTTGCCTATGGAAGGACTTTAAGTAGAGGGGTCGCAGAATCCCAGTTGCATCCTGGGAAGATCCCTGTGGTGTAGTTGAAAAGACAGTCTGGAGGAGATGGAGAAAACTGGCAGCAGCCTGTACCCAAGGCTTAAAGAACTGAACGAAGCAGAGCTGCCACTCGCCCAGGTGTGAGAGTTTTCCATTTGAGTCTAAACAAATTGGGTACTTGTTAAATCAAAAACATTGACACTCTGGAGCAATTATAAGAAAATCCAGAGTTTCCACAATAAAACCTTGACAGTGTCCATAATATAAACCAAAATTATTCAACAAATCTCAAGAATCTAAAAAAAAAAAAAAGTAGTTCAATTTTAAGAGAAAGATAATTTAACAGATGTCGACACCAAGATGACCTAGACGTTAGAATGACCATATACTTTAAAGCAACTACAGCAAAGGGGAAGGTATTTTACAGATGTAATTAAGGTCCCAAATTAATTGATTTTTAATTAATCGAAAGGGAGAATATTTTGTGAATCTCACTGAATCAGATAAAATCCTAAGAGAGGGGCTGGGCCCTTTTGTGAGGAGGGAGAGAGACACATATGCTCCTGCTGGCCTTGAAGAAGCAGACTGTCATGTTGTGCATGCCTACAAAGAAGGCCGTGGGGCAGGGAGCTGCGGGAAGCCTCCAGGACCTGCAGGTCCCAGTCATTAGTAAGTCAGAGCCCTCAGCCTATAGCCACGGGGGAATACATTCTGCCAACAACCTGAGTGTCCTTGGAAGCGGATTCTTCCCTGCTTGGACTCCTGACCCACAGACAGAGTGATAGTAAATGTGTGTTCTTTTAAGCTGCTAAATTTGTGACAATTTGTCGTTCAGTGATAGAAATATAATACAACATGACAGAGAAAAAAAGGCAGTACACTTGAAAATAGATCAGTAGGAATCATCCGGTGTGAAGGAGAGCGAGAGAAAAAGATTCAAACAAAATGAATCGAACTGCAGGGACCTGTGGGACAATTTCAAAAGGCCTAATATATGAGTAATTGCAATCCAAGAATGAGAGGAGAGTGAGATAGTGGGGCCAAAAAAATTAAATAAGCCCAAAGAACTTCCCAAGTTTTTGAAAGAAATTTGCAGACCCAAGAAGCTCAGAAAACTCCAAACAGACATTTCAAAGAAACTCATACTCAAGCACCTCATGATGAAACTACTAAAAAACAAAGAGAAGGAGGAAATCTTGAGGATTAGCTGGAGGGAAACTGTAGGAGAAACCATTGGAATCCTATGAACTTCTCTTTGGGTATCAGGGAGGCTAGAAGAGAAGGTTTACACTGGAAGTGATCTGTTTGGAACTATTTGGGAGTTACAATCACCAGGATTTGGTTGCTGGTCATGAAAGAGAAGGGCCTAGTTTGACTCTGAGGTTTCAGACTTAGGGGACAAGTTGGCAGTGTTGCTGTTGGCCCAAGACAGGGAACTGATGGTGGTTTAGGGACAGAGGATGGAATGCGTTATGAGAGCACAACAGTGTAATTCTAAAATCTGTTTTGGACACATTGAGTTTTGGGTTATTTGGGAGGGCAGAAAGGATGATATATTAGAAAAAACAGATTTGAAGCCATAAATGCCTGAGTTTCACTCCTAAGCCTTGTTAGCTATGTAAGATTGGAAAAGTTTCTTAATTCCTTGGAGCCTTAGCTGCTGCTTCTGCAAAATCAAGAGATTTTTGTGACTATCCCATGCAATAACATTTATAAAGTGCCTAGTGAAGAACTCAGCTCTCTATTATCAAAGGTTCCTTTCCTTCCTTTTTTCCTTTCTAACCAGACATCCACATGGCCATGTAGGGGAGGCGAATTGAATGGAAGAGTCAGAATATCAAAGGAATAGTCTGGCCTAAGAGGTAAAAATTGGGTCTATCATCAGTGCCTAGGTAGCAGTAGGAATAGATCAGAATGCCCAAGGAGGCACGGCTAAGAGAAGAGGACTTCGTTAGTTATTTTACCTTAGAATAATGTACAGCATTGGTGTACAGGCACAGATTGGCTACTGCAGACACTCCCATTCATAAAAGGAGAAAAAGGGAGACCCATCAATTACTGGTCCATAAAAATTCTAATATCCAACCAGATAAGTGTCAGAAGTTTCTCGATGAGTAATCATATACTCCTGCTCAGGAATAATTGTCCATGGCTCATGGCTTTGGACTCTTGGCTCAAGCCTCTGAGTCATCCATCCTTTTTCATGAAAAGTGTACTTTGTTTGCAGTTCATCGTTCAGCCTGCTTTGTATCGGTAGAATTTTGAAGAATCACAGGCCTCTTTACCATCTTATACTATCTTTGTCTCTTTCAGTCTAAATTGGCAGTGTTTCTGCCAATATAATTCTTTAAACAACTTTGTGGGGCTCTTGTTAATCTTACTGAGGTTTGCTGCAGTGGGCAAAATCACGTATCTCTTCAAGATAATTCCTTCTCTACTTTGGGATTTGCTCACACTGCTGAGAGCCTTAGAAGCCTTATTGTTTGAATAGTTTCCTGAGACACCAGTTTAGATCTTTCTGAGATACTAACAAAGGATTTTCTCCTTAGCTTCATCCTTAAACCAGCTTTCCTGGCCATGTCCTGTATTTGATCTTTGCCTAGAAACCGTTTCTTGATTTTAGCATCATTTGCCATCTGGAAGGCTAGAAATGTTGAAAACTAGCAAGTCCTGGCTCCTTTTAATCTAACAGCCTACTCCAAAGCCCTTGCATTTTTAGGCTTTTGTTATAGTAGCACCCCACTCGGAGATAACAAAATCTGTATTAGTCACATATTTCTGTTTAATAAATTACCCGAAAACCCAAGTAGCTAATACAACAAACATTTTTTTTTATCTCCATTTCATTAGCCAAGAATTTTGGGAGTGGTTGAACTGGGTAGTTGTAGCCCAGAGTCTCTGAGAAGACTGCAGTCAAGACATCAGCTAGAACTGTAGTCATCTAAAGGCTTGACTGGGCTGGAGGATCCATTTCCAAAATGGCTCACTCACATGGCTCTTGGCAGGAGGACTTGGCTCTTTGCTACAAGGATATCTCCATAGAGTTGGTTGAGTATTCTCATGACATAGCCACTGGCTTCCCCCAGATCGAGTGATCCAAGATAGAACAAGACAGAAGCCATAGTGTCTTTTATGACCTAAGCTCAGAAGTCATTCATTGTCATTTCTTTGATATCCTAGTGGTTACACAGATCAGCCCTATTCAGCGTGGGAGGGGACTATGCAAAGGCACAAATAAAAAAAGACAGGGATCACTGGTGCGATCTTGGAAGTGGGCTGCCATGAGGAATAATAGTAGAATGTAGGGCTTAGGCAAGAAACAGGATCCACTGAAAGGGATAAGAGGTATGAGGAAAACTAAGACATAACAGGAAGAGTAGGACATGCGGTGTTCTAAAAGCCAAGAAAGGAGAATATCTAGAGGGGCAGAATTATCAGATGCCGTACAGAGATTGAATAAGACAAGAACTGAAGAGGCCATTGTACTTGGCAACTGAGAGGTCATTAATGGCTTAAGGAAAGTCTCTTCATGGCAAAATATGGATAGAAGCCAAATTGAAGTGGGCTGAAAATGAACAGAAGGTGAGGAAATGGAGAGATTCAGCATTTTTTTTTTTTTTTATCTTGACTGGGTGTTAACTAGAGAAAGCTGCAGGATCAAGCCAGGGTTTTAAATGGAAGAAATGTAGGCATGTTTTATACGGAAGCAATAAGTAGCAAAGGTTGACATGCAGAAGAGAGGGAAAAATGATTAATGGCATAAAGTCTTAGAAGGGGGGGAAGAGGAAGGAATCCCGATCACAGGTAGAAGGATTGACCCTGGGTGGGAGGAAGTTCTGCTGGTGTCTGCGCAGCTCACTTGTGGTCTAACATGGCCTCACCTACATATGTGGTAGTTGGCAGGCTGTTGGCCAGGTTACTCTTGGTTCTCTTCCATGTGACTGCCCCAGCAGACTAGCCCAGACAGGAAAGCCAGAGCAGAAACTACAAAGCCTGTTGAGCCTAAGCTCAGAGCTCACATAGTATCTCCTGCCACCTTCTCTTGGGCAGAGCAAGTCACAGGGTTAGGCCAGATCCAAAGAATAAGGAACTAGGTATTAGCGCTCACTGAGAGTTGCTGAGAGAATTTGTGGCCATTTGCAACTTACCACAAAAGCTTCCTCTGACTTTGAAATGAGAGAGAGAATAAGGATGAGTGTGAATGCAGATGAGGTCATAAAGGGTATTTGCTGTAAGTAAAAAGAAAGAAAAAAACAGTAGGAGCCTTTAAAAAAAGGAATTTTCCATAGTGTCTAATCCTGTAGTCTGCTCATATTAGGCATTTGATAAATGTTCACTAAATAAGTAAATGTTTTCATTACTTACAATGTTTCTGACATTTCTCAAGAACGTAGACTTAAAAGCTTAATTATTTTAACAATATGAAAATTACAAACTTTTTCAAAAGGAGGTCCTCTGATCTGCGAATGTATGCTTCTGTATACTGTCAGTGAAGTTGGATTTTAATTGAGTGGCTCCTGGTCTCCCACACCTCCTCCCCTTTGACCTCCCAATGGCCACTAATGAAAACTATGACAAAAGTAGATGACTACAGGAGGGAATTGACAGTATTCTCCAAATGAGAGCACCTTTCAGGTCCACGTGCATGTCCAACTCTTCCCAATTTATTTTTTTAATTTTTCAGTAAACTCTATACCATGCATGGGGCTCGAACTCATGACCCTGAGATCAAGAGTTGCATGCTCTACCAACTGAGCCAGCCGAGCATCCCCAACTCTTCCCAATTTAACTGTGAAAAAAATCTTACCGTTTGTCATAAACTAAAAGTACATTGTATAGTTACCAAATATTAGCGATTTCAAGTAAATCATTTAAATTAACTTTGCCACACATTATCTCCTTCTCTAACCATGGAAGTCGATTCCCAGAAGCCTCCAGTATCACCCTAGTTGTGTAGGGCACAGCTGTCTGCAACTAGCAATTCCATGTGGGGAGGAAGGATTGTATGCCTTTGCTCCCCAGTGGCAGTAACAAGCTTCTTTTTACTGTTGCTGACATTCAGATAGCTAAAATCAACAGTGAGGTAAACACTTCTTGGGACCATCTGGCAAGGATTTTAATCCCAAATATTCTGTAAACACTGACTCCATTTGAGTACCCGGAACCTACTGTCCGGTCACCACTGACTGCGTCTTTATTTCGGTTTTAGGCAGTAATTGAAAGAGCAAAGCAGTAGACTGTAGACTCTGTCCCTTCACCTTTCTTTCTCAAATATTTCAGTTTCGTGAGAGATTCCACGAGATTTACATTCTCTGTGGAAGCTTAGAGGGCCTTGTGAAGTAACCAATAGAGGTAAATGGGGCCCTAACAGTTTTCATTAGTAAGTATTTAGAAACTAGAGCATATTAGGAATTTCTTCATTTTCTATTGGGAAATGCATTCACTCTAAATGAGAGGCAGAGGTTCGGGCTGAGTTTTATTTTTCCTGTATTTTTCAAAGTTTCTTTGTAAAAATGATTTGCAGTATGACCTAGTTAAAACTTTTAAAGTCTTTGACCAGAAATGGCAAAGATAGGATTGTGATAGGGCACTTTATTCAGTCCCCGGGCTGATTTCTGGAGTTTTCTACAAGCCAGCATGAAAAAGAACAACTGGGGATTATTTCAGCTGTGAAGCACCCAGAGGAATGACTGCTGGTGCTGCTAATGGTCTCTCTGTCCCTCCTCTGGCAATAAATTTTAGATATTGAAATATAGCTCTGGAGGAAAATGTACTGAAGATTCCTTAAGCTTTTTACAAGACACTCAAAGGCTTTTCACAAGCCCGTGCTCTGGAAATGTGAATTCTTGATGTCTAAATATAAAGGTCCTTTACTGAACTAGTTTTAAATGTGAATTTTCATACAGAGTACTTGGAGAAAGGGAATGCAGCTGGACCATTAAAGCGTGGTATTTTGCCATTTTTAAGTAATGGGAAATACTGATTAACAATGTTATAAAGATTTCAGCATACATAATGTGATTGTCTCTAATCATAACCTATTAGCACAAGTCTGTAACAAAAGCATTAACCCTGTTAAAGACAATGGCACACCTATTATACTGTGGTACTTTTTAATTATTTCCATCCTGAACAGGATATTGAAGAGCTTATTATCTAAAGGTCAGAATAATGCCCAAGACATGGCCAAGCCCAATGAGTGTCAGATGCATGGAATGTTGGATGACTTCATAGTTATGAAATTATTTCATTTCTCATGATAATTCCTGACTTGCCAAGTTAGTGAATTTTAAGAACTCTGAGAGCAGATTTTAAGATAAATGTGAAATAATCCATACTTTTGGAGTCAGGGACTTCCCTTCAGGCATTAGTTCATATTTGACTTGCTTGACTTACACTTGGGGATAAAATGAGTTAGGACAAGGTCTTAGATACCACATTCCCTTACTGGGAAAGAAAACCAACTTGCACAACTTTGGCTCATGTTTCTTGTTATACAGGCACTGAGAAGCAGCGGTTGCCATGAAATACTTTATTTAACCTTTACAAAAATGTTTTCTTAGTATGGCAAGGCAGTTTAGTTAAATGAAAATAAATAACTATAAAAATTTTGGATTTCTTTTATATCCATCTGTTGACTTTTTTTTTTTCTAATTAAAAATTAGGGGTAACAATTATAATTGTCTAAATTGCCGTGATGACTAAAAATAAAGATAGCATCAAACTGTTTTAGCCTTTCTTAGGACACGTGTTGGCATGTCTTCTATTTTACATTAAAGTAAATTTTGCTGAATGATGAATGTTACATTTGAGAACAATTTAAAAGAAAGTTTTTTAGGTTAGGTTTCTCTATTGTTTATGTTTGTATTTAGTCAAAATTGATTTTCAAACAAACAAGAGAGTTCGGCTCACAAACGCAGAATATTTTTCCAAACCTGAATGACTGTTAAACAGTATCTCTTGTTTCTTATCTTGTTGGTTTCCATTTCTCAGCTCACCTAATTATTCTTTATTATTTCTATCCAACATGCTCTTTTCTCTTCCACTGAAGAGCTGGGTCTAACCAAGAGCATGGCGACCATCAGCTATCATCCTGTGAAAAGACTGTGTCTACACAGCACCAAAATCTCCTGGCTGTTGGTGCAACTCAATTAAGCAATTGAAGTTGTTATTTTACTTAATTAGTTTAAAAGAAAATAGGAATTATTTCATATTTTATTAACAAACCATCCTTTTCTGTACTCACACATACACATACATATCACATTTTTCTGTACTCACACATACACATACATATCACATTTTTCTGAATTTTCACTTTTCAACCCTTTGTGGCTGTNAATTTTATTAACAAACCATCCTTTTCTGTACTCACACATACACATACATATCACATTTTTCTGAATTTTCACTTTTCAACCCTTTGTGGCTGTTATCGGGGTGAACCATCTCAGAGACTCACACAATTCTGGATGTGAGGCAGCCATTAGTATCATGTCTTTTCAGTCACATATCATTTAAATATAGGGAAGTCCACACTCTTCAGAAACATGAAAACAATATATATGTGTAATGCTGAAATGATCTCTTTAAAACCTATATGTCATTTCATACTTTTTTTACTATGTGCCTTTATAGCTGATTTTATGAATCTTATGTCCCAAAAATTATGAATAAAATTATATTTTAATATAAGAGAATTTGCTCATGAAATCTTCTTGCAAAAATATTTTTGAAGTATATATTTTTTGCTAATTTAGATAATTTGGGTTTAGGTAATTTTTTAGCAAAGAAGCATCCCATTGTTTAGTAGACAATGTATATGTCAGAAGTACCACAATTATTCATCCTACTCTTACTTCTTTTTTAACTTCTTTTTCTCTAAGTATGTAATTTTTAGCCAGAGACTGAGCAGAGACTGATGCCTGAATGGTGAAAAATCATAAATAAATTTTTGAATTTGGATTTCTGTTTAGAATTACTTGTAAAATATAAATCTTTTCAAATTTCAGATAGATTCTATGATTTGCTCATTAGATACGTTGAAACATGGATTAAGCCTTAATGTTTGCTAGAAAGTGTGGCATTAGACATCCTATTTAGCCATGGAAATTCTAATAATTTACCATAAGCTATATGATGGAAGGACGCAAATGCATGGTTTTAAAGCTATAGAGCCTTATAGATGGAGGATATGATAGAATTATTTCTTTTTTTATATTAATTGTGTATATGTTTTCTTTCATACCTGTGACATTTTCTGTCCTATTTCTTTACATATTTGTCTTTAACTCTAAAGGTTTTCAATTTATTTTCCATAGTAGTTATTCATACTAGCTCTACTTCCATCAGTGTAAATCATTATTCTGCAAACGCATTTTTTAGGTTTTCCTGTATTCATTGTTTTATCGAATTACCTTTTTGTATCACCTATTTATTTTAACCTCAGGCTGTTTTCTATTTATGCCAGACTGTTCCTTCCTCTCAGTGGTTTTCTACAGTTTTAAGGAAATCATGTATTTTTGCACAGTTTAAAGACCGAAAACTTTTCCTGATAGTCTTTTCCTGAATTCCGCAACAGGGTGTTTATGGTAATTACTCTCTTCCCCTCACTTTTTAAGATGATACTCTCTTCCCTTTGCTTTGTAATATTTTCTCAGAGGTCACATGGCTTATTTTCAGTGTTTGTTAGTGATTATATGTATGGCTTGTCTTTGGCTAGACTCCGTTATCACTTGAGGAATGATGAGGTTGTCATTCTCGTTGCCAGCTGCAGGGCCGAATGACAAAGGCAGTTCCTTTCTCACTTCCCATTTTCTAGCAGGCATGTCCTAATATTTCTCAGCTATACAAAGGCAACACCTTCTCCTGCATCTTTTCATGCTTCTCTGATACCCCAAACTGTCACACTTTATGAAAAACTACAGTTCCCCTTGTTGGCAGCTGTTTTTGTTGTTCCTGACTCTTTCTTCCACTGTCATGTTTGTCTTGTGCTGACCTCTCATAAAATACAGCGGAGTACGGCCACAGTCTGTTTCTCCCTGGGAGTTACCATCTCTGTATAGATGTAGAAAGAGCAGGACATCAAACAGCCTGAGAAACTGCCAGTTGTTTTCTGTCCGTGTCTCTAAGGCTCCGGTCCCTGGTGTTTACTGATGACTGATGCCCGGAGGGGAAGTGGCAGCTACTGACCAAGAGTTCACTGCCTCTTTAGCCCTTTCCGTACGACTCTCTCGTGGGCAGGTCCTCTTCCTAACCTCCCGTCTCCTCACCCCAAGAAGCTATACATGCTTCTGGCTGCGCAAGAGCAAGACCTGGCTTCCTAAAATGATGATTTTTGTTCCAGTATGACTCTTTCCTTTCCAGGATCAGAATTCAGTAGTTCCCTTTGGGTTAGGATCAAAGCTATTAGAGGATTGTAAGCTGATGAGTTCATACTATAAAGTTAATTTTCCAAATTACATTGACAAGAAGTAGGACAAGAAGTCGTTTGTTTGCAAAAATGGTTTGAAGCTATAGCTTGCTACTTTTAGGACCTGTCCCTGTTTGTACTGCACTCAGTGTGCTTTGTAGACATTAATTTTGTGCAGGAAGACCACTCCAAGTTAGGCTGTCACCTGCTTTTGTTTATCAGAAGCAACAGTCCTGTATATCTGTTATTTACTCTATTTCAACATGCTTTTTCATGTTATTTCTTTGGGTAACTAAATACGTCCTCTGGTCAATCTTTTAACTCCCCAAACAGAATACCTCTGAATTTTTCCTTCCTCTCATAAAATTTTGCAGCATAATTTTTCTTGTTAAATATGTTTCTCCCACTCTGTTGTGAGAATTTCCAATGCAAGTAATGTGTCTCATTCATCTTTGTATCCACCATGTGTAGCTTAGTTCGTTGGCTTATGGTAAACATTTAATGGATGTAGATCCTAAAAATATTTGCTATATTGGAAAGAAAAAAAAAAACCTATTGCCCTAGGGGAAAAAGCTCAAGTAATTACATTAAACTGCTCCAAGGATCATGTAGGTAGTAGAGCAAACCAGATCCTATAGAAGGAGCTCGAAGGCTACAGAGATGAACTGACCATCCTGTCACCCTTTTAGCAAAGCACCAGCAGTGCGAATGAGAAAGCTGTGACACCGACTAGGACAGAGGGGGAGACTTCAGGCAGGAAGCTGAATTTGAGTTACTAAAATAGAAATGTGTCATTTCTTTTCCCTTAAAATACAGGCTCTGTATGCTTTCTATTAGACATTTTTCTTTTTAATAACATTATTTTTTATCTGAATCCAAAATAATACATATCTATAGTATGACATTTGGAAATTACATAAAAGCACACCAAACACATACACAAAGGAATACTTAAAACACACAACCCCAAGATAACCACTGTTAGCATTCTGGCACATTTCTAGCCATTTTCTCCCCTAGAAACAGCCACAACTACTTTTTCTTCATTTTACAAAAACGGAATGTGTACTGCACAGATCTTTTTATAATGTGCTTTTTTCCCTATTAATCTCCTGCTAATATTCTCAGTGCTTTTTCATGCTGTGATTATTTTCTTCAGTAGTTGGAGAGGATTCTACAATCTAAATATGGTTAAGCACACCAGACTCGGTACCACTTACTCAGAGAAAGCACACCTGAGTTCAGATCTTATCCCGTGCCCTCCCAGCACCGAGGCTCTGAGCAGCTGGCTCAGCCTCTCTGGGACTCCGTTTGCTTTTTCATCTGTAAAATGGAACCTACCTCGTGAGATTGTGTTAAAGAATAAATGAGAAGATCTATAAAAATCACTGAGGCCAATGTTCAGCACATAGTACGTGTCTAACAAATGATAGCCCTTATTGTTTTTACAATATTTTTATTTCATCAGTTTCCTAGCAGTGCCTAATTTTTATTATTAAAACAATGCTGGAATAAGCTTACATCTAGGTAAATCTTTGCACATATGTATAATTATCACCCTATGAGAAATTCCTATGTAGAATTGATGAGTCAGTATCTGAAACTCAGGTTTTTGACAAGGGCTACCCTCCAGCTACAGTTTTCATTCTAGCGGATGTGTGGTGAGTGTGCCAGGGTTCCCTTTTTCATAAAGGGTTGTTTTAGGCTGATTGCACAGTATTTGCGGACTTCATTGAATTTAGTCGTAAGGAAAAACCTACAAGCAGTCCCATTGGTGGAAGAGCCAGCTACGCAGTGCTTGTGTGATGATGGAGGGGCCTCTGTTACACCACCTCCTGGACCATCGATTTGGAAAGCTTTCTTTCTCTTTCTCCTTTTTCTTCCAAAATACCCTGCATCAAAGAGTCCAAGTTATCCACTAGAAAATAAGTGAATATGATTTATTTCCACGTTTCTCATTCCTTACTCGTGAGATTATGTTCTATCAATAAATGTAAAAGAATATAGAGGGTTCTGAGAGTTCCGGTATTGAATCAGGGTGACACCAGCCATTAGCCATTATCTAGAGAGTTTTCCACTGGTTTTTTAGCATTACGTCAGATGCTCTGAACATCCTTGAAATTTAACTGCCTTGAAAAAACAGTAATGAGCAACATATTTCATTTTATTTTTATGTTAATTTATTGGTACGACATGTACTATCAGTTCTGTTGCACATTCCAAACAAGCAGTTAAACTTTGATCTATGTAATTTGATCTGTAGTTTCCAGATATTATTTTAGATAGACAAGAGTTTTAAAAAATATTTTAACTTAATTTTCATTCAAAATGCTCGCCTATCATTTGGGATCTACTTTATGCTTTAATATCACTATTGCAGTGTCTGAATTATGGATCTGAGGGATTACATTGATTTGTAGTTTAATCTGGTATCGTCACCCATGTAAAGCACATCTCCTGTATTGAAAGGTCATTCAAAAACTTGGAAGGGGGAGTAAACAGAAGGGGGAATGAACCATGAGAGACTATGGACTCTGGGAAACAAACTGAGAGCTTCAGAGGGGAGGGGGGTGGGGGATCAGGATAGGCTGGTGATGGGTATTAAGGAGGGCATGTATTGCATGGTGCACTGGGTGTTATACGCAAGTAATGAATCATGGAACTTTACATCAAAAACTTGGGATGTACTGTATGGTGACTAACATAACATAATAAAAAATTATTATATAAAAAAAACTTGGAATTGTTTTTAAGAGTACACTTATCTTGATAAGCACTGAATAATACCTGTAACTGTTGAATGACTGTATTGTACACCTGAAATGACTATAACACTGTCTATTAACCGCACTGAAATTAAAATTTTAAAAATATAGAGAAAAAGAAAAATGTTTTAAAAATAGGAATTATTTCTAAATATTTTTATTTGATACTGAATTTTATGTTATTTTATGCGCAGATATCCCCACTAAAAATTTTTATGTCTACTTTAGGTTATTTTTCAGTAATCCTCAATCATTTATTTATTCAACAAATATCTATTGAATGTCTACTATGTACTAGGCTCTTGAGATATAGTGATAAGTTTAGAAGTTTAAAAAATACACATGGTGCTTAACCTTTAATATATGTATATATATTAACATGTACTGTTTATAGATTGTTAAATATATTAACATATATTTAATAGTTTATTTCACCTGGATTGAATGTTAATTTTTTAGAACGCCTAAAATTTCTACCAAGAATATAATGGATTGGGAAGATTTTTGAAGTTATTTCAATTTTCAATTTCTTCTTAGAACGTTACATATTACTGTACAGTAAATTATTATAAAATGCAAAAGTGTAAGTGAATCTGAAGACAGATTTTTTTATTTGTGATTATTTGGGTAGCAATCATCTTGATAACAGTTTTCTAATGAATAGTGAAATAAAGTTCACAGACCACTATCTTGTACCTTCATTTATATTTAAGATACAATTTTTAAAATGTGGCCATCCCCTTTTCTTTCTCGTCCTTGGTGTACCCTGTTTTCCTAGATTTCATCTTCTTTTTCTTTCCTCTGTAACTGATTCAGGAATTCTCCCTTTGGAGGTGACTGTGGGTGGTCCTGAGAGCTGACCCCAGCCCCCTGATCAGTAATTCAGTTTTAACTTCTATTTTGTATTGAAAAAAAATGAGAGAGAGCTGCATATGCTCCCATTTGAGATCTTCAGTGGAAAAACTGAATTTAGTCTGGGTGCCCTGGGGGGGTGTTGGGGCTGCTGGAAAAAAAGAAAATGTAGCCCCTTGGGCCCTTCCAACAAGTGTGGCCACTGTACAACCTGCCTTATTGCTTAGTTTCAGTTCCCATTGAGAAGTTCAAACAAGAGTGGTTCCTATTTTGACTTTTTTCCCCCGATGGAAAGTATTAGACACTAGCTAAGTAGGCCAAAAAGAATGAAAAGCCTGAATAGAAAAGATGGTAGAGGAAGTGAGTCAGTAAGGGAAACTTAATAGGGAAAAGAGAAAGAAAATTTCCAAGTTGATAAGAGAACATAAAATACCAGGGGCTCCAGGCAACAAAGGATAGCAAATTTTTGGCTAAGGCTATTGCTTCATCTCTCCCACATTTGCAGGTTTCTGGTCCACCTTGCCTCTCCTCCTCACTATTGCAGTTGCCCTCCTTCTTCCACACACCACTCTCTTACCCTCCTTTCAACACATCGCTCCCCTATACAGAAGGCTTCAGTGGCCACCTGCTAATTCTTCAATAAAGCACAAATTCCTCGCTTAGTAAATCAGTGCTGGCCACGATCTAGATCTCCCTGTCTGACCTTATCCCTCACTCCTGTTTTTCATGTTCCCTTTTCTCCAGCCATTCAAGACTGTTAACTTTGCCCCCAAGCATACCTCCTGGCTTTCACATCTCACCTTGTCACTTAGGCCCAGAAAAGAACCATCATCTTTGCCAGTTGAAATTCTATGGTAACTCTGAGCCCCAACTGCTTCACGAAACTCTCCTGATCACAACAGCCTAGAACAAGCCCTCCTTTCTCTAGACTCCTGGACCGTGTTTTATCTTTCCTAATGCCTCTTCTTATTTATTTATGCATGCTTTATTTTCCCTGTAAGATCGTAAGCCCCTTGCAGGACAAAAGACACAGCTCTTCCTCCTTACTTCCTCCACAGTGGCCAGCATATCAGATTCCTTATAGTACCTGAGTAAAGAAATCTATCAGAGGAATGATAGAGAGAAATCGCATTAGGATCAAGTAGTCTAACATGAATTTCACATTTTTATGCCTGATTTTATAGACCCTTCAGCATAGGGAAAAAAATAGATATATGAGTATTTGTTTTTAAATGGAGACTGTTCAGTACCTGTAGCCGTGAAATTTAGTCATTTGGTTCAACAGAACAGAACTCCCCCACTCGGTGGATGTCCATGAGTAGCAGCACTGCTGTCTAGTGCCCGAAGCAGTCTCACCATGGGAAGAAGGACCGAAGGAGTGCTGGGACTTCTCAGGTCCTTTTTGTAGGTTTTCTCTCTTCGAAATGCAATTCCTTCCCTAAGAAATGATATATATCGAATAGCTCTTTAGATGCTTTGAACAGTCGACCAAACATTACAAATATTCTACTAGTGATGCATGTGGGGAGAAGTGTTATGTTTTTCTCCCACCTAGCTTTTCTGTGTGAACTAAATCCAGACGTATCTGGATTTTCATAATTCAAAGCAAATATCTACGCCAACATTTTGAGAACACGGAGCTGCCAAGCGAAACCCAACAGCATATTCCTTGGTGACACTCCATCAGTTGAAGCTGGGTACACACAGAGGGAGCGGCTACCTAAAGCTGAGCTCGTATGCAAATGCGAACACTCCTCAATTCCAATTACATTGTGTACATTGAACCCTTCTTCAGAGGCTGTGGAATTTTCAGGAAAAATATAGCCGAGCTTGACCTTCGGTACCTCGCCTCATTATTTTTTTGTCATTTCCAGCTACTAGTCTCTCCAAAGAAAACAACTTTCCTGTTTCTTTTAGTTTTGTGTGTGCCCTGAGCTTTATTCCCAGTTGCTGCTACAAAAAACTGAAATGGTTCCAAGCACCACTATTGTTTTTCTTTTTTTTCTCTGTAACTAATATTTAAAGATCAAAGATAACTCTGGTACTTTTATGTTGTAGAGTGTATATAAGACCAAATTTTCCCTAAAGGTACTTGCTGTCCAGGATTTTTTTTTTCTTCTTTTCTTTTCTTTTTTCTTTTCTTTTTTCTCTTTCTTTCTTTTCTTTCTTTCTTTCTTTCTTTTTGTTTCTTAGCTCTCTTTTCTAGAAGTCATCTGAATGGTAGCTTTTGGATTTCACAGGGTCACTGGCAGTTGCATGGAGGAAGGACTGGAGTGGGGCCACATGAAAAGCAGGGAGATGAGTTAGGAGGTTTTTTAAAAAATATTTCATTAAGGTATTTTAAAACAAACCCAAAAAAGCCCCTCCCTTAACTTTCCACCAAAATCGTATTGTGATGACTAGTGACCTTGGGAAATGTTTTAATTTAGGCACTTTCTAAAGGTTCCTTCTAATGCTAAAGCTGAAAAATAATCTTCCTGTCAAAAGACTTATTATTATGACAATTCCCATGTAAATTTTTAATGAATTTATTTTAAGGGCCTATTATGATAGTTCTTAAACAATGTTTTTATAGTTTTATTCGTTATTTTAATTGGGAAAATGTTTCATATGATCAGCCTTTGGTTCTTTTAAAAAATTATAGATGATATGAAGGAAAATAGTGATTTGTATATTATATAAATGTTCTGCCTAAAATGTCTATTCTAAGTAATTGTATAGAACGCTGTTTATTTTCTTTAAAACATATATCCTAAAAAAGCAGTAATTATTATGTTGTTTGGATACTTGTTAAGTTAAACTGATTTTCTTTGGTGCATTTAGGAAGTAGGAGTGGAAATAGAAAATATTTGATGATCATGAAAGAAATCTAAATATTACTACAGGTGGCAATACCGTGTGCATAAATATGAATGTAACTCAGGAGACTCATTTGGTAAACGTTACAATAAATAAGTGGCTAGCAAAAAATAAAACAAAGACGTTTTCTCCTACATTCAAATCGTCAGAGGTAGTTCTAATACGATATATGCGATCTAATAAAGAGAGTATATTGAATGAACTGCATCCTCGAATTGCTGTTTTGCTCTTTATCAAGAGGAAAAAAGGAGGAATGGCAATTTAGGGTTAAAAATAATGCCACAAATGAAATTTTGCTTTAATTACTGTCTAGCCATAAGAAGGAATAAACTATCAGCTAAGACCAATGTTCTTTGATCTCACATTTCAACCTTCTTGTCCTCCAGATGAATGAAATGGTCTTTTCTCAAATGTTCAACAGGCCTTTTACCATTAGATAGGACAATTATTTTTAAGAAGGTTTAAAATGTGATCTGGAAAACCACATTGACTCTCTGTGGCATATTTGCTATTCTTAGCCTGGTTGAATAAGCTGGAAGTGGATGAATAATGCAGGTTAGAAAGAAAACAGATGCTAAATATTACAAATAGGAAGGTTTTCCAGCAATGAGACTTTCATTTTAGGACTAGATTTTTGTTGGCACTTTTGGCATTATGACGATTATTGTTTTTCTCTCCAGCTGCTACACATCTGTATTGAAGGTTGGGGCAATTGGCGCTGGTCAGAGCCCTTCAGCATGGACCACGCAGGGACGTTTATTAGAACTATTCAGTACAAGGGTCGGACTGCTTCCCTCGTCATCAAGGTTCGGCAACTCAGTGGGGTGCAAAAACAGGTGAGTTCGTGTGTTCGTGACCCAGACAGCTCTTAATTATTTCACACACTTAAAGAATGAAAGTAATTAATAATGAAGAAACCCACAGTGGTATGCCTGTGTGTGCTTGCTACTACCCTGCACATGAGCACTTCGTACATGCTTGTCGATGATCCTGAGGATGATGATGGCTTCAAACCCTTTGTCCCACATCTTTTACAAGAGCTGCTAACGAGCAGTAAAATTTACTGATTTTACTTTCACCTCTTCTCCCTGTCACCACCTACCTTCTGGTAGAGGTGCTAATGAGCTGTGAAATAGCCAAAGGCCTTTATTAAGAAGGAAAAGAAGCACCAGGTGTTGGGGACTCTGGATAATCCAACAGTGGATAACCAGGAGTTGGTTCTCAAACATGTAAGAATAATCTTTGAGAAAGTGTTGTGATACCTCCCATGACAGAGTGGGCCTGGGTCTCCAGCAAGCTTTCTTTTCCTAGGAGTTATATTAACTGCAGTAAAAATTCACTACAGTCTAACTCTTGGCATATAAAACCTCAGCTCTCAGCACATATTTTTACGTATTTTATAAAACTTCCTCTTGGCTGTTTTTGAAGTTCTAAGACTGCAAAGGGGAAAAAAGTATCTGACACTTTTTTTGTGTTCTTAAGATGTGAAAATGTGGTTTTTAAAAGATGTTTTTCAAGCATGGCACATATGACAAGAGTAGAAGAAAAAAAGGAAGTATTAAAATCTGAAAACTGGCTTCACTGCACACATCATAACTGGATTTGTCATAAGAGTTTTAATGTATACATCTGCATCTGGATTGTAACAGGCTATCCAGAGCTTGTGTGAATGGAGGACATGATAGAAACAGCCCTCTCAGTCCCTGGAAAAGGAAAAGGGGAGCTTTTCTTATCAAGCGACATGGGCTAGTCCATTGCCATGTGCCAAGGGGTAGACAGGAAGCAAGTGGTGAGGTGAACAGTAGGACCTGTACCATATACGTTCTTGGTCTACACCTAATCAGGGAGCTGGACTTCATGTTTTCATTATCGTGGGCAACAGAGGTGGAAAGAATATAGCAGAAGAATCTTCCCAATGAACTGACTGTTCCTCAAGTATTGATTGATTGCCTACAATGGAACAGAGTGAAATGAAAGGCACTAACTATGTGACACAATCTTTGCTCTTAAATTGCAAATTTATGTAAACCCAACAGTGTGTACAACTGACAGTAAGTATGAAGGGAATTCAGAGGTTTCACTAAGAAGATATGACTCGAGTTGGGCTTTGGAAAACAGAATTTGGACTAAGAGAGGACATTCCAAGTAGGCAGTGTAACATAAAGATAGGAATATGGGACAAATGGGTCTTCCTGGGACTCATGATGGGGCCAGCCTAGCTGAGCGTGAGCTTTGAGCTACAAAGTCATAAGGACAAGACGTGTCACTGACTTTCATCTGCCCTCAGAACTGTCTTCCTTGGATATGCTCTCAGTAGCTACCTGCCCAATTAATACATTCTGATTTTCTGGTTCTGTCACTCATGGTCTTTCAAGAGTGCCTTATCCACCTTGCCATTCACCAGCAGTCCTGGGAAATGGTCATTCAGCATCTGTTTGAATAATCCAGATGATAAGAGGCTCATTTACTCATGTGGCAGCCCTTTCCATAATTGGTTACTTCCGGCTCTAAATGAAGCTCTTTCCTAATTTTGAGCCCAAATCTCTCACCATTCAGCCAGTTTTTAGCACTCATCAGAACTTGTGAGATGTACACAACAACTTATGGTGAGGACTAAGTTATCTCTTCTCTGTATTACAGTCCTTCAAAAACACAAGGGAAGCTGGGATGTTTCCCCTTAGCTTCCTTTTCCTTAGGCCAGTGATTCTCAAACTCGCATGTACATCAGCATCACCTAGAGGGCTTGTTAAAACATAGATTGCTGGGCCCCACCCTCCGAGTTCCAGATTCAGTAGGTCTTGGGTGTAACATGGTAATTTGTATTTCTAAAAAATTCTCAGGTGATAGTGATGCTACTGGTCCAGGGGTCACACTTTGACCACCATGGCTCTGGTCCAAACTTTCCCAGTTCATTCAGCTCTTTTGTATATGGTTGCTAGAACAGTTACCAATTAATGGAATGGCATGGTCACTCCATGGAGAAATGGTTCTCATGGTATATCATTGGTTGTTAAGATCATAGCCACTCTGGCTGTGTATTCCCTTGCTAGCTGTGTGAACTTCAGGCTATTTAACCTCTTTGTGAATCAATTTTCTGATCTGTGAAATGGGGATAGTAATACTGCCTTTGCATAAAGTTAGTGTGAGAATTAAATGAATTTGTATATGTGAAGTGCTTAACAGTAGTGCCTAGCCCACTGTCATAACTCAATCCATAGTTACAATAATGAAATATTCCCAAGCATACAGGACGTTGGTTGGGCTTTGTCGTGTTACAGTAGTGTCTTCTCCTGGGGCGCCTGGGTGGCTTAGTCGGTTAAGCCTCTGACTTTGGCTCAGGTCATGATCTCAGATCCTGCCTGGGATGGAGCCCTGCCTCCAGCCCCACGCTCAGCAGGGAGTCTGCCTCCCCTCTCCCTCTCCCTCTCCCTCTGCCCCTCCTCTCATTGGTGTGTGCTTGCTCTCTCTCTTCTCTCAACTAAATAAATCAAATCCTTAAAAAAAGGGGCGCCTGGGTGGCGCAGTCGTTAAGCGACTGCCTTCGGCTCAGCGCGTGATCCGGCGTTCTGGGATCGAGCCCCACATCAGGCTCCTCAGCTATGAGCCTGCTTCTTCCTCTCCCACTCCCCCTGCTTGTGTTCCCTCTCTCGCTGGCTGTCTCTGTCTCTGTCAAATAAATAAATAAAATCTTTTAAAAAAAAATCCTCAAAAAAAAAAAAAGATAGTGCCTCCTTCTTGCATAGAAATTATGTGTCTTCACGGAATAATATGAAGTTTCAGGGATAAATTAATATATACGGTGTTCCTGGTCAGATACTACTACACATTGCACCAGTATGCCGTGAGTCAGAAAAGTTGGCCATGAAAAGTGCCTTTTTAAAAAATTCTCACAAAATGTTACTTACTTTTTTTTTTCCCCTGACTATAAGAGATTTCCCAGCCCTATCTTAGGCAAATTTCTTAACCTTTCTGCACGTCATATTCCTTTTGCAGAAGAAAGGACCCAGTAAATATTAGTTCACTGTTGTTGTTTTTATGTTTACTATTTTAAAATACTTCTGAAAACACAGGGGAGTCTCAAGTAGAAAAGAAAATTACCCATGTTTCTGCCACCCAAAGATAAATACTGTTACTACTTCAGTGTATCTTGTCTACTCTCTTTTTCTATGCAGATACTTTTTAACCAACTTGAGATCTGGTTATAATTAGTTTTTCAACTTGTTTTTTTCACCTAACATTATATGATGCTTATCTTCTCATGTTATCTACAATTCCTGAACTATCTTCTTAATGGTTGCATAATAATTTGCCATATGATATGTTGAAATACATTTAGACATCCCCTTGGTGCTGCACTTTTAGATAATTTCCAATTTGTTGCCATAATAAATCCTTAAATAAATACCTGTGTATATACATATGTATGTCCAAATGTCTGTGTCTGTCCTTAAAATAATTTGCTATAAAATTTAATTACCTGAGCAAAGGATGTGAATGTTTTTGTGGTACTTGATACATCTACCCAGACTGAAAAGATGTACTTTATTCTTTAACCAAAATTCGTTCTTTTGTGTCGCCAGATTCTTGTTAGGGCTACATTAAATCCTTTAAATAACTGAACATATAGATTTGTCCCAACCATCTACTGACTCTCTGAGTTTTTCAAACTATTAGCATTTCTTAAAAATCTTAACGTAAAGTGGGATTCAAATCAGACTAACAAAAAATTTTCCATACATTAGAAATTCGGAATCCTTTTAATCATTCTGTTAATGTCAAATATATAGATTTTAAGGCATCTGGTGACAAATCTTATTTCAGGATTTCCAAATGTTATTTGCATCATTGGATGTTTAGTAATTATTTTCTGCAGGACTCCCTCTCACACTTTTCTCTGCTTGTATCCTATTAAATAAATGATCTTATTAAAAAAAAAAAAAAGTGGAATGTAGGAAGACAGAAAAAGACTTTCCAGAAAGCAATAACGGAAGCATAAGCCACCCTCCCATTGCATTTACCTTTTTGAAATAAGTGCCATCTTCTCCCACGGAAACTGGCAAAGTCCATTTTCCATTCCCACTGTCATGGAAAACACACACATACACACACAAAATTTATACTTTGTGTTTTAGCATTTATAATCATAACCAAATGAGATTGGGCTCGAAATTAGGGCCATTTTAAACACTTCGCAGAATAGTGAAAAGTGGGACACAGAAACAGCAATCCGTTTTAACCTAGGAGGAAGCAAATGGAAAATGGTTTATACTGAACCCAGGTCATACTGAAAGATTCAGCAGACCACCAACTTCAGAACAACTGTGCAAATATCAAAGTTGTGAAAAACCTTCCTAGTCTTTCAGTTGGATTTAATGTTTTATTGTCAGGGTAGATTAACTAAAATTCAGATTAGCTCCTGTTAAAGTACATGAGAGACACAGGATTTCCTCAATTAGCCAGGTTGGGAAGGAAGATAGGAATCAAGGTTTCAGAAGATTCTGCTTTGTGGATTCCTGCCTCTCTCACATCTTGGCTTCTTTCCTTCTACCCCACCTGGGCCAGGAAATTTGCAATAAACCACAGCTGCCTAATTTCCAAGCCCCATTTGGGGAGGTGAGTGTGTGCAGCTCCCTGATGTACCATAACTACATTAACACGCCCCTGGATAATGGAGAATTGGCTAATGCACTCCTGAACAATGAGGTTTGGTTATCTGTATCCTGCCTTTCTTATACCCCTGTCATTCAATTTCCCCAATTGAATGAAAACTGACCACATACAAAATTTCTCAGGAACTTTGTACATTACACAGCTACCCATGTACACACATTGACGTCCACGTTTCCCATCCTCTCATTGAGGAAAGCTTTACCACTCTAAAAACGTAAATGTCCACATGTACGTATACATATATATTTGTATCTTTATACATACACTTTTAATCAGAGCTAAGATATCATTTTCCAGTGCATCTGGTGCTCTGGAGTTATTCTTTAATATCACTATTCTTCTTGGCACTGATCTAATAAGAGTTCTGAAACCTGCTAAGTAAAATCATATGTGGAAATCTTCAATACACATCTTTGTGGCTTTGGGGAAAGAGGAGAATTAGTGTGAAACCTGGGAATATGTATTAAAGAGAAACCCTACATTAAAAAAAATTAAGTAGCTGTCTTCAACTGATAAATTAATCTTGAAATTCTAACCATAATTTTCAAAATAAAGGCATTGTAAGTGTTGCCACTTTGAAGAAAAGCAGACTTGGCTCTCACTGAACCCTGCGTGGGAGCAGCTATGAGGAACACCATTCCTAGGAGTAGCCATTTTGGATTTTCCTCCATCCAAGTAGCCTTTTCTCCCTGGCCACTTTTAAGGGTTTTCTTTTTATCAAATTTGAAAGCCTATTTAACAGGCTTTATAGTTGAAAATGAAACTATAAAAACCCACCAAGAGGATCTTTGTCTTTAGACAAAGTGAGTCCCAGATGGTTGCAGAGATTCTGTGGTTTCTGTGAGAGACAGCAAAATTCTCTCCTAAATCTCATGGGGCGCAAAGGTTCTGAGGCAAGAGCAGCATGCATACATTGCCAGGCCTGGGCACATCAAGAGGAAGAACAGAATTAAATACTGCCTCAGAGCTTCCACATGTTTATTTAAAGTTAGACAATCCTAAGGCCTCATAAGACTTAACCATGAGTGTCTAGTAACCCCTAGCATATGCTAAAGAAAAGTTTGCCTGCTAACTCAGAACTCACGGTTCAGTTGACTTCTGTGTTTGTTATTGAGAAAACATTGTTTTAAAAGATTATAATGGCCAGAGTGCCTACAAGTAATGTAACAATTAAGCACAGCTTGGTTTTTACAGATAAGCTCCTTCTAAAGAAAAATCAAAGGAATAGATAGTTGGAAAATAAATGTTTAACAAAATGCTAAACTTCACTGGTCAACTAATGTATTGAAACAGCAATGACATTTAATTTTTGGTCTATCAATGTAGCGGGTTTGTTTTGGGTAAATAATAGTTCATTCATGAATAATCTTATTTATGTGTATAAATGAGGGTTTATTTAGAGTGATGTTTACAGAGTCCTCTTAACCACATACGAAAATGTATCCATTAAGGTGATTTCAGTTTGAAGTAACAAAATAGGCTTTTAGTCTTCATAGTAAGCTAATGAGACAGATGCTATTATTGGTCCTATTTTACATTTATTATCTCATAAGAAGGAATAAAGCAGGTTGGGTGTTGGTTAATTAAGCTACTCGTTGCTGTATCTGTTTCTCTGCTGTCCTCTTGGATTTGCCTTTTTTGTCTCAAGGTGGCTACAAAAGCTAGCTGTGCATATATATATATGCTCTCACCACATCTACTGTGACAGACGAGAAGCGGAGCTTTCTCTTTTCAATTGTCTCCCTTATCAAGGAGTAAGATCTTTTGCAGAGCCTTTTAGCAGTCTTCCCTTTTCATATTACTAGCCAAAAGTGCCCCGTGTTCACCCCTAAAGTAATCATTGGCAAAAGGAGAATGGAATTACAAGGGTTAGTTTGTGCCAATTATGACACAGACTCTGGGGGCCATGGAGGTGTTCACCTTCCCTGAGTACTTTGCTGCTTTTTGAGACCTAAACGAAATCAGGGTTATTAATAACCAGGGAGAAGGAGGGACCACCTCTTTGGAATGGAACCAGTGGCATCTGCCGCATTTACATTATGATGGGCAGTCTTTATTCTCTTTTTATAGTTTCTAGATTTTCTCAATTAGTAGGTATTAATTTTATGAAAGACAGATCTTCAGAGTGATTATCAACACAGAGAGTCTGGGTAACATCGGGCAAGTTATCCAACATCTCCGTGCCTCTGTTTTTTCCTTGTTAAGGTGAGTACTAGTGAGTACTGTGAGAATGAAAGAGTTAATTTGTAAAAATGCTTTGTAATAGGATGTGTGTGTGTGTGTGTGTGTGTGTGTGTGTATACTCATACATATGCGTGTGCGTGTACATACATATGTATGCACAGAAAGGGAGGGAAAGATTTATTTTAAATTGGCTCACACAGTTGTAGAGGCTGAAATAACCCAGAAGAGCTGACATGTAGTTCCAGCCTGAAAGCAAGCAGGTTAAAGACCCAAGAAGAGCTGATGTTTTTTAGTCCATGTCCAAAGGCCAGGAAAGACCAATGTCTCAGTTCAGTCAGGCAGGAGGAGTCCCCTCTCACACAGGCTCTTGTTCTATTCTGGTCTTCAGTTGACAGGACAAGGCCCATCCATTAGGGAGGGCATTCTGCTTTACTCAGTTTACCAATTCAGATGTTAACCTCATCGAGAAGCACCTTCACAGACACATCCAGAATAATGCTTAGCCAAGTATCTGCAGCCCGTGGCCCATTCAAATTGACACATAAAATTAACCACCAGATGTTTAGACCTTCAAGTAAACTACATATATGGGAAGGGCGTGTGATTATTATTTTTATAATCTGGAAAAAAAAATAGTGCAAATAAGAAAATCCAGTGTGTGAAAGTCCTTTGTTTTCCAGTCATGGTGAATATTCGTATTACAGAAGGATTCACTGCATAGGAATAAGTTTTGCATTATCTTTTCAATTTCAACCAATTTAAGAGAGATTTCTTAATGCCTACTGTGAACTGTACTCTTAGCTGGATGAAAAATTGGGTGATCCATGAGTTTTTGGATCATTCTGTGTATTTTACAAAGCCACATGCTTCTACTCTATAGGAAAACCTGAATAAAATAAACTGTAATTAGGCATCTGACTGAAAAGTTGTTGGTATTATCAGTTCATAAAGTGATTTCTTATTGCATAAGACTGCAAGAAACCCTTGGAAACCAGCCTTGGAAATAGATAAATCCCCAGTTGGCCTCTCAGCCACCAGAGGTGAAGTCTTGTGCTCTGTCCCTGTCCTTTGTGACTGCCAAATCCTGTGGCACCACTGACTGCCACCTCCTGGGGGGTCTCTTCTCTCAGGGCTTCAGCTTCCCCTGGCTTCCCTCCATTCTCCCTTGCCTCTTCTTCTCGGGCCCCTTCCCCGGCTCTTTGCCCCTGAGTCTGACCCTATGCTGTTAGTCCGTTGCTGGCTTAAGCCTCCACATCTTTTCCAGGTCAACTGTTTTCCATCTGTGCACATTGCAAGGCTTTCGTTGCCTAAGCCCTCTATCACCATCCCCACCTCACTCCCCAGCACATGACCAGTATTTCGAGCTGGCTGTGGGCCTGTCCTTTGCCATAAACTCAACGTGACCAAAGCAAAATCCCTTTCTCCTCCCAAGCCTTTCTTCCTGTGTGCTCTAAATAAGCTCACGGCTTCATGTTCTTTCCATCAAAAACAACATAGGTAATTCTGTCTGAACAATTAACGTGTTACCAGTTCAGGAAAGCTGAGTGGATGTAACTTTATTTATTTATTTATTTATTATCTTTTAGATTATCATCTGTGGAAGACAGATCATCTGTAGTTACTTGTCTCAAAGCATAGAACTTAAAGTCGTTCAGCATTACATTGGTCAAGATGGACAGGCTGTGATTCGAGAACATTTTGACTGCCTCACAGCCAAACGGAAATTGCCTTCATACATACTAGAAAACAGTGAACTGACAGAGTTGTGTGTGAAGGCCAAAGGAGATGAAGACTGGTCAAGAGACGTGTGCTTGGAATCTAAGTCCCCTGAGTACAGCCTTGTCATTCAGGTATGAGGAGTAGGACAATCTGGTATAGAGCAGTTTTAAAATTAAAAATTTCTCATTATGCTCTTATATTCAGTACAGCACTTTATTTAAAAACTGACCTGCACAGAAGAGGGATATCTGAAATAAGATGAAAAGACTTTGAATATTGCTTCTCAAACAGTTTCCTCCCATCCCACAACAACACAGCTGTTGTATCAGTTCCAGTAGTTTTTAGAGCCAAGACGCTACCCCTCTCAGGTGGAGGCAAGTTATGGCTTGAGAAAGATCCTGATGCACCAGGGCTTGGGGTGGGGGTGCAGGGGCGGGGGGGGGGGGGGGGATCNTGCCCACTGGAGAATCTTTGCGACGGTCTGTTCCTTTTTTATCTCCTCCTCACGCTCCACCATCATCAGTTTCCTTGCCGTGAAGGACAAATCCTCCCCGCCATTCGCACCCCCAGTCCTGTCTGTCTCTCCTCATACCAATGCCTTTGTCTCTAAGAAGGCATTGGCCTCATGGACTCACTGCACATTCACCTTATGCCATAACGAAGTCTGGTTTCGCTTATTCTCTGTCTTTAATGGCTTTTTTCTATAACTTTAAACTGTTTAATCCTCCCAACTGACGTTCTGTCTGTGCCTCATTTTGATTAATTAGTAAACTGCTCAGTATTTGATAGAAGCCTCTTCTACCTCATGCGCAGGTGCCGTCTTCAAACAGTTCCATTTTTTATGTCTGGTGCACGGTTCTGACATTAGAACCCAACTCTCAAGTGCAGCAACGAATGGTGAGTGCTTTCCAACCTAAAAATATGGTATATGACTCTGAACTTTCCTGTTCTGAAATAAATTAAGGTCAGAGTGACCCAGGGAAGAGATTTATTACAAGTTTGTTTCAGCATCAAACAGCTGGAATACTGCAACAAAGCAAATACGAAAGTTGTTCTGTCCTTTTATTTTTATAGATTGTGTTCAGCCCTCTTTTTATCATGAGGAGTCATCTTCCAGACCCCATTATCATACATTTGGAGAAAAGGAGTCTGGGATTGAGTGAAACACAAATTATTCCAGGAAAAGGACAGGAAAAACCACTGCAAAACATAGAACCTGACCTCGTGCATCACCTAACATTTCAAGCAAGGTACTGGAAAAGTCCTTACATTTTCCTAAGAGAGATTCAGTAGAAAAGCAACCTTGTACTATTGAAGGGGAAGAAGGAGGATAGAATTTTTTGTATGATTCCTTATCTTATGAGAATGTTATTTAAAAATTGCCCTGCCTAGTGTTCTCTTATCCTCTTTAATGTTTTTGGATAAAATTCAGCCTCTTTCATTAAACTTAGATATAAACAAGAGGGATTGGAAAACTTAATTGACACATAATTTCTCTAGTAGAAAAAGAGATGAATAGAGCTCTCACCCAAGCACGTGGGGGGTGGGGACAGGGAGAAGGGGCCCACCCAGATCATCCAAAAACTGTGTCACCAATCCCTAAATCACCAAACACTGACTCAGTGTCACAAAAGGTATTGGTCTATAATACATCTATAGTTCAATATTTTTTTCAATAAATTTTAGACCACTTTAGAAATCTGATATTTACTCCTTTTTTTCTTTTCCATTTCCTAGAGAAGAAGATGATCCTTCCCACTGTGCTGTTCCCATCTCAACCTCCCTCATTAAGCAAATAGCCACTAAGATACACCCTGGAGGCTCAATTAATCAGATCCTTGATGAATTCTATGGGCCAGAAAAGTCCCTTCAACCCATGTGGCCCTATAATAAAAAGGATTCTGACAGGTAATGTTATCCAGCAATTTTTTTCTACAAACATTTCTCAACATTAATAAATAAATGACCATTAACCAAAATGTTAGATACCATAAAAGGGTTTTTAAAGATTGATTGATTGATTGATTGATTGATTGATTGATTTATTTATCTGAGAGAGAGTAAGAGAGGGCAAGCGAGGGGAGAGGCAGACGGAAAGGGAGAGAATTTCAAGCAGACTCCCCGCTGAGTGTGGAGTCTGACCCAGGGATCGATCCTAGGACTCTGAGATCTGAGCCGTAATCAAGAGTTAGCTACTTAACTAACTGAGCCACCCAAGCACCCCAAAAGGTGTTTTAAAAAGAAGATATTTGCATGTATCTATCAGATTCTGACCTTTTATCGTCTGGGTAGATGTATTTTATGGACTGCTGTACTCATAATCTAGAACGTAATTGCCTGAGAAGTTTCTCCTGAATGCACATTCAGCATTGGATGATTCTGGTGTGAAGAGGTGTCATACAAGAGCGTTGTGTGTCTGGAATCCTTAAACATATTTCATGAATGCTGAAGTCATTGTATTTCATTGAGTCTCTTGGATGTGGTATTTGGAACAGGAATGAACAGCTGAGTCAGTGGGATAGCCCAATGCGAGTGAAGCTGTCAGTCTGGAAGCCATATGTTAGAACCTTGTTGATAGAGCTCCTACCCTGGGCCCTGCTTATCAATCAATCCAAGTGGGACCTCTGGCTGTTTGAAGGAGAGAAGATTGTTCTACAGGTTCCTGCTGGCAAAATTATTATCCCTCCTAATTTTCAGGTACTATAACTTTTTTTTAGCTAATATGAATTCTTTTCTTTCAACAACTAGCCTTTATTCTGAGGTCGCATTTATATTCCTAACAGAATCAGTTGTAGAAAACTGTCCTCTTAGATGCATATGTAAGGGGTATGGAATGTTCTTTGATATTCAGAGACATTTCAGATGTCTTTTTTTTCCCCCATCAGCAGTATTCATGCTTGAGTTATCATTAAATTTGATAACTTGTATTAGTTACATTTTCATTTTCATTGTGTACAGGATATTTGACAAGCATTGGGATTGGCCTGCTCAGGGTATGTTAAGGATATAGAGCCATATTCTGTGCTAACCCACTCCCTAGATAGACTTGTGGTTCTTACAGAAATTCTCAGAGATCTGCAAGGTGGGTAAAATTGAGGATTTCTGAGCAACTATTTTTTCAGGGTCCCTTTTCCCTTATAAATGGACCTGGATGTCCCTAATTATGGATGTCCACCCAATTGTTGGTGATAACAATATGGAGTCATTACTGGCATGGGGGGGAACCCTAATGTAAAACAGAATTTCACAGCAAGACTATGTTCCATCACAAGAGAATTTTCTTGATAAGGCTAACCCATTTCAAGAAAGCACATAAATCTCTAAGAAACTAGAATGCAAGGAACTCCTAGATAAAATGTTTTCCTGGTGGGGTACAATTGGAGAGTCCTCTTTTTGAGCTCTAGTTCATGAACATCTTTATTCAATTGCATTTTTCCTGCGTGGTTTTTTTTTTCTTTAAATAGATGATGTTACCTTATGGAATTGGAATGTTGACCTACATGTACCTAAGGTTGCATATTATTCTTCAGTCAAATTAAATGAAACCCTCCATTTTAAGTCTTTGTTATTTATAGGGGAGCCACAGTTTGGGTTGGGTTTTTTTCCCCCTTCCATAAATATGAATTCCATTGTGAATTAAAACATTGAACTAAAATAAAATGTATGTTACCATTGCAAAAACAAAAACAAAACTCATAAAGGGATTTTGTGGCCTAAGTAGACCTATTATATAATATAAAAAATTCCTGTGAATTGAAGTAAAACTATCAAAGTTAAGAAAAATACTTTATAATCGAGGCATTATTTTTCCAGGAGGCTTTTCAAATTGGAATATACTGGGCAAATACAAACACTGTGCACAAGTCAGTAGCAATTAAACTGGTCCATAACCTGACATCTCCAAAGTGGAAAGATGGAGGTAATGGCGAAATTGTGTCATTGGACGAGGAAGGGTTTGTGGATGCTGAAATAAGGCTTGGTGCTTTCCCAGGACATCAAAAGGTAGGATCAAAGTCTGCGTGGCACAGGGGGAATAGCCTGCCATCCCCTCAACCTGTTTAAAATGAGTCTACCCTTTTCTTTTCAGTCCCTTTCAGCATTACATGCTCTAGACAATTTATAACAGTGAAACACGTGATTTCTTAGACCTCTCTGTTTCACAGGTTTTTTTTCCCTTTACCGGTGATAAAAGCCATGTCACATAATTTATCCAATAACCTCTCTATTTTAGAACACTCAGCAGTCACTTGATTGATCGTATGTAGGGGGAAAATGAACTTACTCCAAAATATCCACAAATTGTACTTGGCCACCTTTCCTTAGAGCAGGAAGTAGAGTTGCTAACGTTCTGAGCGCTGAGTGAAAGGACAAACCTCCCATAGCAAAGGTTATATTCCTGGAAAGGGCATCCTGAGCGACATCAACTCTGATCTTCCCATAGAACCTAAGGTTATGAGGGAGTTCTATTCCTGAACAGAGAACTGGTACCACGATGATACGAATACAGAAAACCTACTTCATCAGTTATTTAACTAAATACAAACGGTGTGTGATTTTTAGTATCAATCTTTTCTAAAGTCTATGAAAAGCAATGAAGTTGAGTAATATAGTAACAAATCACGTTAACCTGTGTGTACGACAGCACAATATCATAGTGTCCTGAGGAGGTCTCAGGCTGTACTTCATAGTATCTTTGGTATCTGAGCCCTCCCAGATTAGAAGAAGGGCAACTTCATCAGAGTAGCACGATTCCGAATGAGCTTTCTCTGGGGAGAAGTGAGATTTTGACAGGCGTCTTTGAAGAGCTTCTTTAAAAAGAAGTGTCATTTGGTGACTTTTTAAAAATAAATTTCTCTGATACAAAGAAGTTGGTTTCTCCTCAGTACTCAAGGCTGGTATCCATTTCCTCAGAGTTGTCTGGGCAACACATGTTTGTGCGCTGCCGGCCAAAAGGCTCTAACGTGGTGTAAATGGCAAAGAGCTGTAAGCGTGAGTCACCCAAAGCTGAAGACTTGTAAGTTGAGATCGACCATCAAAATCTGGAAAAAAATGTCACAATACACAGTCCAACACCCAGCACCTCCAGCGCCTCACAAAGTGGCCACAGCAAGTGCTGAATAAATGTGAATGAATGAACGGGCTGTTGGAAATTATATTATTAGATATATTTATATCTCCTTATTCTTTCCTAGTGACTCTCGAACTTTTGAGTCCCAGGACCCCTTTACCCTCTCAAAAATCATTGCAAACCTCCAAAACCCTTTTGTTTATGTGGGTTTTAGCTATTGATGGCCATCAAACTAGAAATGAATGCAAGAACTTTAGAATGCAAGAATACACAAACACGGGGCGCCTGGGTGGCACGGCGGTTAAGCGTCTGCCTTTGGCTCAGGGCGTGATCCCGGCGTTATGGGATCGAGCCCCACGTCAGGCTCCTCTGCTATGAGCCTGCTTCTTCCTCTCCCACTCCCCCTGCTTGTGTTCCCTCTCTCGCTAGCTGTCTCTCTATCTCTGTCAAATAAATAAATAAAATCTTTAAAAAAAAAAAAAAAAGAATACACAAACACATTCTGTTAGCCATGACAGCGATGATGTCATAGGTCATATAACCTCTGGAAAACTCCACTGTACACTCA
The DNA here is from genome assembly GCF_002007445.2 of Ailuropoda melanoleuca. Taxonomy (NCBI): domain Eukaryota; kingdom Metazoa; phylum Chordata; class Mammalia; order Carnivora; family Ursidae; genus Ailuropoda; species Ailuropoda melanoleuca. The sequence continues at coordinate 67,533,836 of NC_048226.1, forward strand.
TAAGAGAATTAGAGTGGAAAAGACAATAGCATCTTGGTATTATTATGAAAATAGTTCTGACCCCTGGACCCCCTAAAGGGATCTCGAAGACCCCACACACTCACTCAGGGGTCCCAGGCCACACTTTGAGAACTGCTGTCCTGCCATTACCACTTACTAAGTGGCAATTTTTAGGCAGCTAATACCTTCTCTGAGCACCTGTCCCTCATAAAGCACGGTAAGGGAATGAGAGGATATGTGGAGGTTAAGAGCAGTACCACAGAATCAGACTGCATGGTTTCTAATCCGAACTAGACCATCTCTGTCTTTATGACCATGGGCAAGTTACTTAACCTCTTTGAGCGTCATTTCCCTCTTCTATAAAATGGGGATAGTAATAGCTGCCCCATGTGGGTTTTGTAAGGATTCTGTGCATTAACACGCTTCAATCCTTACAACAAGCAGTGCACAAGAAAGCAATATATGAGAGCCAGTCCTTGTTTTCTTATCAACATCACTGTTAAAGTCCTCAGAATGCCTGGTGGCCCCCACAAGGCCTTTGGCAAGGTGGCTGCTGTGATGAGCACGAGGCAGGGGGGAGAGATGCTTAACTGAAGTCTTCATGTTGAAAAGATGAGTGACATCTGTTTATGTAAAAATGTTTATAAATAAAATATTTTGTGAGGGAATCGGTGAAATAACTGGTTCACTAGAATGCCTCGTTGTAAATAGTGGCCCCTTTTAGGGGCGGGGACATTTTTGAGACTGAGAGGGGACTCCGATAAATACGCTGGAATAAAAGGTAAAATTGGTTCTGTCCTGAGCCAACCAATAGATAAAATGACCTTTTAAAAATAAGAAATTTGTATACACCTTAGAATATATATTTTTTGCCTTATGATATTTTAAAAAGTATTCCTTCCTCATTGCTTTGCAGCTGTGTCAGTTTTGCATTTCCTCCATGGTACAGCAGGGCATACAAATTATTCAGATTGAAGACAAGACTGTAATCATCAATAAAATGCCGTATCAGATATTCTACAAACCGCAGTTATTTGTCTCCAAACCCCACTCTGGAAAGGAGGTAAGCAGTTCATAACGTGATCGATTCGTCTTCAGATTTGATACATTAGCAACAAGTAAGATGAATTTTTTAGCCTAGAAAGAAGAAAAAACTAACACCGAATATAGGTAAAAAGAAATTTATTTTTTGTTGAATTGAAACCATGGATGTCCTGGTGAGCACTTCCCAGGTGATTATGAGCAGAAAGCCTACAAAAGCAGCAGCTCCTGACACGCGGCCGGACTAGCGCCGCCTGCACCCCAGCTGCTCCGAGGCTGCAGCCCACGCTTCAGCACACCCACTAGCCAGGAGCCCCCCCAGCGGGGAAGTGGGCCTAAGCACTGGCTCCTGGGTCTCGTGGAAAAGAACATCTGCCTCCCAGGCTGTGCGGCCAAGAGGAGCCCTGTGGTCAGAAGGCTCGGCCCCAACGGAGCCAGGGCTTGGGAGCACTGCGTTCTCTGCCCACGAGGAGAGTAACTGTGAAAATGTACCAGCTCATTTATGTGGACATCTCACTGGCAGACTATGCACAAAACGAATCCAAGAAGGGCTTTTGATTCACTTCTTTATACAATTAAAATGAACACTTCTATTTTGAGAGAGTAAGGAGATCTTTTAAAAGGACTTAAACACATAATATGCTAAGTGGTCTGCTATTGTTTTATGCTATTGAAACTATCGCATAGGAACATATTTTCTTTCTTGACCTCTGTCTGCATTTGTTTTTATCCCTTTCGGCTCCTAAAAATTACATTAGAACAGTAAAATAGGATGAAAGTCTTACTCTTCTAAGCTTACCGTGCATTATGGTATTTACAAAAATGTCAGAGTAATAGAATTTCATCTGTGTTCATCGAAGTATTGATAGAATAACTATGTGACCAGAAGTACCCAGTTGGGAAATAGAGGTCAACAACGTTCACATTTTAGGTGAGGATTTGGCAAGAGAATCAGCATGTGTGCGGATAATTCTCCTGCGCCTCCCCACCCTAGGGCTTCCTGGGACATTGGGTCAGGGCTTTCCATGCTGACATTTGCTCGTCTGAAAACAGGCATAATTTCACATTCCTTGCAGGTTTTTGGTGGCGATGAAATAAGATAATATGAATAAAAAGCCTAGGCACTCAGGAAATGGTAGTAGCCAGCAGCAGCCACAACACCAGCATGGCAATGAACCTGATTTGCCTCAGCTTCCTGGAGACAAGGGGAAGGCCCACGTTCTTCCAGGCCGCTGAGGAGTGTCCCCTTTTTCAACCCTACCCTGCTTCAGGCAGGTGTGGGAACTTTTTTAAAAACATGATAATCCCTAGCCTCTCAGGGAGACCGTGTGGGACAGTAGGAAAACCACCAAACAGGAAGCAGGAAGCCTGGCTCTGGCTGGGCTTTGCCACTCACCGTCTCTGTGATGTTGGACAAGTCATCAGCTCTCTGGAAAGCAGCTTCCTCAGATGTGTCGGGAGTTTTAAATAAAGTATCTCTAACGATCCTTTTTAAGTCTGAAGCTCTGAGACTCTCTACTGTGCCAGAAACCCTGTGGAATTTCAACTGAGGATTGGGATCAGAGTTTCCTCCTGACTCAGGATAAGCCTTACACAAAAATTGTCTTCTGAGCTCCCAGTTCATCAGCTCTCTTCTTCCCAAGACCCCTCAGGGCTCACCCTTTCAGTTCGGTCATCCCTATCCAAGAGGACTCCCTCTCCAACACGTGGCATGTCTACCCTTAAAACATCTGGATTTTTGCAGTACCTGGGGGACATTGAGAACTTTACGTCACCTTCTAAATCACCCCGGCCTTATCACGTTTCATTAGGTCTAGAAAAGCAGACCCTGCTCCCACTGCTTATACTTGTCTCATTAGGGCTTTCTCCTGGGACTGGGATTCTAATGTGCCCATGTCCCCCACCTGGCTACCTCGAGAATTCACAGTTCTGGTTTCTTAGAAGCCGCACCTTCAAAAGCTTAACTTCTCTCCATTGGTGTAGCCACTGTGCTATCTTGGCATTGTCTTTTCTTTTTTTCAGTATTTTCACGTTCCAGACAGTGCTACTTTCAGCATTTGCCCCGGGGGAGAGCAGCCTGCTGTGGAATCCAGCTCCCTTCCTTGCTGGGACTTAATGCCTGATATCAGCCAGTCACCGCTGGACACATCCCTGCTTCAGAAACAGATCTTGCTGGCCTTTTCTCCTGCGGCAGGTGCCACCGGCTCCCAGTGCTGGAGCCTGCCGGCCATAGTTAGGCAAGAGTTTCCCAGACAGAGTGTAGCAGTGCCCTTCGGAAACTGTGGGGAAAATGGCTTCTGCACCAGGTACCTCTATGGGAACGCCCTCCTTTGCTTGTCGATATGGCTCTTCATCCAGGTGCCAGGAGAAACAAAGGAGCAGCTGCAGGGCTCCTTGGGTGTTAAACTAGGTTTTTCTTTAATTTTTAATGGCTTCTAGACACTGTACGCAATTGAGCAAACGTTGTGATCACATGTGGGTTGCCCCGGCATGCTACTGATGAGGTTTTTCCCTACCGTGGATGCAGCTTATCCTGGGGGGAAGTGGTGGTGTTCGTCCCACAGGATAGCGGCAATACATCGCAAGGAAAAGATCGCCTTCCGTGAGGACTTCAGCCTCTGTCAAGGGTTAAAATATGAGGCAGGAAAGTTGGAAAACCAAAAGATTTGGTTCCTTTCCCATATTTTACATCGAATTCAAAATGGAATTCTTCTTTAAAAGTCATTAAGAGAGATAACTTAGATAAACACAAGTCACAGAAGACTGTTCTGTGGTTGTTCCCGCACGCAAGTTGCTCCAATTACCGATTACCAATTATGCAAATAACAACCACAGAATCAAGCCGGAGACATGTAATGGTTTGTTCATACTGGACTTTTAGTTTGTGGTTGTTTTGCATGCAATACGTCCCTTCTGTAGCTGTCAGGAATAACTTATCTATGGTCTATGTAAAAACTACAAAAGAAAACACACCATGATCTCAGCAGAGGTGCCTTCTTCTCGTAACTGAGAATTTACAGACTTTGAGACTTTAGCCCTCCTAACTTATTGATGTCTGCAGACATTTCTAGTAATTGTAGTTTAAAAGATAACTTCCTAACTCATGTTATCCATAATAGTAAGGCCCTGTTCCCTGCACACATCCCTTCTTTTTCACAACATTCAGAAATATCCCTTATTTTATAAACACTTTTCATCCCTGATCCTGGGAGGAGTGGCTGTATTTATATTCTGGCTGGAGAAGTTGAGTGTGGTGAGTTTAAGGAAGCTTTTTTGAAAGTAATGTGAACCTATGTTGAGAAAACAAAATTTATTTTTAAAACTGAAAGACAAAAATCTTAAATAAAATTGCATTTGGAAATGATGTTTAAAATTCTAAGAATTGTAAGACATGATTTTATTAATATAATTTAATCTTATCTATGAATACTAAACTAGATATTAGATTGAAAATACCATATGTTAGTCCTGGCCCCCAGCTTTCTTGGCTAGCAAGAAGAAATTCTCTGAGGTTGGCTTGCCCCAGCTCTTTCAAAATTAGGCTGGGAAAAGAACTTTGGTATGCATCCAAGGACTGTACTGTGCAAGTGAATTCACTTCCTACAGCCCCATCTCCTCCTGTCTCTCTCCTCCCCTCACTCCTACAGTACACGTTTGATGGTGTTAGTAAGACGATTTCCCCAAATGCTAATGGACAGCTCACTTTGGCATTTCAGACAAATACTATCTTTGGGAAGGACTCACACTGGTGAACAGGATAAATGGCAAATGAGAAATTCTTCAACGCATTATCAACCCTTTTTCATCAGTGTAAACCGAGGACCACATTTGGCAAATATCTGACTCCTTTGGTTATTTTGATGAGTCCATGCAATTTAAACTGCGGAGAGGATTTTTTTCCCATTTTGATACGAAATATTGTTTGATTGTCTGTGATGTAAACTGGAAAATTTCTGTCTGTCCATTGCAGAGGACAGCCTATGCCCACATAGCAATTTTTCCAACGCCAATTAAGACAGCTTTGCTCCTGGTAGTCAAAGTGGAGATCGTGTAAAGTACAAGGACGTTGTGAAAGTTGACAGCAGGCATTGTGAGCCTACCTACCTTTAGAATATAAAAAGGGCAAGTACCCACATTCTCTCGCAGTCCTTCTAAAAGCACATCAGCTCTTATGGCAAAACTACCAGGCACTGTTGAGGAAGAAGACACTCTATGTGAAGAGTTTAAGGCACATTTGCACAGAGGAAAGCAGAGTAGGAGGCAGGGTTAGTGCAAGGTTAGCTATAATTCTCTCTAAGTGGCTTTTTCCCCTTTTAAATAATTTTTCCCTTTTAAATAATTTTTTACATCTTTGAATATTTTATGATAATCGTGTTCACATTGTCATGAAAAAAATCGGTGAAGCTATAATTCATGTATGACAGTTAATAGATGATAGGATGGCCTCCTTTCTCTGGAAACATTTCCTCTGGTGGATAAAAGAGAAGGTTTGTGGAGTGGTGACGATTACAGATCTGAATAGACATGTACCAGGAGAGTAAGCATTCGTTGTTTTCTAAACCATTTCTGTCATTTGATTTGATTCCATTCTAGGGCAGTAGCACTGACATATCAAGAACACTTTGGAGTGACTTACTTAACTCTCTCTGAAGACCCTAGCCCTCGAATAATTTTCCACAACAGATGTCCAGTAACAATCCTTATAAAGGAAAATATTAAAGGTATATTTTATAGCATTGAATTTAAATAATATAAAATCTGTATCCTTTCTGGAGGTTTTTAATTCAGTAGCTACCCGTGATCCTGTGAAGAATGTTTAAATAAAACTATCATTCATCCCTCTTCAGGAAGTTTCTCCTGCCGCATTATGTTTAATATCCCATTGTCTTTATCTTTGAGGCCTAAGTCTATATATGCCTTTTTTTTTAAATTTCAGATATTCCAAAGTTTGAGGTTTATTGCAGAAGAATTCCTTCTGAGTGCTCAATTCATCATGAGCTGTATCATCAGATTTCCAGTTATCCAGACTGCAAGACCAAAGACTTACTTCCCAGCCTCTTCCTGAGAGTGGAATGTCTGGAGGACGTAACAACTGAGTGGAGCGATGCCGTCGACATCAACAACCAGGGGACACAGGTCAGTGAGCCACGTGTCTTCCTGCCACAGCCCAAACACGGATTCCCTTTTCTAAGGGTTCCATGCTTGTCTGTTTTTAAACAGAATTTTCCAAACGCTGCACTTCTTGTCTCTGTGTGAGGACACATGTGTATCCATTTTTACATCCTCATTAGGTTATAAATTCTCAAATACAAGTCTGTATCTCCAGAATGTACTTAAACGACAATTTACCAGAGAGGAGCACTTGGTAAAGTGCTGTTGCGTCTAATCCCAGGTCAAAAACAAAATACAATTGTTAGACTTCTCTGTGTAGAGGGTAGTCCTACTGTCCAGATTTTAGGAAAATCATAATGCCAACCCTAGATTCATCCCCTCTTTAGAAAGGTTCAGAACTTAATTTAAAAATACACATATTTTTGCTAAAAGTACGTAGTAGTCTGCAAATATAAGTGCAGTTTAAAAACCCTGAGCAGGGGCGCCTGGGTGGCTCAGTTGTTAAGCGTCTGCCTTTGGCTCAGGGCATGATCCCACAGTCCTGGGATCCAGCCCCATATCAGGCTCCTCCGCTGGGAGCCTGCTTCTTCCTCTCCCACTCCCCCTGCTTGTGTTCCCCCTCTCACTGGCTGTCTCTCTCTCTGCCAAATAAATAAATAAAATCTTTAAAAAAATAAATAAATACAAATTTAAAAAAATAAAAACCCTGTGTAGATAGATGTCCCACTTTGTCTCTGTCTTACTCTCCATGTTGGTGGTGGTTTATTTTTGTTGAAAATGGCACATGAACCCAGCATTTCATTTCTGCTGTACTTAAAATTTGCCATTTTTAGGTGTATGAGTAAAAACACACACCATTGTACAGCCATCACCTCTCTGTAGTCCATCATCGCCAACAGCAACTGTCCGCGTTGGGCGGTGACTCCCCACTCTCCCTCTGCTCATCCCCCAGGGACCACTGCTGTCCTTGGTGTCTCTGAACTTGTCAGGTTCAGGGCACCTCGCGTGAGTGGAACCACACCATACGTGTCCCATGGTGCCAGCTAATTTCAGCATAGTGTTTTTGGTGTCCATCCGTGTTGCAGCACGCGGCACTGTTTCCTTCCGTTTTAGGGCTAAGTCATCTGCGCTGCACTTTGTTACAGTTCTTTCACACCTATTCATTCATTTGTAGGTCCCATTTACCGTAATGATTACAAGACACCTATTACAGTTATAAATATATTTACCGTAATAATGATTATCATTTAATAATCACTTACTGTAGGCCAGGCACCATGCTGAGTACTTCGTATTCATTCCTCTCTAACCCTTTCCGTAGCCACACACGGCAGGACGATGGTCTCCATGTTACACGAGTGAAAACTCACACCTCCAGAAGTAACACGGCCTAATTCCACGAGTGAAAACTCACACCTCCAGAAGTAACACGGCCTAATTCCCTTGTGTTACAAGAGGAGGGACTGGGATTTGATCCAGACCTGCCTGACTCCAAAGCACTGCTCCATACCACTGTGCTATGAGTCCTGCTTCCCTACCTGGGAGTCCTGAACTCCCCTCTTCCCCAGCCAGCACATTCTTCCTCATCTCCCAAGAGATTCTCTCTCTTCCCCTTACTGTGAGGTCTCCTCCCCACTACCGGCCCCTCCACATGTTCATATAACATTTGTAACATTTAATTGCATTTCTTTCTTCTATTTTTTTTAAGATTTTATCTATTTATTTGAGAGAGAGCAAGCAAGCCCAGGTGGGGGGAGGGGGGAGGAGCAAAGGGAGAAGCGGACTCCTGGCTGAGCAGGGAGCCCGATGCAGGGCTCGATCCCAGGACCCCAACTGACTGAGCCACCCAGGCACCCCTGCGTTTATTTCTTTAAAAAATTTCCTACCAAGTTAGAATTCCTGGTGGTCAGATACCTGCCTGTTCATCCTCAGCCTGCAGCAGAGTGCCAGTCAACATAGTAAGAGTGAATATTAAATCAGTAAATGAACGACTGAATGAATGAATGAGAAGGTGAGATTAGGGGAGAGAGATGGGATGAAGGAGGAAAAGAGATCCGCGGTATAACCTTGGGAAAGGCCAGTGTGTCAGTGCCAAGCGACAAGAGACGGGGAAGAAGAAACAGTGGGAGGAGGAACACCGGGCAGCGGAGACACGGAGAGCCCCCAAAGGACAAAGTTTACAGGCTGTAAAATGGTGCAAAGAGGGAAGCAAGGTAGCAATTGGAAATGACGAGTTCAGAGTGAGTGGAAGGGAGGGAGTGGAGGGAACATGTGAGAATTGTTTTTTTCCAGGAGCGGGGCCTTGAAGCAAAGGAGGTCAGAGAGGAGGAAGCCATCCCTGTGCTGCAGGGGCGGAGTCAGTCAAGGAAAGGTGGAGAAGACAGTGAGGAGCTGCCCCAGAGACAAGTCCAAGGCCCAGGGAGTGTAGTTGTGCTGGAACAGGAGGACCTCCTCCCCTTCTTTGGCTGTAGAAAAGAGGTGGGGATGGGCATAGGTTAGGGAGAGCTGTTTGGAGGGAGGAACTGGGAAATTGAGTGAATGGACGTACTGAGGACTTCAGTTTTATTGTGAAGTACGGAGTAAATCGAGTAAGTCATCTGCTAAGAGGGAGAGAGAAAGGGCTGGGCGTCTGCGGAAAGAAGTAGCCGTGGAAACAGGCCAAGGATGTGGCAGGGCCAGGTGCAGGACTAGCCAAGCAGCCCCGGGGGCATATGCACCTTGGAGACTGGCATTTGTGGTGGCCCCACACTACGCAGGGGTGTGGTTTCTGCCAGCAGCTCTCATTGGCTGCACACTGAAAGCGGGCTAGATGGCACAGCCCCAGGCCACGTTCCTGGTCTCATTACCATACAAAATAAAGATTGCAAGCTTCCCAAGGGTTCCTGAACTCCTCTGCCCCGGTTTGAAGAATTTTCAAACCTTGCTTGCTTCTATATGTCTAGGGAATTCTTGACGATAGGCATTCTGCCTGCCAAACCTTATTTCAGGGATTCCTGTTCACTCTAAATTTCCTCAAACCTTTGTAGTCACAGATACTTCAAAGCTAGGAGGAGGTACTCTTTCCAACACCCTTATCGTCCCTGGTCGGAGGACCCAGCAAAGGCTCACGTCCCCATTAATCTTTGAGGAGCTGGGTGCCATATGTCCTGCAGACCATGGCTCACTTCCTACTCTGCAGAAAGATTTGTTTCAGACCCTCACCGACGTCTCCTCAGTAATACACCAGGGCATATAAATCACTGGGGAGCGAGGGGAGCTGCGTCCTCTGATGAAAGGAAGCAGCCCTTCTGTAGGAGTGAGTTTGTCTTCCAGGAGCCTTTCTTCAGCCCTGGGTCTGAGGCCCGTGATGCGAATTTCAAAGCTGACCTTAAAAAGCAGGATTAAAACACCGTAAAATCCCCAATCTGCCTCAAGGAGGACAACTCCTTTAGCTTTTACCAGTGATAGGCCCCTCGCCTCAGCTCTGGAAATAGGACAGTGTCATGTCATATAATTTTGAAATGGAATATGACAGGGAACGCACAGAAGGTAAGTTTGTAATCACACAAGGAGGTATTCTTGGGATCGGGAGTTACTGGGAAGACCTGATAGCATGCAGGCCACAAAATTCTGCCCGTCTTTGGTGCGGGTTTTCCCGGGCTGTGTTACGAGCTCACACCTGGCTAGAAGACATCTCCTGGTTACTCCCAGAGGCCCCGAAGCAACAGCCGGTGCTCTTATCCTTAACTTTACAGTGGGTGGGAGCCTGACTCCGGGGAAAACGTCTCTAGATTCTGAATAAATAAGTAAAGACATAAAAAATGAGCTTATGTTGACCATTTTAAGTCACAGTTTTGATCCCATCAGGAAAACAATTTAGAACCCTGCCTAGTTTATGGGACTGCAGTTTCTGATCATAAGAAACCTTACTTTTGTCAACGAGCGTTAGGCGGTATTTTTTTGAATAAAAAGGTACAAAGAAAACGTAGCTGCCGTTTAACTAACACAAACACTGGGAAGCATGCTTCAGTTACCAATCAACAAATGCTTACTGAGTTTCTAAGACATGCCAGACACTCTCACTTGGTCTGGGACCCCGTGAAATATAGTGAACGGGAGGGAACACGGCCCTTGCGCTCGAGGAGATGCCATGTGGAGGAGACAGATTGTAAGCAAGTGCTCCCTGGGCTGTTGTACTGTGAACTCTGGGAGCAACTGTGAAGGGAAGGTCAGTTGTCCCGCTAGGATGTACAGCAGATGAGCTTGAGAGGCCAAGGAGTACCCCTCCACTAAGAGACCTCACATCTCTGCTCCAAGTTGAACAGGCATGACAAGAAAGTGGCAGATTTTTCTCGGCAGAAAGAGCAACATGTTTGAAGGTTTGGTGCTCAGAGAGGGAGTCTGGTCCCTTCAGGGATCTAAATGCCAGTGTGGCCAGAGGGCCAGATGAAGAAAAAGGGGGCGGGAGGGGGACTAGTGAGGCAGTTCAAAGCCAAAGCCAGCCAGATTCCAGATTTGGTATCTGCAACCAAGGATCTGGGTTTTTATCTTAAGAGCCATGGGAAGTCTTTGACTTGTTTATGAAAAGCCATTTCTGAGCCATTGAAATAGCAAAGAAAAATGAGCAGTTTGAACCCCAGAAGGTTTGCAGGTGAGCTTCTAAAAAGATCCAGTAAATTCTCATGATCTTTGACGCTTAGCAGAAGTGTTCAGTGGAGTTAGTGTCACCAGGGTTTTCTTCTCTGTGTGTGTGGAAGATGGGGAATGACAGTCCTTCATGTTTCTGTAGCTCTCTACCACGAAGTGCTCTCACATCCACAGTCTCTATTCTTTCGTTCGTTTATACGGCAAGCTTTAATTGAGGAACTATCCAGGGCCAAACCCTTTGCCCTGAACAAGGCCTTACTCCTGTTCCAAGGACCTGAGCATAAGTAAATAAATGCATTCAAGTGAAGTAAGTCCTAAGACAGAGCCTTTGATCACAGCAAAAATTCTAGGATCGTTAGGGCAATAATTTTTCTGTTTATTTTCCTGATGAGAGGATTGAAGTTTAAAGAGTAATCAGCTAGGTGGTTTATAACTAAGCAGGATCAGGCTGGAACCGGGATCTGCCCACACGTGGCCCCGTCTTGTTTTTCCTGCACCAAACAGAGGTCACTGTCAGTCCTTTGGAGTCCAGCCCTGGCTCCGGATATTGCTACCTGAAGGTTCATGAAAGCACAGGTTAGAAGAGGTTTTCTACATTCCCCTCTACCCAGGGCAGGCGCACCCCCCCCCCACCCCGTGCCATCTCCCCTCAGTGTCTAGCTCGGCCTTATTCCAGCAGTGACTGTAGGAAAGCTTTTGCTCACGTCGGGCTGAAAACCCTTCCTCCGTGGCGCCCACTCATTCATCCTTGTTTTACCCTCTGGGGCATCACAGATTGTTTACTTCCCTCTAATATAGCAACACTACAATTATTTGAAGGCCACCTCAACATCTTCTCTAAGTGTTCCCTTATCCAGGCCAAACATTTCTGGTTCCTTGAATCATTCCTTCAGTAAATGTGATTTCCAGACCCATCACCACAGTTACCCTTGTCTGAATACACTAGTGTGTTATGTTCTCTTTTAAAAATCTGGCAGCCAGAATTATACATAGTATTCCAAATGTGGTCTAACCAGCTATTACCTCCCTATGCTTCCATTAATAAAGTAGAAGATTGAGTTAGCTTTTTATTAACAAGTTCAGACTGTTTGTTATTACTGAACTTGTGGTCAACCACATCCCCCCAGGTCTTTATCATATGACTCGTTGTACAGTTGACTTTTTGAACCCAGTGACAGGACTTCGCATTTATCCCCAATAAATTAAATCTTGTTGCTATTGGCCTAGTCCAGCTTGTTGAAATCACTTAAAAAAAAATTGGTGATGCTGTCATCCAACATATCAAGTATCCTTGGTCGCTTTATATCATCTATAGATGTGGTAAGCATGCATTAATAAATGTGTCGAACAGGACAAGTCCAAGGTCTCCATGCTATGGTGAATCACTAGATACGTCCCTAACACATCAAAATGCACGGTCATTAACCCACATTTCTTAAATAAGAAAATGCATCTGAAAGCGTTTTTAAAGTCATACTATGTAAGATGTTTCTTATCTTGCCTACAAGGTTATCATGAGACACTTTGCTAAGTGCCTTGATTAACCAGGACTCAAGTGTGTAATCAGCCCAGTTGGTGCAGATCAGACAGAGGTAATAACCCTGAGCGCTAGTGCTGAAAGACCATGTAGTCATTTTCCGACATACCTTTAGCCTCCGTCCAGGAATCTTTACATAGAAAAAAAGTTATCGACCCAAGGGAGTATCTGATTTCTAAAATGCACAATAAAGATATTTTGGCTTATTAGTTACTTCACTCGCCTTCCCCTACATCCTGTATCAAGTTGGTACCCACTTCTTAACATCTGACAAGTGCTCTGATCTAGAGTCTTCTATGCGTTTACAGTTTGTTCCAGTTGAATCACACCTGCTCTTAAAGATACTTGGGAGTAGGGATTTCCTTAAATATTTTTCAGCAGCTATACAGAGGGAAGAATTATACCCAGAATATCACTATTTTGTTTTCACCTTTAGCGAACCTTTTCTCATTTTAGAAATTAATCATTTTAGAAATTCATCTCCCTTCTTTCCCTCTCTGGGAGATCGAATCTCATTGCTTTAGCTACCAACTATCATCCAGTCACTCACAGATCTGTCTCTGGCCCCTGCATCTCTCCTAAGCTCGAAGTCTGTGTTCTTCGACACCCACCAGACATTGCGTCCTGAAACTCACAAGCACCTCAAACCCAGCATGTCGAAACCAAAGTGATCATTTTCCATTTCTCAAGCCAGCTTCTCTTAGAGTTGCTACATCCCAGTATAAAAACCTTAAATAATATTTATGTAAATTTGTATTGAATTCCTGCTTTATGTCAAATACTCTACAAATATTATCATTAGTCCCTGTCACATCCCTTAAAGTTAGATGCTACCTGAAGCGCAGGGAGGTCACGTTGCACAAAGCAAGTGACCTGGGGTCCGAATTCCAACTGTCAGCCTTCTGAGCCTATATTTTTCCTACTACACCCAGTGCCTGCCTTTCCCTCTTTCCCCCCACACATCCAGTAAGTCACCAGGTTCTGGCAGAAATTCCTCAGAAATGTCTCTGGATCTACCCCTTCTCTTGTGATCATGGTTTGCTTCAGGCCTTTTATCCATCAGCCCTCTCCCAGAGTTTGGCAGTAGCCCCTCAGAGGGCCTCTCTGTTGTCAGCCTCATCACCTTCAATGCTGTCTCCACAACTACCACCCAAGTGATTACTAAAACACAGAGTCCAGCCCAGAGAAGGCTCTGCAGTCCACGAGACTGCTTAACAGACCACCACCTGAGACCAAGCAGGCTGCATCTTACTCCCGTATTCCCTCTACAGGGGAGGGGTCACATGCAGATCTCTTCTTCCCTTCAAAGCCTAAGTCTTGACTTCATCCATATCATGGTTTTCCTTCTTCAGATATTTTCTTACAAACCACTTCATCTAGAGATAGAAGCAGTACCTTTTCAATTTATTCCTCCCTAAAATAGGGAGTAAAATTTTTTATGAAAAATGAATTTTAGCCAAAAGTCAGAACAAATAATATGGCTAATTGACTTATCTGCAGACCTATTTATGGAGGCTGAGTATCGCCACCCGCAAGCTGGAGACCCAGGAAAACCAGAGTGTAATTCAGTTCAGGGCCAAAGGCCTGAGAAACAATGGAGCTGATGGCATAAATTCACCAGGGGAAGATGAAATGAGATGTCCTAGCTCAACAGTGAGGCAGGGGAAAAGGGGCAAATTATTCCTTCCTCCACCTTTTTTTCTATTCAGACCCTCTACAGACTGGATGATGCCCTCCTGCCACATGGGGGAAAGCAATTTACTGAGTCCACTGATTCGAATGCTAATCCCATCCAGAAACATCCTCACAGACACATCCAGGAATAATGCTTAAGCTGGGCACCCTCTGGCCAGTCAGGTTGACACAAAATTACTCAGCACAGAAAGGAAGTAAAAATCTGAGATGGGAGCGCCAGGAGTCAGGTAAGAGAAAGAAAATTGGAAAGGGAGGAGTCCCAGCAAGGTGTGTCCTAAGGCTGTTGTAGCCCAGTGGAAGAGGAGACCAGTAAAATATTGGAGGAGAGGCATGCAGAAGGAGTTTTAGTAACAGTTGTACCTGTTATTGAAGTCTCCCTCAGCTGCAGTGCCAGGATGCTTTAAACTCCCTCCTCATTGTCCCTGTACCGCCACATAGAGCCTACAGGGAAAAAGAGGGAGACATGGGAAGAGAGACTTTCAGGAATTCATCCTTTTGTTTCCTGTGTCCCCTTGTAACTTACTAACTTAGTAAAATTAAATTGGTATCATTTTTAAAATATTGTTTGCTGGACATAAATCTAATAAGCAATCATTTAATAAAGATAACTGGAAACATAGAAAAGCACAAGTTATATTAAAGTGTTTCTTACTTTTATTCATAGTAAAAGACAACATAGTAAGTGGAGGGCAGGACATAGGCTTGGAATGGTGTTCTCACACCCACACGTGTGAGAGAAAGCCTTACTGGCAGAGTGCTCCGACACAGCTACAAACGGCAAAACAGAGTATCCTCCAAAGGTTTAGTGGTCAGAGCAAATATCTACGATATTTTGTCTGATAGCCTACCCCCTTTCCCCCCACACACCAGTATGAAGTGAAGAAAGAACAGACACCTGAGTGATGGCACTGATCGGGACTGGCTAGCTCATTCAGCAGTTCTAAACAGCTGGGGGGGAATGGGATAGACTGGTGATGGGTGGTAAGGAGGGCACGTATTGCATGGTGCACTGGGTGTTATATGCAACTAATGGACAATCGAACTTTACATCGGAATCCGGGGATGTACTGTATGGTGACTAACATAATAAAAAATAATAATAATAAAAAGTAAAAAAAATAAATAAAAAATTTAAAAATAAATTAAAAAATAAATTCAATAACAGAAAAAAAAAAAAAAGAAACCCCCTCAGTCATCAGTCACGTCATTGTTCCTTTTCCCACACATGAAACAAACAGATCGCCTCCCCGGGGTTCTATCCAGTCACCACATCCCACCAGAAATCCAGTACTTCCAAGTGACGCTCCGAGTCCGCACGTGACTCCTTTCCTCTGGAGAGCTGTGAGCTCTTATGCTCCTTCCCTTCCCCCCATTTCACAAGATAGGATTATAACCCCTCCAGAATGGAAAGGGGAAGAATAAAGAGCCACGACAGCAGCCCCTCATCCATGACAATTCTGAAAATTTTTTGAGCACATAATTGTGCGGTTTCTACCCTGGAGCCAGGTCTAGTCTCTGAGCCCTGTTTCTACTCTTGGAACTGTTTTCTTGCCATTTTTCTTCTAGTCCCTGGATCTACCCTCAAGAGATCTTCCTCGATCACATCTGAAGCTCTTATTGAATCTCAAGCAATCACAGTCTCTTTTAGTCTAGGCTTGTGGGTTTATTGGGCAGTAGTCAGTTCTCCAGAACTATCTGATTGCAGAGAATTCATGTACTGATAAGCCATGGTCCTTTTCAAGGCATATTTCTGTGCTATCTTGCTTCTTTACCTCTTTCTAGATTTGGGAGCTTCTGTGGCAAACTTACACGTTTCATCTAAACTTTTTTCTGAGTCACTCTGACAATTATGAGGTTCTCACAGTGAGTGTGATGCCAAACGTAGCCCTAAGGCAGAGTATTAACCTGCCTTCACAGTCAAAGACTGATCTTCAGTCTCTTGCTGTTAGAGGTTTAAAAGCATTTCTAGCTTTGCAAGGCCCTGAATTTCTGGAATCTGTCTATTCTCTTTCATTTTTACTTGAAAACTGGCTGATTCTTTCCTAAGCTGGTCTCTTCAGAATACATTGTCAGCGACAGCCAATAGCAGCCAACACACACTACCAATGTTCTGTTTCCAATCCTCATCTTCTGGAGGTACAAATGGGTTAGATTTATAATCTGCCTCCCAGGTAATCCCAGACAACAGTCGTACTCAATGTCTTGCTACTTCGTAACATGAACTGCCACTTTAACGTCTTTCTATATCAATTCCTACTGCCTGACCATTAAGCCAAGGACTCCTATTTTAGGTTTTTGCTGGAACCCTACTTCTAGTACCGATACCTATATTATATTAGTATAGGCTAGGTTATGCTACCTTTCTAGCATTTACTTCTTGCTCATGCTTTGTGCCCAGGGAGCTCTGTTCTACATGCTTGCTCAGGGGTACAGATTGATGGCGTCTCCATCACCTCCTGTCTGCCCCACTGTAAAAAACCACCCCAAAACCTAGAGGCTTGAAAATGATGAACATCTCATGAGTCTGAAGGTTTGTTTGGGTGATTTTTCTGCAGGATGAGCCTGGGATCACTCAGGCAGCCACATTCACTTGGAAGTCAGCAGAGGGAGGAGTTCAGCTGGGAAGTCTGGGCATCTCTCTCACCATGTGGTCTTTCCTCTTTCGGGAGGCTAAACCAGACTTCCTCACATGGTTGGCAGGAGGGCAAACCCCAGGAAGCAAGCTTTACCAGGCTTCTTGCCTCGTGCTTGCTGATATCCCAGTAGCTGATGGCAGTCACAGCCAAGCTCTGGAGCAGAAGGGACTGAGCAAGAGCCTGGAAGCTGGGTGTGCAGCTCCTTGACTGTGTAACAGTCTGCCACAACCAGCTAGACCAGGAGTCAGTGAGCTTTTTCTTCAAAAAGTTTCTTTTTTTCCTTCAGTAAACATTTTAGGCTTTGCAGGCAATACAATCTCTGTCACAACTTCTCAACTCTGCTATTAGACAGAGATAATATGTAAATAAATGAGCATAGCTATATCCCCTTAAAACTTTATTTACAATTAACAGGCTGTGGATTGGATTTGTCCTGCCGCTGATCTAGAACATAAAGCCTGTATTCAGTCTCCGCAGCAGAGGAAGAAGACTGGCTCTTTTATGCTTTGGCTCGGAAGTAACACTTGTCAATTCTGTCTTTAGCTCATTGGCCAGAACTTAGTCACATGGCCATACCTGACTGCAAGGGGGTGAGGAGTATAACACTGTTCTGTGCCTGGAAGGAGCTAGGTATGGGTGGACACTGGAAGTCTCTGCCCCAGAAGCCACGTTGAGATGATGACCACTCAGATCTTGATTGCATACCAGGTACTGGTTTAAGTACTGAAGAAAATGGACACACCATTGCCCTCATGAGTTATACAGACCGTTCTACATTTCTGCCCTGCAATTATTAGTTACTGTCTCATCATTGGTGTACTTGGCTTTTTCACCAGCTAAGCTGAGAGCAGTTTGAGGGTATGATTAGATCTTCTCGGTCCCTGGGGCACCTGGATGGCTCAGTCGGTTAAGCATCCGACACTTGATTTCCACTCAGGTCACAATCTCAGATCTCAGGGTCATGAGATTGAGCCCTGCATCAGGCTCCCTGCTCAGCAGGGAGTCTACTTCTCTCTGCCTCTTCACCTGCCCCCCACTCACGTGCTCACTCTCTCACCAAAATAAATAAATCTTAAAAAAAAAAAAAAGGCTCTTCCCCATCCTTAATACAGTGCCTTGCTCTTTGTAGGTGCACTTTAAGTATCATATAGTTGGTTGAATGACTAAACGACCAAACCATCAGACCAAAACAAGGATTTGTTTTTAAAACTTCTGAGGGAACATAGGTACAGGTGCCTAATTTCTCTGGCAGTTAGAGACTCCCTAACCCCTAGAGCTGCCACTGTACAAAATGCTTGGCATTATGAGCTGTTTCTCTACCACTGAAAAGAGACATGAGCTAAAGTCCATGTTTCTTCCATTCTAGTGGTGAGTGAAAGGAACACCCAGCAAAATTTTTCTCCAAAGTCCAGATTTTTGACGAGAAGTCCCTTAAAGGTTTAGGTCCATGTGCTTGCTTCAGAGTCCCTTTGGCAGTTAAGAAAAACCATCAGCTTGACTTATCTTTACTACCTTAGAAGGAACCAGTATCCTCATTTCATAATCCCATAGGATGACTTTGAGAATGAGCAGAACAATATATATTTCCCTTTTTGATCCTCTCCTTCCCTCCTTTGAGGGTTGATAGTTCTCTCCTGAAACCCTGGGACATGCCCTGAAGTTACAGTCACTGAGAGAGGGAAGTATAGATGGGAGCACAGGGCCTTACAAAGGTTTGTGTCAAATGAATAATCCATGTCTATAAGCTTAGTAAAAAAGCAGTTGACTTGGGGTGCTCAGTCAGTTGAGCATCCCACTCTTGATTTCTGCTCAGGTCATGACCTCGGGGTCATGGGATCAAGCCCCACGGTGAGCCCCAGGTAGGGCTTCACACTCAGCAGGGAGTCTGCTTCTGTCCCTCTCCCTTTGCCGCTCCCCCTCTCACATCCATGAGTTCTCTCTCTCTCTCAAATAAATCTTTTTAAAAAGCAGTTGACTTACTTTGTATATCATACAAAATAATAAATGTGAATGTTTCTGAAATAATACCTGTTTTGTTTTAGATTCATGAGCTGAGCCATTTTTTAAGTTGACTGCTTTCCAGATTTTGTCCTAGTCAAGTTCAATTTTTTTTTAAAGATTTTACTTATATTTTTGAGAGAGAGAGAGAAAGCATGACCACGAGTGGGTAAGAGGCAGAGAGAGAAGCAGGTCTCCGCTGAGCCGGGAGCCCAATGCGGGGCTCAATCCTGGGACTCTGGGATCATGACCTGAGCCGAAGGCAGACACTTAACCGACTGGGGCACCTGGGCCCCAAGTTCAGTTTTTACCTTAGAACACATAAGGCAAATTCAGGATACAGGGTCTTTTGAAACGTATTTTTGCAAAACAGTCCATTTGGGAAACATGTCCATAGAGAACAAACAGACTCCACTCCTGCCCTCAAGAAACTGACAATCTAGTAATTGAGTCAGGTGTACAAACAGGTGACTGGACTGCAAACAATACAGATTTGTGACCAAATAGAAATATGGTTAAAGTACTTTCGGAATGTCAGAATAAGTATCAAGCTGAGGAAAGGACTGGGAAAACTAGAGAGTACCTCCATGGGAAAATGTATCCTTAAAGAGTATGTGCAAAGATACATAGGATTTGGAAAGGACCCGTGTGGGGGAGGGGCACAGGGGCTGCTGACTGGCAGGCAAGGGCCTAAGCTAAAGCAGTGGCCACAGGATGAAAGAAGAGGCACTAGTGGAGAAAGCGGCAGAGGTGGGAGCATCCGATGAGCCCTGCGCTGCGGATGAGCGGGAGGGGGCCGACGCGATGTCTAGCCGCCCTGGTGCTGCACCGCTCGGGATTTCTGAAGGAGGAGCCGTCATGCACAAAAGAAGCCCAGTGACCCTGAAGTCACTTCCCAGTTTGAGTCTGTGACTCTGTCCTGCGGTTCTGTGTACAGTCTTTCCGGGACCTCCTCGTCTGGCCAGAATTAGAGTACACTCATTCCATGTCAAGCAGGCACCTAGCTCTGTTCCTTCATCTGGGAATTTCCAGTCTTCTTTATTTACTGTCCTGACAATAATCAAGGCCCAGACTTGGACTGCATTGATACTGCAAATTATCGTAGTCGACGTTCCCAAATGTAGAGTGCTTGCCTCTACTCTCAGGTAATGCTGGCTGTGAACATGATGTTCTTGGAGTTGTGTTTCAGATAGTTCTGTTCTGTTTTCAATTATTTATCCATTTAAGCAGCCTCGGTATTTAATGCTGAAAGGACATCTGTTCTGCTGGCCTGGCACCTGTTCCTGAGATAGAACCTTTTCTTGAGTCTTAGTCCACCTTCCCAGGGAAGAAAAATTAATTTTGACTCCAAGCAAATGAAGTTATCTGACATTACTGTTACAAGTAGGTGAGGGACTGAGGGACCTTGAGGGGATGATGGCATCTCTTATTGGTAGGTTTTCCAGTACGTTTCTGTGTTTCCAGAATAGAAGGGCATCCTCATGGTGGTAGGTCAACACTCAAGAGTCTGAAGGTTTTTTGCATGTTGTGTTTCAAGTCCTGAGTTTCAGGGGATTATTTTCCACAGAGATTCATACGTACACATAAAGCCGGCCCACGGCTGGGCTCCAGTCCACACAGAGCTTTCTGCCAATTCCAAAGAAGTGGAGAACGGAGACGCTCATGCTCTGTCATCTGTCATTGTTTTTTGCTGTGAACCTTACAGCTGGATATTGAAAAATCTGGATTTGATCTTTTTTTTTTCATTTCAAGTCACTTGGGTAGCCTGTACACATAGATATAAAGAAATATAACCAGCAAGTGTTTGTGGTGCTGAATCAGAACTTAAGACATTTGAAAGCAACCATTTCAGTAATGTTTCTTCTTTTTAATCAGATTTTGAAATTCTTCTTGCAGGTTGTGTTCCTGACTGGCTTTGGCTATGTGTATGTGGACATTGTCCTCCAGTGTGGCACGGTCTTCATCACTGTGGCCCCAGAAGGAAAAGTGGGGCCTAGTTTAATCGCTACCAACAGGTAGGATTATTATCCCAGTAGCAGTGTGGTAAACTTTCCCATTACAGAGTCATAAACCTGCTTTTTACCATTCTTTATCATCTCTATATATACATTACAGCTTTTGGTGAATTACTGTGTAATCGATAAGGATATGGTTGTTAGCATTAAATCATACCTATAAAAAGTAGCAGTATATTATCTTCTTTGGTACCCCTTCCGGTGGTAAGTTTAACAAACTGATTTACAAACTAAGACATACATTTTAGAATCGTATATTAGCATTATTATGAAATGCGAATTAATACTTCTGTATCCACTTGACAACCTAGTAATTAGTAATCTGACTTAGCAATTAGAGCTACCTCAAAAATAAATTTACCCTTTAGAGTGTTGCCATCAGGTTTTACACTCATGAACCAAAGAGTTAATATGCTTTATTTAAAAGAACTACTATGAAGGGGGGTAAACAGAAGGGGGAATGAACCATGAGAGACTATGGACTCTGGGAAACAATCTGAGGGCTTCAGAGGGGAAGGGGTGGGGGATTGGCATAGGCCGGTGATGGCTATTAAGGAGGGCACATATTGCATGGAGCACTGGGTGTTATACGCAAACAATGAATCATGGAACACTACATCAAAAACTAATGATGTGCTGCTATATGGTGACTAACATAACATAATAATAAAAAAAAAAAGTAAACAGAAATGAACAGAACTTACAACAAAAAAACTAAAAACCTTAGGTTAGGGCATAAAAAATGAATAAACAAACCTATACACCATGGAAAAAAAAAAAGAACTCCTATAATCCAGTAGGAATAGTATGAAGCTAGTCCCTCCTTCTAAAAGTAAAGGCACATGCATGACCAGGAAATTCTAGGAAGAGGAAATATAAGTAATCAAAGAAATGCAAATTTAAGTAAGATATATTACTTAACAAAGTAACAATGATGTGCCATCATATACAGTTCAAGTGGAAGTATAAACTTGCCATTTTCTGGAAAGCACTTGAGAAACATGTATTAAGAGCTTTAAAATCCCTTTGGCGTGGGGGCGCCTGGGTGGCTCAGTCAGTTAGGCATCTGACTCTTGATCTCAGCTCAGGTCTTGATCTCAGGGTCGTGAATTTAAGCCCCGCATTTGGCTCCACACTGGGCTGGCTTCACACTGGGTGGAGCCTACTTAAGAAAAAAAGAAAATCCCTTTGGCTTGGAAACTCCACTTTTTTTTTCTTTTTGAGCCTGGGGGAGGGGCAGAGGGAGAGGGAGAAGCAGACTCCCCGCTGAGCAAGGAGCCTGATGCGAGGCTGATCCCAGGACCCTAAGACCATGACCTGAGCCGAAGGCAGACACTTAACCCACTGAGCCACCCAGGTGCCCCTTGGAAGCTCCACTTTTAGAATTTTCAGAGTTTAAGAGTTAAAGCAGTGGTGAGAGAAGTGGGCAAAGATAGAGATTTATCGTATTGCTTCTTAGAGTGGCAAAATATTTAGAGTACAAATGCCCAGCAGTAGGGGAATGGATGATACATAAATGGTATATCCACAGAAAAAAGCTTACAGGATTTTAGTGGAATAGAAAAATGCATATGATAATCTAAAATAAAGCAAACAGAATATAAAATTGAATATACAAATATGACCAGTCCTATATCATACACACACACACACACACACACATAAATACCTCTCTGCTCATACATGCTCACACACATGGACAGAAAACATTCCTAGGACTAAGACTCAAAAGAAGGAATCAAATTTTTAATAGATTCAGGTCTTATAAGTGATTATCTAATAATTTTCTGCATTTTAATTTTCTACAAGAAGAATTTAGTATATCATCAGAAGTTTATTATTATTAAAATTTTATTTAAAATGTAAAATAATTATACCAACTTCCATACATTTGTTTAAGCCCTTTTCTAAAAAAGTTCCTTGCTTTTCATATATGGTTAAGAAATTATTANATTATACCAACTTCCATACATTTGTTTAAGCCCTTTTCTAAAAAAGTTCCTTGCTTTTCATATATGGTTAAGAAATTATTAATTTTGACCTGCCAAATTATTAATTTGAACTTACAATATTTCAGACAAGGATGGGTAAATGGTTTCTTTGCCCAGAAGTGTTTGTAAAAAAATCAACAGCATAAAAAAATTGGAGACTTCTATAAAATTACATAACACAAAATTTCAAGCCTATACAACAATTTCAGAAACATTTGTCTAGGGCATCAATAGTACATTATTTAATCATAGTAGCAACAAATTATACATTCAGTGGTAGAAATAGGAAAGGCACGGATATTTACTAATATTCCCTTAATTCATTTATTCAAATATTTTTCAATTGCTTACTGGATGCCAGGTGCTATTCTAGGGATGGGGACACAACAGTGACCAAAAAGACCAAAATCCCTGCTTTTGAGAAAATGATCACGTTCTCATAGATGTAGAATGAAAGACAGAGAAAAAACAAGAAAAAAGGAAAATTTATGGTACAGTAGAAGGCTGGCTATCTGCAGGGATGAAAACAGCTGGGTAGAAAGACCAGGAATGCCAGGGCATAAGGACAGAGAGAGAATAATTTTTAAAACCAGTGTAGGTAAGCCTCACCACAAGTTGACATTTGAGCACAAAGCCTCAAAAGCTGCAGGGGGGTTAATAATGTGGATATCCGGTGGGAAAGCTTTCCAGACAGAGGGCACAGCCGGTTCAAAGGTCTGAAGCAGTGTGCCTGGCACGTTGGAGGAGCAGGGAAGAGGCCGATGTGGGCCAATCAGAGGGGCTGGAAGTGAAAGTCATAGCATCTGAGGTCAGAGAGGTAAGGGCTGGAAGAAGGGACTTATGTAGGGCTTAGCTTTGATTCTGAATGAAATGGGAAAATCACTGGATCACTTGACTTGAGTGAAGAAGTGACATGATCTGACCTAAATTTTTAGAAAATCATTGGCAGACTCATTGAAGTAGACCATAGAGAAGCAAGGGTGGAAGCAGGGAAACTAGTTAAGGGATTGTTACAGTTGTTCAAACTAGAGATGCCAATGGCTTAGACTGCGGTGGGATGAGTGAGTGGAAGTGGGAGGAAATGGTCAGATTCTGGATGTGCTTTCTAAGAAAAAACTAGTGGGATTTCCCTGATGCGATGGGTAAGGGTTGAAAACAGAAGTATCAAGGAGGACTCCCAAACTGTGTTCTAACAAGTGATGGTACGTGGCTGCCCTTAACTGAGTTAGGAAAGAGCTTATGTAAGTTGGAGGTGGGGGTAAGATCTGGAGTTCGATGACAGACACGACAAGCTGAGACGAGTGACTATGTGGAGAGGCAGTTAATATCTTAGGCTGGCAGTCAGGTAGTTCTGAGCTGCCGATGTGACTGGGCGTCCTCAGCACAGAGACGACGTATCCGGCCACGAGACTGGGTGAGATCTGCAAGGGGAGGGCAAGGGCTGCACCTTGGGCACCTTAATCTTCAGGGGTCAGGGACAAGAGGAGGAGGTCACACAACGACTAAGGATGGGGGACCATGAATAGAAGAGCCAAGAGAAGACTTATAAAGGGAATGTTTCCGGAAGGTAGGAGTTATCGACAACGTGAAATGCCATTGTAGGTCAAGTGAGCCACAGACCATAAGGCCGTCAATAAAGGCCAAGTGACAGCGAAGTCACTTGGTGAGAGTTGCTTTGGTAGACTGCAAGGGCAGAAGCCCTCTTGAAGCAAGATGAAGAGCGAATGGAAGGCAGCCAGCAGACAGGGTGTGTAGTTTTTATGGAAGGGGGAGCAGAAAACTGAGGAGTAGCCAGAGGCCTACTAGCCCTAGGCCTCAGTCCCTGGGCCTATACGAAATGCAGTTGTAGGTTGTTAGTAATGAAGAAAAAAATGAGGATGGAGGAGAGGAAGGCTGGAGTGATGCCCTGGAGCAGGGGAGAGCAGGAAGATTTGTACACCATGGAGGGCTTGACCCGAGGCAGGAACACAGCAGGTCAGCTCTAGAAATGGTCGGGGAGCAGAGCCCACAGCTGAGACTTGGCTAGATGGGCCGGGGTCCCAGGGGTGAATGTTCAGTTTTCTTCTGTTTGCTTTACTTCAAGGTAAGGAATTTTAGTTATTTAGTTATTTGATTTTACCTTTCTGCCTTGAGACGATCATGATAGTGCCCAAACACTAGAAGAATTTTGGAGTAAAAATCTGGTGTTGATAAGGTTAGCACATACAGAACATGACAAGAACTTGTAATAGTCCCATGGGGAACATTTCCCAGTGCTGTTGTGGGAATGTGACTGGTTCTGTCCAGACACTATGAACTGAAAGTTGAATTCTTATTTGTTTCTTATGAGAATCTGGTGGAATATCAGGAGGTGTGTAATAAGGCATTATTGGGAGGGAGGGAGGGAAGGAGGGAAGGAAAGGAAGGAAGGAAGGAAGGAAGGAAGGAAGGAAGGAAGAAAGAAAGAAAGAAAGAAAGAAAGAAAGAAAGAAAGAAAGAAAAAAAAAGAAAAAAGAAAAGGGAGGGAAGGGTGGGGGAAAGGAGGGAGGGAAGGAAGGAAGAGAAGGAAAGGAAAAGAAGAGCAGGCAGAGACTGATGTTCTTTTCCCTTTCTCATCTAGAACTCTGGAGAAGACTGTGACATTGAAACTGTTCATCACTCAGCTGAGCCTGGTGGTGTTTGATGACCTCACCCACCACAAAGTATCGTCTGAGCTCCTGAGACTCACCCTGGACAATGTCTTTGTCCACGTGGCCCCCATGGCCGGTGCCCAGCCCGGGGCCGAGGCCGCTGTGGCCGCCCCCCAGCTGCACTGTGTGGAGGTCTGCTGTGGGGACCTGCAGTTGGACAACCAGCTGTACAACAAGTCCAATTTCCACTTCGCCGTCTTGGTCTGCCAGGGAGAAAAAACTGAAGCCATGCAGTGTTCCAAAATGCAGAGCCTCCTTGCGTCCAGCAGGGACCTAGAGGAATACAAGAAGAACTGTTTTATCAGAGTCTGCCTCACCCTAACCGAGGGCCAGAGCTGCTTCCTGGAGGAGATGCACGAGTTCCGTTTTGAACTGAAGCCGGCCCGGCTGTACGTGGAAGATACATTCGTGTACTACATCAGGACTCTGTTCGAGACCTACCTTCCCGCCGGAGGCCTGGCCGCCGCCCCCGCCGGGCCCTGGGCTGGCAAGCAGCCGCTGCCGGCGCAGGTCAGCCAGCACGCCAGGGCCCTGGTGCATCCCGTGAAGTTACGCAAGCTGGTGATCCAGCCGGTGAGCCTCCTTGTCAGCATCCACGCGTCCCTCAAGCTGTACATCGCGTCCGACCACACGCCGCTCTCCTTCTCGGTGTTCGAGCGAGGCCCCATCTTCACCACGGCCAGGCAGCTCGTCCACGCCCTGGCCATGCACTACGCCGCGGGGGCGCTCTTCAGAGCAGGTGAGGCCCGGCCGAGGGGCCGGGGGTCGGGGTGAGCTAGAGCCTGGGCCGGAAGGAGCTGCTTCAGGGGTTGCTTATCCACCTCCAGCCGGAGGGAAGCGATGGGGGCGGAGGGAGCGCGGGCTTTGCGGTGTGTCCGCCCTGGATTGAAATCCACACTCCACCAGCGCGAAGGCCCAGGTGAGTTCTTGAGCCTCCCCGCGTCTCCGTTTCCTCATCTGTAAAATGGGTTTTAGGATTTCTGAGAGGATCAAATAAAAGTGCTTGGCATTTAATAAACACTCAAGCAGATAGGAGCTTTGATATCTGCTGTTACGTAACTTAGAGTTTTAACTCCACATAGCAGGCACGTTCTGGCTGCTCCCTGAAGATACAAGGCTCAGTGTTAGCACGCTAGTGTAGTCGGGAAAACTAGCCCCAGGCCTGAGCCACTGGGGCTGAAATCCAGTGGTAGGTTGTCAGCTTCCTTCATTACAGTCCATGAATAGCTGTAGGTGAGAGATTCAGAGGATTTGTGTGCTTGTAAGATGCATAAAGAGCCTTCTAGCGATCCAGTGTGGCCCGGCCTGTCTAGACCGATCGCAAGAAGAAAGTGGTTGGTGTCTCAGCTTCTCCACAGACCTGAGATGGAAAAGTCTGTGGGGGGTGGTTTGAATATGTGTCAACAAGGTCGGATGGCGAGTACTGTGTGCTAACGGTGGAGTGCAGGGGACAGAGTGGTCTCAGAATATTCTGTGGTAAAGGGCATCACAACACGCATTCCTCACCTAAATTCACTCCAACACGGTTTCAGTGTGATTATCCAGCCCCTTATGGTCCCATGAATTCAAGCAACAAACACCAACCAGAGTTGGTCTTGTGGGTTCTTTCTAGCAAAGAACATGACAGTCTTCCTTTCTGAGAGTAACAAAAGAAAAATGTTTATACCCTTGTACTTGGTTAAAGCATTCCCATATAAGCTAACATTGTAGCAGTAAATGACCCATGTTGTTACCAGACTGGTGAGATTACATTTTCTCGGTAATGAAATTCATAGATTTAATAAGGTTACCCAGAAGTCTTAACTGAAAATGACAAGATCAGGGGAGGGCCCTGCTGGGACTATTGTTTTGATAGCTTGCACAACAATGAAGAAAATATTTCTCTCTTGCTAAGAAATCATTTAAAAATAAGCAGTTAACATTTCAAATTTAATAGATGGGTATATTTATAAACAATTCCAGAAACTTAACCTTTCAGGCAGTTTTTGCTTTTAACATGAGAAGCCAGCATGTAAGTTCCTGGGCTCTGATCTGGGCCTGGGAAGGGCTAAGCCTCCTGCCAGGCCACCCCATAATGCTGAGGTGTGGGGGGCACCCATGTAGGTAATGAGCTGGCAGAGAAACTCCCAACTGTGGCACCAAGGAGCCATGTCCCTGCAGCCTGTGTGCTAAAAACGCTCTTTGTTTTGTTTTTTGTTCTTAATGAGCTTTCACAAGAACATTCTGTTTGGATTTTTTGTAATCCACCTAAAAATCCTCTAAGCTGTTGTCCCGACCTCATTATACGCTGGGGCAAGAAATTCTAATACAGAGGGCCAAGTTTTTAGAGCCTGTTGGGAATTCTGTCACTAAAAAGCTACAGACAAAATGGGAAGATGGTAGGAGATTACCGACACCCGGGTAGAAGTGCATTCAAGAGAACGTACTGGCATTCTTGTGGGAAGGGGGGCTTGGCCTGGGGATGAGCAAGTTGCGTCTGTATTTCACATGGGGCAGGATTCACCCGCTGAACTTGACTAGAAGGTTCCTACCCTGACCTCATTTCTAGGGAAGTTTGTGGATTCACCTTGAAAAGGTTTTAAACATGAACAGGGATTAGAAATGAGTAGCCCTATTGGAAGGAAAGCATGTGGGCTTTCTAATTTCTTGGGGCCCCTCTACACGCAAGGCTCAATTTGAGACAGACACTCTTTTTCAATAAAATTTCCAAACAAATAAGCAGAAGATACATTTGCTTTTTGAGGAAAATAAAGAAGGAGTGCCCTCGGATACTTACTGCCCTTTTCTGGCTAGCTCAGATGCCACTGAGAAGTGGCTCCGGTCCGCACATGGCTCTCCCGTCAGGCAGTGCTCCTGACCCAGGAGACCACACCCCACTTTCCAGTAGTTGGTGGAGCCAGACAGTGAGGCTGGGTGAGTCCCTTCACACTGGGCCCCCACCATGCTAGTCTGTGTAGATGGTCTTTGCTTGGCAATAGCTTACTCTTCTTTCTTTATCTGTGTGTGAAATCTATGGAGAGAAGGAGAATTAAGATGTTTCTAGACCAATTTGCTGCCTGCAGGTGGAACCTTATAACTATTCCAGGCTACAGGAAATCCGCTGTTTCTTTACCTACAGAGAGAGCCCTCCAAAGAACCATATTCCACAACCTTCCATAGTACCCTGCTTCCTTACTGCAGCCTAGGCTCACAGAGGGTGGGTGGGCTGTGGAATCAGGTAAACCTGGGTTGGAGACCTAGCCCCCGTGTCTAAGCAGCAGGAGATTGTGAACAGTGGAGCACACTTGCCTCCTCGTCCTGCCTAGGAGAAGGAAGTGGAAGTGGAGACAGGTTAACACCGTGTCAGAGTCGCCTCAGTCCCCTCTGCCTGCAGTCCTTAGCTCCTCTGAATTTATGTAAAGGGAGGGACTAGTCCTTCACTTGCACAATTGCTGGGCGCATTAAATAAGCTGAATGCATTGTACCCATAGGCTGGTCCTTTATAGTCCATGTCTCTGGAAATTATTCCCTGGTGTTATCCAACTACTGTTCCGGAGAAGAGGAGTGGGCTCCAAATTTAACACTGTCCCTCTCCCTCTAGGGGCTGGGCCTAGAAACCCTCAGGGCTCTGGCTTGCTTCTTGCAGCCACACCTTCCTGACCCCTGGGATCAGTGACTTGACAGAGTGTCTGTCCCAGGCTTGTCCTCCAAGAATCTGCTGCTGAGGCAGGATTGGCTCCCACATGAGTCCCGGCCCCACGGCCTCCCCACAAGAGTGCCCTCAGCCCCAGGCTGGGGGGTCCGTGGTTCCCAGAGGAAGTCGCCCAGTCTAGAATCCTGCACTTAGCCTTTGGCCTTGCCTACACTTCCAGTCCCCTGGGTGAGAGCCGAGCCCCCACCCTGGGGAGGAAGGTGAAGGGAAGCCACTGCTGGAGTTCACACCACAGCCACATTCCCACGAGGCATCAGACACCACAGTCAGGCCACGGAGCAGGCCAGCCCCTGGCAAGCCCCCGCTCGAATAGGAAACCAGATCCAAAGCTCCCCTCCCGGGACACTGGAAGGGAACACTCCCCTCTCGCTAACCTAATCAGTACGTCCATGTCACCGATGTTTACACAACTGAAGCTGGGGTGGAAGGGGAGACATTTGTCTGGCTCCAGCTCCGCTCCAAAGGGAAGCACTCGGCTTGGTAGGATTGGGAAAGATTAAAAATAACTCCTCCATCCTTGTCAGAACTTTGCCTCTCCTTTGCGACACCCCATTTAGCATCTGGCCTCCTCCCCCCACCACGCCCCACCTCCTCCTCCTCCCGGTGCCTCCGCTGCCCTGGGCTGGTTTCACAGATAACTTCCCAGCCTGCAAACACCTGCACCCTAAGAGACTACCTTCCTTGGACGGGGGGAGTCTGCGTCCCCTGCACACAGGTCCCTTGTAGCAGGAGCACAGGAGGCTCGGGCAAGGAAGTCAGAGTAAAGCTATTTGCGAGGCTGCCAAAAGGATCACTTTGATTTATAAAGTATAAAGTTTGCCATTTATGAATTCACAGGGAAGGAGTTATTGCCCATGTTTTGCTCCGGACGAGCTTATTCCATTCTCAATTCCAGTGTGAAAAATGAATTGCAGGGAAAATGGGTCACTTTTCCCAAATGTTGAAAGTGCTGTGTTTAAGGTTTCAGTAACCCCTTCCGTTTGGTCCCTCACAGGCTGGGTGGTTGGGTCTCTGGAAATCCTTGGCAGCCCCGCGAGTTTGGTACGCAGCGTCGGGAACGGAATCGCCGACTTCTTCAGGCTTCCATACGAAGGGCTGACCAGAGGCCCGGGAGCCTTTGTGAGCGGAGTTTCCAGAGGGACAACATCCTTCGTAAAGCACATTTCCAAAGGTAGCTATTCTGGTTCCTTTTCATAATGCCTCATTTTTATTCCTTCCCTTATTTTTTATTTTTAAAGAACACGCTGAAGTTTTCGGTGCGTGACATGTGCCTCTGCCTTTGTTGGGCCTGTTGGGTTGCAGTGAAATGTTGGATTTGTAACAAAGCTCACATAGAATGTCTTATGTTTTAAACAGATCACTATTTGCCGGCAGTGTGTGAAAATGTTTCAGAAACTTCAGAATTTTAAACCTCCCATTGGGAAATCAAAGATTGGCTCAACTGTTATTCCATGTGATAAATACAGAAATATTAAAGGTGTTCAGGACTTCTGCTAAACATCAGAAACCCTACACTGTGTTGCCTCATCATTTTTTTAAATGTAGATACAGTTGTCATAACTTTTGGAAGGAGATGGATACGTTTTGACATGGGAGCCGCTCTGGCGGGGAGCAGCCGGCCTTCGGCTAGCAGGCCACGTCAACAGTGCCATCTTGTGGCCCAGACGGTCCATCAGGCACAGAAGCCAAGCTGCTGCCCACATGAAGGGCATGTTTTCGTTTTATCCGTGTGTGCCTGACGATATTTTGGTCAGGTTGGCAGTGACTCGGGAACTAACAAGGGCCATCTGAGTCCCCTTTTCTTCTCAGCAGGAGGCAGGGAAAACAGGGCAAAGGGCTTCTCCCCCATAAAAGGCTTTTTTAATGTCAACCGTGCTGCAACTCTGTGATGAGTGGGCAGGTTATAGAAGTCTCTGGAAGACTCAAAAGAAGAGGAGCTTGAAATATGAGCACCCATCCTCTGTAGGGGTTGGGGGGTGGGCTGGCAGGAGAACGCAAGAGCATAAACCGGGTGGTGTGGACAAGGACAGGCTCACTCCCCCAGGCCCCAGCCGTCCGGGAGGCCTGCGAGCTGAGAGCCGAAGAAACTCGCAGATGAGTCACTGGTGGATTTCTCACTCACTTGAATCTTCGTGGTTCTGTTGTTTTTATTTTCAAATAAGACACCCAACACCTGCTAAATTGAACCCCGTGGTAATTTTAGCGTAGTGACTCACTGAATGTTTTTTTACACTTGTTCTCTCCTTCTCTTAGCAAAAATCTGTTTCGTTTTTCAGTGTCTGTGTGTGCACATGGACGTTTTCTTTTTAGATTGCTGGTAAAGATGCAGCTGTAAAAACGGCATCTTCCATGTCTTCTTGGAACTAAGTGTCCACTAACGGGTTCATTCGTCAGTTTCAGGATCTGTCCATTGATGTC
The DNA here is from genome assembly GCF_002007445.2 of Ailuropoda melanoleuca. NCBI lineage: Eukaryota > Metazoa > Chordata > Mammalia > Carnivora > Ursidae > Ailuropoda > Ailuropoda melanoleuca. Next base: position 67,565,265 of record NC_048226.1, read on the forward strand.
TTTCAGTTTTGCCTCACTGAGATCTCTGCAGACTTGCTAGAGGGTTTTTGAGCAAGATGCTGAGATAGCCTTTCTTAGGAGAACCAGACAAAATCATGGCTTTCACATGATTTACTCCCTTTAGTGTCCTCACTTTTTTCAGCTAACATCCTGAGAATCAAAACTACACGTCTTGTCTGTGGCCCGATCATTGGTTCCTCAGAATGTCAAATGATAAAGTTTAGTGGTGCCCTTTGCTCTAAGGAGGGAATAAATTTTATTCCTAAGTAGAATTATTTCTTTACAGTCTGTCTCAGATTCAGCAACATAACCTTAACCTTTAAAATCAGAACAGAGTTTAACCTTCAACACTGGGCCTCAAGGAGGACTTCAAAACTAACTGTGTTAGCCAGTCCTTGACAACCCCACCATAGTGGATGGTAGTTTCATCTGAAACTCCGGGCATTTTTCTGGCAACAGAGATTCTCATCCTACCCCTTTCGAGGTGTGCCATCATCCTTATAAGCAAGTGTTAATCTTCACCTCATTTTTTAAAAGATTTTATTTTTAAGTAACCTCTACACCCAACATGGAGCTCAGACTCACAACCCCAAGGTCAAGAGCTGCACACTCCCCCAGAGGAGCCAGCCAGGGGCCCCTGCCCCTCATTTCCTTAAGGCTGTTGCTTCAGGCTGCCCAGAGGAAGCCCCCAACGCTCACCACCTCGGCATGTGCGGAAGGCACAGATGTGCTGCCACTGCCACCCCCACCGCCCTCTGGGGACCGCTCCGGGGGAAGCCACCGGGTGGGTGACCAGAAGGCCAACCCGTGTGCTCTTGCGCCCTCAGGCACCCTCACCTCCATCACCAACCTGGCCACAAGCCTGGCGCGGAACATGGACCGCCTGTCGCTGGATGAGGAGCACTACAAGCGGCAGGAGGAGTGGCGGCGGCAGCTGCCCGAGAGCCTGGGTGAGGGGCTCCGGCAGGGCCTGTCCCGGCTGGGCATCAGCCTGCTCGGTAAGGGGCTGCAGGGGACCTGCGCTGGGTGGGGGGCGGGGATTGTGAAGTTTTCACCCTTTCTGCAGACGGGCCGAGGCTTGGGGGTTGCGGCTGGGGGGTGAGGCGCTCGCTCTGCTTCCTACCCCGCATCTGTGAGGCGCTGAGCGGGGCCTCCCTCCCAGAGCCCCTGTGCGGCTGTGAGGGGCCTTCCCAGGCCCTGCCCGGTGGGAGGCTCACCTGCACAAATGCCCACGCTCCGCCCTCCCGTGCTCCCAGTATAAACCCCATCTCTGCCCTCGGGGTGGCTCTCCAAAAGAGCGTTGTGCCAGAGGAGGCACCCTGAGCGTGGGGGTGTCAACACAGGGACAGCAGCCCACGGCCGTTTGCTTGTGAAAGTGAGTAACGGGCGGCCTTCGGAGGCACCGTCCCCTGCCCGACCACAGATGCTGCAGACGCTCGCCTTTGTTTGAGAAGCGCTTGAGCAACGTGCAAATGTCATGTAAACTTCAGTGAGGAGCCCACTTTCGCCTTTTATTTTTCCAAGTGTGCCGGCTCAGCCTGACTCAGTAATTACCATTTGTCAAGCAGCCAGATGGTATAGTTAGAAGTGAAGATTGCTGCGGATATTTCCAAATACTACAAATGTTTGAAAAATAAGTTGCTTTGGAAAACTCTATAAAAAGGAAGCTTCAGAGCTGAGATTTTGCAGAGCAGGATTTTCAAGGGTATCTTTTGTTTATTTGTTTGCAAAGGAATTTAAAACTGTATTGCTTGGCAGCCTGCCTGCCGCTCATCGGAAGGAGTGTGCATCTCCCAGAGATCAAAGTGCCCCAAAGCAGGGAGAGCAGAGGTCAGAAAAGATGAGCTTGAAAGGATTTGTCCTCTCTCCAGCTTGCAGTTCTATCCACAGCCCTCAACTCGCAGCACAGCAAGCTGAGGCTCTGGGAGGAAGTAGTACGAAGTTACAAGCTCAGGTTAAGTTACTAGAAATTGTGTAAGTCATAGCGTTCTGTGGTGATGCATGGAAACCGGGAGACTATGACCTGGGCTGCAACTGCTGGGTAAAGGAGCGCTCCGGAAGGCCAGGGGAAGGCGTGGGAGTGGACCATGTTCCAGAGGAGCCAGCGGACCCAGGCTAGGGTGTCCAGGTCCTTTCTTTGTGACCTCAGACACATTCTTACCTTCTGTAAACCTGGGTTTCTCCTTTGTAAATTGGAGCTGGTAATAACATTATTAGAGGTAATAATAGTGGTCCATCATGGGCCAGTCATAGGGTCTGTGTTTGGTAAACAGCACTGCTCATGCCATGCCCTCTATTCTGGGGAGAAGAGCTTCCTTCCCACCATGCAAGCTCTTTTGGGAGTTTACAGGTGCCTAGCAGAGGAGATCTGAGCTGGCTGGCCTGTGGCTGCGTCCATTCCAACCAGTCTGTTGTCTTCCCACCCAGAAACGCCCTCACCCACCACCCGGTTGCTACTGTATAAAATTGTGCCTGACGGTAGAAATCCGTTACGTGAGGAGCCATGATCTTCCCTTTGTGGTGTGCCACTTTTAATATGGCGCCTATTGTTAACCAGGCTAGAAAGTCCTAAAACTTTGATCTCTGCTGTAGTCATGTCTTACACATCCTCATCCATGAAAGGGAATCTTTCAGTCTGTCTGTAGAACTTCAGCAGGCTCGCAGTCTTTCTGCCTCTCTGGTCATTTCCAAAAACTCAGGAGTTCTGTGGATGACGTAGATACCTCCTGGGTGTGCAGTGACCGCACCTGCGACCTCTGGCCTGACCCCAGACCCCCAGGAGCCCTGCCTCCAGCAGCACGCCCTGAGCCACGCACCCATTTCTGTGCTCCTGAGACGGGCTAGTTCCCAGTGGGCATCTCAGAGCTGGCTCAGACCAGCTTCCCTCCCTCTCAGAACGCTCTGTGTCCCACTTCACCCCTGGCTCATCTCAGAACGTCCCGTCCCAGAACTACCTGCTGTGTGGCAGGAAGGCGAGAGGAAGAGTAGGACCAATCTAGTCCCCTCACCTGGAAAAGCATGGATTTATCACCGTTCAATTTAGCCCCAGAAACGGAGTTTAAAACTGCTAAACGCAATTAAGTGCCTGATTGAAGTTAGAGCTGGTATCATATTGTTTGAAACCCCTGCTCAGTGAAAGCAAAATACTACTTCCTCAGTTTCTTCCTCTATGAGAAATGTGAACAGCCCAGTTAGTAAAACTGTCTTTAAAGAACACGTCAGCGTTGACAAAGCGTTTTCACGTGTGTCCTCTTATTTGGTCTCCAGCCCAGGCATGGATGGGAGGTGAAGTGACTTGCCCAGGTCAGACCTCCACCAGGACAAGAGCCTGGGCTTTTCCTCATGTCACCCACCCTGGAGGGCTCCGAGCCTGGAGACAATCAGGATGTGGGGAGACTGAACAATTGAAAGTTCCAGGGTAGGAAAAACACGTTTCCCCCAAATGTTTATGGGTTTGGTGGGCCTTCTTGCCTCTGGTGGGCCCTCGTGGGGGCACGGTGGAGTGTTAGGAGGTACTTGAAAAATCGAAGGGAGTCTTTAGCTGCCCTGGCCAGCCACATGGCCCCGAGTCAGCAAGGACGCGCTGGCCGGCCGAGAGATGCCGCCAGGCTCTTAGATGAGCCTCTCCCCTCAGTTTTGAGAAAGCAGTGGCTTTGGGGAAGATTCTGTTTAGCCTGCAGAATTGATGATAAGGCTTTTGCACATTTACCAGATCCGTCCCCCAGACAACCCCCTTTCTACTGCAGCCTGGGGTCTGTGCTGAGAGAGGATGTGAGCTCTGTGTCACTGTCATACTCCGTGTTCCCTCCCAGACGTGACTTCTCTCTCGTGAAAACCCAAGGCAGGAAGTCAGAGCTCGCCTCTCTGATCCCCTTCTCCTTGGGCTGCTGCCTGACGTATGAAGCATTGCTAGCTTTCCCAGCAGCCACACCCTGCATCTCACAGCCACTCTGGGTATGCCGTGTGGCATCCCAACAAAACAGGCCTCTACCAGGTGCATCAGGACATTTCCCTGGAGTGAGGGAGGGAGCGAGCGAGCCGTGCCCCCAGACACGGCATTTCTGAGCAGTTCCTCTGCTGCCACAATCAGCCATCAGTGGCCTGGCCGCAGCTAGTGGCGAATTTCGGAATAACAGACATGCTTCCTTCTCAGTGAACTAATCTGTTCTGGTCAAGAAAGGCTAGCCTCAAGCTGGAATACTGAATGTGCTGCGTGGAGGTCTCGTTTGTCTCTGAAGTAGTAAGCTGTAGTGTCGCGGCTTAGACCTGTGCCTCTGCTGTTATGATTAAAAAAAAAAAAGTCCAAAATGAAATTACAGCATGTGGTGAGGGCAGTACGAGAATAGCCACAGAGGCACTTCCATGGATGAGTAAGCCCGTGTTTTCTGCCCAAGGCTGGGGAGCTAGTCATGGAAGAGGTAAAGGAGGGCCCTTCCAGTTCCCTTGCCTAACAAAGAAAGCCCTCCTCCTCCTCCGACTAGAGGGGAGCGAAGGAAAACCCCCCAATTTCTGCCCTGCCCAGCACACGCGGAGTCCAGAGAAACCCCCCTCCCTCCGAGGCGCGCTTCCTTCCTCTCCTCCCTTCATCACATCACAGCCGTCTCCAGGTGGCCGCCCACCCCGTGGGCCGGATGCCAACAGACAAGTTTGGGGATCAGTTTCCACCACTTAGAGCCTCAGAGCAGAGTTCGAGTAGATGACAGTAAATAATTTACCAGTTGTGGGATTTAGCTGGATTAGACTTAATAAGAGAGCCTTCTGAAGCCCTGCGAGAAGCTGCCTCTCTCCAGGCCTGGGCGGCAGACGCCACGAAATGGCTGCCAGGCTCTGGTCTCCAGCTCGCACCTGGTGACCAGTGAGGTGTTGGTGTGTGTGACAGGCCTTCTCCGTCCTGGGTCGGGTGCTGGGCGAGGGCGTGCGATCTGACAGCTCCCTCTCTACCTCTTAGACTCTAACACCTTGTGATGAGGCTCAGATTTTCCCCTCTCTGGGCTGCCCAAATAGTTTATCTGTCAAAGCCACAGTAACTGAGCCTTCAGTGTGGCCGGTGGCTGGAGAAAGTAGACGATCAAAGGGGAGTTTCACTGTGATACCTGTTTGCACTTAGGAGTTAGAAGTTAGAGTTCGGTGTGGGTCCTCACGGTTATCAAGGGTAGGCCTGACACATTAAAGGGAAGTGGGAGATCCTCAAGGAAGTAACCACCTGCCCCCCGACTCAACTTTGAACTGTCTGCTATGAGATGATTCGAAGAGAAGACCCCAGGGTTCTTAACTGCGCTGTGCACCAATGGCGGCCACCCTCCCTCCCCATTAACACTTCCCAGCTGCTGTGACTCCTGACCTCACGCGTGGACAGCAGAGCCTCAGAGCCCTCCGACTTCAACAGGAGGCAAGCTCCCCAGCCCGAGCTCCAGGATGGGGTGTGTTGAGAGCCCTGACGCAGTGATCCCTCAGCCCTTCCCGGCCAGGGCAGCAGGGGCCAGCTGGGAGCAGCTTCCCCCGCCTCCCCAGTCAGTACTTTAGAAGTCTGGGGAAGCGTTGGGTCTAGGCTGAGAAACAGACCTGTCACCTCAGGTCATTCTTAATCTGTCAATACATAAATTTCAATGGCTCTGTCCAAATTCAGAGGAACAGAATCTATGAAAAACATTCCCTTTACAACTGACCTGAAGGAACTGGCCTTTGTTTTACTGGATTTTGTTCAGGGGAATATTACTTGAAATTAGCAGGTCATTAACAGAGACCTGGAAATCTCCATTTACTCAAGAGGCTTTGAATTAGTGGCATTTGGCATAATGGGATTTGACATGTACTAAAATTTCTACCAGGGGGACCGTGCATTTTCCATTAATCCTAGCAGGTTTGAGTTGAAAACAGAAAATTCTGTCAAGAACTGTAATGAAATTTTTACCTCTTACTGATCTAGAGAACCTTCCACTCCATCACTGGAAAAAAAAAAAATCAGGACTGGTGAGGCCTTTACTAGATATCCTCACGGGCCCCTCAGAGTAAGGGGAGCGAGGAGGAGGGACCCACAGGAACTGGTCCCTGACCGGCCTGGCTGCCCTCCGGGAAAGCGTGAGAGCAGACTAGCGAGAGCAGGGCTCTGTAGCTGTTCTAAAGTGAACAGTAAGTGGCCAAACCTCAATTGAAGTGGGAAGGAAGGAAGTGTTTCTAAGACTGGCAAAAGGAAGAGCCTGTTTTATAAACAGGATCAGTGAATAGCTTGGTGGTGAAGAGCTGGGCTGTGACTCTGCCTCTCCAGACTCGAATCCTGGCTCCAACACAAGACAGCTGTGTGACCTTGGGGGCAAAACTCCTTAACCTCTCTGTGCTCAGCAGCCTTATCTAGGAGATGAGAATGAAAACCATGTCTGACTCCTAGGATTTTGAGGATTAATGATCTCATATAGTAATACTCTTGATTCAGTCCCCAGCACATAGTAAACACTCAAAACAGATTAGCTAGTATAGAAATAATTGCAATATCAGCAATTACTCTTACATATTAACATATTAATATTGTTAAAGATTCGCTCTAATCATTATTAAAAGGGAGAATAGGGAAAGGGGATGGCCTCTTCCAATTTCTTCATGCTCCTAATTTGGTGAAAATTGATTAGGCTGAGAAGGCTTGCCCTCTCCTGAGCAATTGTTAGCTCTCTTCCCTAGACGGTGTTCCCTGGTTTCTGGACAAAGGCATGTGAGTGTCACTTCAGAACAGTCTGGCATGTTTATTAAATTCTGAACTGAACTTCACAGATCCTCACTGTGATGGACCAAACCCAGTCTGAACATTGTGTTCTGATGAAGATCATAAATGTCTTAATGCCCAGTGAACTTACATAATTGGTAAATGAATGTATAGTAAAGAACTTTGCAGTGAGGGTGGGTTTTCATTTTCAATCCAAATAAAACTGTGTTCTGGATTGTAGGTTTTCACTTTCTCAGGATTTTAAGCCTCAATCCTCACTAGGGGCTTTTGCTGTTTTTCAGGTGCAATTGCGGGCATAGTCGATCAGCCCATGCAGAACTTCCAGAGAACATCCGAGGTTCATGCTTCAGCAGGACACAAGGCCAAGGGCGTCATCTCAGGCGTGGGCAAAGGACTCATGGGGGTGTTCACAAAGCCCATCGGAGGAGCCGCTGAGCTCGTGTCACAGACTGGCTACGGTAAGTTGTAGGGCACCTGTCAGGCCAGCTCAGACATGACCCACTAACATGCGTTATTATGCCAAGGACTCTGAGATAATCTAGGCCTTCACGTGGCAAAGCAGCAAAAAATAAAATGGATGAACCTATTAAAAGATAAATAGCTGTCTTTCTCACCTCCTTATGCTTATTTGTGGAAAGAGGAGAATCATACTACTAATAATTATAATAATTATAGACCCAAGAAATCAATTAGCAGTTTCATTAGATCTGTCTCACAGAATCTTTTTACAGTACATCTAATAAAATAGACTTTAATGATTGCTTCTTGGCCTTTTGGCTAAGATCAAGTGTGAAATAGACTTTAATGAGAAGTAGCCAATTAGAGGTCGAGGACAGATGCGAGCAATGTGTAGAAAATATTGGAGCAGAGAATAGAATTACTCCTTTTTCTGGTGACCAGTTGGAAAGGAAAAATCGGTTATAAGGCAGGAAGATATCTGTGTCGCGTGTGTATTTGGAGAACGAGAACGCGCACGCGCCCACAGATCCCAGCGTGTGCAGGCTCTGCTCTTGCCGCTGGGCCGAGTGCGCGGCCGCTGCAGCAAAGGCACGCAATCTACAGCTGAGACCCGGTCCCCAAGCAGACAGCTGTGCAGCTCGGGCTGGCGGCCCGGATGGTGGCGTGCTGGGACCTGTGCCGCTCTTGCGCGTGCGCGCGGGACAGCGGGTGCGCGTGAAGGGAAGCGCCTGGGCCTGCGCTGCTCATCTGCTTTCTCGGCAGAGCACGCGGAAGTGACGTAATAAACTGGTGGCTGGAGCTGTTATCTCGTGACCTGAAATCGGTGTCGTCGCTTGGGTCAGGGAGCAGGCTGCCGAGCTCGCCTCACAGACCACAGGCGGGCTCTCGCCTTTGCCAGGCAGGCGTCCTGCGCCCCAGTTGATCTGACAAGAGATCAGGGCATGAACGCAGTGTCTGAAAGGAAGAGTGGGAGACGAGTGGCCGCACTCAGCCAGCCATCCGGAAGGTTCCTTTAAAAGACCACACAGACGCAAACATGTGTTCCTCCTCGCTTTTGCCCTCGCCGCCCTCCCCGTTTCTCTCCCTCTGCTTCTGTGAATGACATTTTCACTCGCAGAGAAACAGAGCTGCTGTGGGCGGCCCAGTCAGATCCCCCTTACCAAGCGCTCACGCGTTCATCAAAACAGTGTCCCTGTTGCTGTGGACTCCAGCGAGGTGAAGTCAACTCATCCTTCATAAAGTCCTTTGGTGTTGAAAATGCCATTGTCCCTCCCCACGAGTTTCCCAGGGCTGAGGACCTCTCCCTTCTGGAAGAGCATCTCAGAACAGGGCTTCACATGGCCTTGTTGCTTTCCATCATTCTTGTAAAACTTTTATTACTGCACTGAAGGTTTTACAAACCACTAACTCTTAGTCTAATGACTGTGCCTCGTTTATAAACATTTACAAGCCCCCAGAAAGCACACATGCTGCACCATCTTTGGTTCTGGAGAGGCTCCTTAGAGGCCTGCGTGGCTGCTGCCGGGTGCCCTCGTTTGGTGCTGGCACCGGGGAAAGCATGGAATAAACCAGAGGCCCCAAGAGTGCTCATAAATGTATATGGATTCATGTTTTAACAGCTGGATTAAGTCACTTAAATACTGTATCTAGGCAAACCATGTGCCTTTGTGTGCATCTCTCTGTGTGTTGTGTTTTTATGTGCCCAGCCACAGTACAGATACAGAAGTATCGTAACATGAAGCAAGGAAGTCAACTAACAATCATGACTTTATCACATAAATTGTAACAGTGTGTGAGCGATTGCTCAGGACTGATTACTCCCAGGAGCATTATGCTTCCATTAATTGCCAGTCCAGTCGATGCTTGGACTGTAGTTCATTCATTTTCAGTCTGTAGCTAATGTAAGATCGCCAGAGTTAAGAGCATGGCTGTGTTTAATGATTATCTATACACTTGCTTCCAAAGATTTGACATCATTTTGGATCCTGTAGCGTTTTATGGATGGCTGTAAGCAGATGACATCACTACAGCATGGAACTGGCTTCCAGAAAACAACTAGTAAAACTCCCTTACTTCTCTTACCACAGGTATTTTACACGGAGCTGGACTTTCTCAGCTTCCCAAGCAGCGCTGTCAGCCACGTGATCTACACGCTGACCAGGCTCCAAACAGCCACGTCAAATACGTCTGGTAAAATTACCTAGATGCCTGCTCAGCTGCACATGGATGTTAACAGGCCGTGCTTCCAGGGGAGCCCAAGCCCGCCTGCGGCAGCTCAGGCAGCACAGGAGCATCCCAAAGCCCGGGCGAGGCTGCCGTCCCCAGATGCGGGGCTGGCCGCAACTCCCAGCCTCTCACACACCACTCGGGGGAGGCGGCACACTGACCGAGGAGCCCAGGCCTGTGAGGGGACCCGGGATTCCCTAGAGAACCAGCCTTCTCATCAGGGGGGACATTTCTATTGGGAAGAAAAGGAGCCAAGGGAAATCTTTGTCCCCGGGAGGAACTGGGCTCTGTTGGCCAGAATCAGTTTGACAGCTAAAGTGACAATTACATTTCAAGCTAAAAGTAATAATCAGATTGGTGAGAGCCCTTTGCCTTTGGGGAACTGTGTGTGAGAACGCCCCAGCCCTTGGTACAGTGAGCGCTGGTATAGGACCATCTTTTCCAAACTGGCTTCTTGCCTCCCTTTTCCCTTTTGAAACAGGAAAATGCTTCAGTCTCTGGGCAGACCGGAAGTCCACATGGCCCTGGATGCAGTTCTGGTGAGGGGCTCAGGCCAGGAGCATGAAGGGTGCTTGCTGCTGACATCAGAAGTGCTCTTCGTGGTGAGTGTCAGCGAGGACACACAGCAGCAGGCCTTCCCCGTCACGGAGATCGACTGTGCACAGGACAGCAAGCAAAGCAGTCTGCTCACCGTGCAGCTCAAGCAGCCAAGAGTGGCCTGTGATGTGGAGGTACATTTCAGAAAACACCGGGGAAGTTGAGATGCGGGCTGACCGCTGGTAAGCAGGCATCTGTGAGCCTATGCAGAAGGAAGTTGGGGAGCCCCAACCCAGGTGTGTATGGGAGACTTTCCTAGGGGAGCCCAGCAGTAGACCAGATGGACTCAAGGCCTAGGGTTAAGCCACCGTTTGAACTGAGCAAGGCTTGGCTGCCATGGGGCAGGGGTGCTGAAGCAGACAGGAAAGGACCACAGAGCTCCCACACAAGCAGGTCTGCACAAGAGGGCCAGGGCCAAGGCAGCGATTCCACGCAGCTGCGCCACAGCGCAGGCCGGGTCTGCTGTAGCGGACTGGAGATACAGGAGACGACCGCCACAGAGGGGAGGGTACCATGAAACGAGGTGCAGCCAGTAGGCCAGACCTTCGCAGTTTCACTCACCCCCTCCCCTCTTTCCACCCCAAGACTTCAGGGGTCAAAGTGTCGTGCATAAATCTCTTTCCTTCCATTGTTCTGTATGGCTCTGTGTTCCCTTTTCCCCAGGACAGATTCCCATCCCTTAAGTAGTGGGGTACCTCCTGGGGGTGCCCCGTTGGCTCTTGGGGCAGCTCCCTGGCCACACAGCTTCTGTGCCGGATGCTGGCTCCTGGCCACACAGAAGTTGCTGTAGAGTGGATGCTCACGCAGGGCACAGTGGATGTCCGGGGTCAGAGGTGAGCCCTGGCAAGAGTGGCATCAGCTTCCTACAGTCCGGCATTGGGGGAGCAGGTGCACCCAGTGGAAAATGGCTCTCTGCGCCTGCCTCCCTGCTGACTGCCTGATGCATAGAGGCTTTAAGAGTTGACCTAAGAAACAGACATCTTTTTCCACACAGCAAGACGAGTGTAAGTCAGTGGCAAGCTGGAGCCTGCTGGTCCTAACCTGGGGCCCGAGTGGCACAGCAGAGGACAGCAAACCTGCCTCTAGCAGGTCCTGCCCAATTCATTCCTTTCTCCCTGGTATGGGAGCCTATGTTTCCCTCACACCACTGTTTGGGTAAAATTATCTGAGAAGATGGAAGGCAGCCAACTACAACAACTCTGAGATTTCTCTAGCTTCTTGGATCCTAATCAGTCAGGCTTTAAGCTGGGGCTTGGCACTAGGCATACATTGCTGCCTTGAGTTGATGACTTTCTGGGAATAAACAGAGGTCAGATGTCCAGGCTGACTTTAGATCTGCCAAAATCTTCTGATCCAATTGACAATAAAGCAGCAGTGATCTAGCTACAGAATTTGGCAGGGGATAGAGTATCATTATCTTCAAGTCTTTGGTCCTTAACAAGAAACTTCCAAGGCCCTAAGGAATATCTAGGACCATCATTATCCCTTAGCTGCTTGGGAAATATTTCATATCTTAAGCTGAGTGGAGATTCAGCTTTTGCTGTTAAACTGTCTCTCCCGTCTTCAACTGTGATCCTTCTCTCTTTGGCTTGAGGAGGGTACTGTGGGGAATTATCAAAGCTGGAAAGGAACAGACCTGCTTCTCTAGGGGTGAATGAGCTGATAGCTGGAGTCACCACTCCTAGAAGTTGCCGAGGTTAATTGAGACCACGGCATCACGAAATTAGAGGCAGAAGTAGCACTGACACTCTGGACCCCATGCTCAACACTGGTTTTCCATCAGTACTCAGGGATAATGGGGGGGACGGGGCGCTAGGATTAAGGGATGGCTACAGAAGAGGCAAGGAAAGATGACTGACAGCAGGAATACCGCAGGGCAGCATCTGACACAGGACAGAGAAGCGGGATATCCAGTATGCCTTCAGCCCCCAAATTCCACTTTCCCCGAATCTATCCCACTTAACCTTTCCCCTCAACTCCTCCTAAGAAACAGGAGATAACTGCCCCCTCAGTGTCCAAACCTTAACCCCTCCCCCACTCACCCCAAAAGAGACCCAAACTGTAGGAAAAACTCATTTCTGCGACAGTACACCCTTCCTTAGGAGTGTAATCTGGTGTATTTGCAAAATGGGACGGGGGATCACTCAGCAGGGCTGCTGCTTGGCACAGTGAATTCTCCTCAGTTGCCATGCTCCTGTCAGTCCATACCCGTTACACACCGGCCTGATGCACAGACGTACAGCTGGGCTAAGAAGCCTACCTGCTGTCTTCCAGGGAAAACTAAGAACAGTATTTTAAGATCTTTATATAAAATGGCTTTTCTGGTTTTTTGCTTTAGATGCTAGGAAACAAAGCTCCTTTGAATTTTGGAAGGAATTAATTTGTAGATGACATCATTCGGTATATTAAAATGTGGCAGGATTCAGATTTTTTAAATCAGCATTTGCTTTTCTTGGTTAAATGCAGCCATTTTTAGGGTAATAATTGCTTAATATGCCTGGCACATTATTGAAATCCCTCATGAGAGAGGCTCAAAATGAGTCAGAAGGTCAATTTATTCCTTGGCCAGGTTCCTTTCACAGTACGGGTTTTCCTGTGCTGCTGTTCAGGAGGAGCAATTAAGACTGTGTGTTCAGAGCCTTCCAGCTGAATTCTGACCCCATCAAATGATATCATCAGAGCTCTGGCTTTTGCCTGCTGGTACACAGCTTTCATCTGTCAGCGAAACTTTGGGGGCTTTTCTTTTCTGTCCCAACCTTAAAAATATGAGATCCAAACTCTACTGGATGCCCTCATTTCTCTGGCAGCCCCTTTACTCCTTACCATCCCACTGGCTTTGTGCAGCTTTTAGGACACCCTTGGCTGCACTGTTTCCATGCCCTACACAGAAACATAGAAATTCTTTACATTACTACTTTGAGAACTCAAAAGCCCTTGTTAAAACATTTTTAATTCTTCCAGAGTGGTCTTGCCAACATTTGGTAGGTACAGACCACTGAAAGGTCAGTGGCTACCTGATTCCCACAGATCAGTGGCTTACACTGGAAACTTCCCAGTCCACATGATCTACACACTAGACAGCTACAGACTTTCAGGGTGGGAAGAATTTACAGCTCCAGCTGCCTTTGATGGGTGCTTTCTCAGAAAATCGCACTTAAGAACTTAGGTAGTATATCTCAGTTCTCCTATTTGAGTTCCACTGAAGATGAGCCAGACTTTTATGAACCATAAATGTACTCTGCATCCTCCCTTTTTTTCCATAAAAATTTCCCCTTCCTCTGCCCAGTTTTTTAATTTTCTCTGGCTTTAAATCCTAGTGTTTGTTTATAAAAAACAGAAAATGTTACAGCTCAAAAGGTATTTATTTTTCTTAAGGCTCTGTCCAGAGCCACTGGTTTGAAAAGAGGTGCTCTTCTCCACAGTCTTTTCTGTCCGACTAAAGAGGTTCAAGGAGACAGGCAAACAGAAATTTTATTTCAGGGTGCGAGTTTGATGTTGATTTAAGCAGAGGAAAGACACTTTTCTTCTTTGTTCCTGAGCTCGTCAGTGAAGAACAGTGAGAGATGTTTAATAGTTAATGAGTAAAATGTTAGCAAATTGTCAACTTCGGACGTGGCAATTTTACACACCAAATGCTTATTCAAAGGAGGCTGTCCTAGCAGTCTCCCGCAGAGCTTCTGTTTACTCCTAAACATGCATTCTTACTGCAACAGCTCAGAGGAAAAACAAAAAGTACCATTTTGGACAAAGTGGCTGTATTAGAGTACCTAAAGACATAATGTATAGATGTATCAAGGCAGAAACAGAAGGAATAATTTGTCATGGAAGTGCCATTAGGAGGGTTTAGCAACTAAAGACTCTCTTTTTGGATCCCAGGTGGATGGAGTCCGGGAGAGACTGTCAGAACAACAGTACAACAGACTTGTGGACTACATCACAAAGACATCTTGTCACCTGGCCCCCAGCTGCTCTTCCATGCAGACCCCATGCCCAGTGGTGGCTGTGGAACCTCTACCCTCCACTGTGAAAACATACCATTATATGGTTGATCCACATTTTGCTCAAGTCTTCATTAGTAAATTTACCATGGTGAAAAATAAAGCCCTGAGGAAAGGGTTCCCTTGAGTCCCCTCTGAGGTGTTGATCCCTGCTTGTGCAATTTATTGAGGTGTTGATCCCTGCTTGTGCAATTTATTCTTGAAAAAGAGACCTAACTAGTCCAATAACATCTAATATGGACACAAAGCCAATACTTTATTATAATTATAGGTAATTTTCCAGCCTCTTCTAAAATTAATTCAGGTAAAACTAAGAAGAAGATACCTTAACAATGCAATGATAAAAAAAAAAAAAAAACTTGTTCCTTTCCTATGTGGAGACAGTGATTGATTGATTAAAAGAATGTGTTGTCATCTCATCACACATATTCTACCGTTTGCTCTCTAATGGTATGTGCTCTAACACAAAATGTGGTCAGGCCTTAGAATGGAGAGACTGGTTAAAACTTCATTCTCAACTGCATCTGTTTCTAGGCTGAGACAGTGTCTTTGCCTAATATCCTCGTCTGCAAATGTTTGGAATCTTTAAATGCTTAGGATTTTATTAACTTGTTAAATTTATTACTTAAATGTGATGCTCTTAAGTGAAACCTGCTAAGAATATTCCTACTTTAAAGTCTGCAGTTTACTGAAATTTACAAGACATTCTCATGACTGTCCAGGTACACTGTAGAAAAAGACGTTTCGCCAATTTATCTTTTAGGTGTCTACCAATGAAAACAGACCCAAAGGGCTCAGGTGAGTTTCTCTAGTTCCATAAAGAAAACCTACTACTAGGAATTTCCTGACACTCTTGTGGAAGGGGTTTAGCAGAAGGATATTCATACTGCCCTGGGGTTTTGGAGGGGAGTCAAGAACCCCAATGTTAACCTTAACAATGAACCACTCCAGTTTATTTTGAATTACTCAAATAAAAATATTCCCAATGTCTGATATTGTTTGCATTTAAGGATGGGTTTTTATCAAGATCTTGGGTCACCAGGTATCATCTTTAATATTCAGTAAAAAATCTGATTAAAACACATTTTTACTGATTACATCAAATCTATTATGTATAATTATGAGATGCTAAGAAAATTCAATTTCAAATGCCCACTAATTTTTAATCAAGTCTCAAGTCTCACGTCATCAAACAGAAGTCACTGCATAAAGCAAGACTGTTAATGAACAATTCAGGCTAAATATGAAAAATTGATTCTTCCATTAGTTTGTTGTATCATACTCATTTAGAAAGTGACAGCTTTTGTCAACCTCAAGAGAACTATTTTTAAGAATGTAAATATGTATTAATTATTGTATCTTTTATAGTTATTTTGCGTACTACTTCTAAGAATTGTTATATAAACTGTTGAAAATAAAAGGAATCCTTGAATTACTGACCACACATAAATGTGTATTGTCACCAGGTGTTTTTCAAATGCAGGTTTTCACCAATTCCTGGGTTTAATGCAGCTCACATTATTAGGACCCGAGAATTCTACATGAGTTGAAAAGGCTAAGAAACTTTTTGTTCTCCTAATAAAGTGCCAATCAGTGATAAAATTAGCTTAGGCTAAAATAAACTTAATTTTCAAAGCTCTCTGTAGTATCACTTTGATCACAAAAAAAAAGCATTAAAAATTATAATCGGGGTAATGGTCTTCCTAAGACTTCCCCACAAAATAAGTTCCCACACTCTTATCATTAACAGACACTACCCTAATACAACTTTTTCTGGACTAGATATATATTCCATATCCAGAATATATACTATTATGGTACTTTTCTGGACCAGATATATATTCTAACTTACATACACATACTATTAGCTCTTCAAAAGCAACTGGTATTTTAATTATTATATCTGGTGGTTGATCCAGCAGGGCTACTAAACAGTGACAATGAAGCACAAAACATATTTTATTGAAAAGATGTTCTCTGTCCCTTCTGAGAGCATAGAGTAAGTGGTCTTACAGGCTAGTGTAGACCCCCTTAAATCCATGACCCAGGACCAAGAAAGTACACCTACCAGTACTGCAGTGAAATAAAACACCAGAGCAATAAAAAATATCCTAAGACAATGCAAGTTTCAAGAAATCTTAAAATCAAATTATCGTCCTAACGTTCATAAACACAAAATCTCCAACTCTGAATTATCAGAATAATTAAACAAAGACTTACTGTCCAAAGTATTTGTTAGCTGTTTATTTATCAAGACAAACTATTCCATAACCCAATATTCGTGTTTCATAGTTCAGGAACACAGGTCAGTGACAAACTTCAGTGGAACTCAACCCAAAGAAATTCTGTGGAAAAAACACAGTGGCTTAAGTTAATGACAAGCATTCTCTCTTAATACCTCACCACCCTTAAAGTCACATGAGGTCTACTCCTACTAGTGGAGCCTACACTTTGCTCACTCACCTTCTGCCCAGGAGAAGGCCATTTCAGGCTACACCTTACTCAATTTCTTGTTTTTCATTGACCAAATTTTGCCTTTTTCTTCCCTCTCAAGTCAACTGTCCTCCATTCCCTTCTCAAACCCACATATTGTTCTTAGAGAGCAGCCCATCTGTTCTAAACAATTTTTCTATTCCTGTCTCCAAATCTGTTTTTCTTACTGGTTTTTGAACACAACTTCTCATTTAAAAAAAAAAAAAAAAGTAAAAATCTAACTAACATTTACAAATTAGTCTGTTATTATGAAATGCATACCCACTGTAGAAATCGTGAAAATCCATACAGAACCATTAATCTTTTCTTGATCTTCAGTCTTTCTTCTGTGCTATTTTTATTAAACACAGATTGCCCTTTATATAAGACATTTGTGAATATCATTTCTAATGGACATAATATAATAGTCCATGGTATGAAAAAGTCAATTCCTTATCAATTTCCAAATGTTAGAAAGTTCTTCCTATTTTTCCCAATACAGTATATACTTTGTACATGTACATCTGCATTTCAGGTATTTCCTTTAAGATAAACTACAGAAATGAACGTTATAGAATTTAATTTTAAATTAGGCAAAAGTTACTTATGTTCAGTATTATCCTTGAGTCTTTTAAAAAACTAAAGTCCACTGCAGCAGGTCTCCATACCCCAGGAAAGATCATTAATACATACATACATACATACATACACATACATACACACACACACACACACACACACACACACACACTCCTATGTAAACTAACTACAGTTGGAATGCTCATTCAGGAAGGTTCTGCCTAAAAAGATAGCAGACTAACATTTCCCTTGTCACATCAAACTCACACAGGCATAATGGATAGAATTTTTACTTAAATTGTTCTAAATGCTTTTATGTTGAGCTTGAATAAAGTTAAATATATGAATGATGAGATTCCAGATTATGAAAAGTTTCACATGCTTTCAAATTTAGCGGACCTTTCATTAGCACACGAGTCACACCTTCATAGTCAACAGAACCTTATCCGTGAGGCATAAGGACTTTGTGGATATAACAAACCAAATCAGAATCTCTGGAGGGCTACCTAGTCACTTATGGACACCTAAATAAACTATAAAAGGATGAAAAACTTTTTTTTAAAAGTACTTCTAAAAGTACTTTTTTTAGTACATTTTCCTGTCAATCTCTAGCAAGCAGCAACAGAATAACGTGAAATGATTCTGAATATAAAAAGCAAGAGTTGCGAGAACTCAAGAAACCAGTTAAGAAACTGCAGCAACCAAACACTAATAAAACAAGAAAAACACAAAAGGGCAGGAAATTTCATGGAATTCTTTCTCACTCTTGCCTCACCCCCTCCTTGGTGCAACACAATGTGGTCAGGAGGATCCTGGCTCCTCCTCCCTCAGGATAGAAGGTTAAAAAAAATTGCTTGCAACATTCTGACTTGTTTTCATAATAAAAACATTCAACAAAATACCTAGGAATAAATCTAACCAAGAAGATGAAAGACCTACACTCTGAAATCTATAAGACAATGATGAAAGAAATTGAGGATGATACGAACAAATAGCAAGATATACCATACTCATAGATTCAAGACTTAATATTGTTAAAATGTCCATAATACCCAAAGCAATCTAGAGATTCAATGCAATCTCTATCAAAATGCCAATAGCATTTTTCACAGAACCAGAATAAAAAATCCTAAAATTTGTATGGAACCACAAAGGATCATGAATAGCCAAAGCAATCTTGAGGAAGAACAAAGCTAGAGGTATCAATCCCAGATTTCAAAAACAAAACAGTATAGTACTGGTACAAAAACAGACACAACACAGATTAATAAAAGAGAATATAGCCCAGAAATAAACCCACACTTACATGGTCATTTAATCTACATGACAAAGCAGGCAAGACTATACCGGGGGAAAAAATCTCTTCAATAAATGGTGCTGGGAAACTGGACCACTTTTTTATGCCATACACAAAAATGAACTCAAAATAGATTAAAGACCTAAATGTGAGACCTGAAACCATAAAACTCCTAGAAGAAAGCATAGATAGTAATCTCTTGATGTCAGCCTTAGCAACGTATTTATGGACATGTCTCCTCACGCAAGGGAAACAAAAGCAAAAATAAACTATTAGGACTACACCAAAATACAAAGTTTTTGCACTGCAAAGGAAAAGCATCAACAAAATGAAAAGGCAACCTACTGAATGGGAGAAAATATTTTCAAACCAAGTATATGATAAGGGATTAATAAAAGTATATAAAAAACACCAAAACAACAAATAATCCAACTAAAAATAGGCAAAGGACCTGAACATTTTTCCAAAGAAGACATACATGGCCAACAGACACTTTCATGAAAAGATGTTCAGTATCACTTATCATTAGGGAAATGCAAATCAAAACCAGAATGAGATACCACCTCATAGCAGTCAGAATGCTAGTATTAAAAAAAAAGAAAAAAAGACAAGAGATTAAGTGTTGGTAAGGATGTCAAGAAAAGAGAACCCTGGTGCCCTGTTGGTGGGAATGTAAATTAGTGCAACCACTGTGGAAAATAGTACAGAGGTTTCTCAGAAAGTTAAAATTACCATATGATCCAATAATTCCACTACTGGGCGCGCGTGTGTGCGCACGCGCGCACACACACACACACACACACACACACTGAAATACTACTCAGACATAAAAAGGAATGAGATCTTGCCATTTGCCACAACGTGGATGAATCTATAGGATATTATGCCAAGTGAAGCAAGTCAGGAAACAGACTCATAAACACACAGAACTGGGTGTGGGAGGGGAGAGGAGTGGGGGATGGGTTAAACAGGTGAAGGTTTTAAGAGATACAAATGTCCGGTTATAAAACAAGTCATGGAGATGAAAAATACAGTACAAGGAGAAAAATAATAAAAAATTAGGAACAGATGCAAACTACAACAACATAATAAAAGCCACATATGAAAAGTCCACAGCTAATACCATACTCACTGGTCAAAGCCTAAAAGCTTTTTCTCTAAGATCAAGAAAAAGGTAAGGATGGGGACGCCTGGGTGGCACAGCGGTTAAGCGTCTGCCTTCGGCTCAGGGCGTGATCCCGGCGTTATGGGATTGATCCCCACATCAGGCTCCTCTGCTATGAGCCTGCTTCTTCCTCTCCCACCCCCTGCTTGTGTTCCCTCTCTCGCTGGCTGTCTCCATCTCTGTCAAATAAATAAAATCTTTAAAAAAAAAAAAAAGAAAAAGGTAAGGATGCCCACTCTTCCCACTTCTATTCAACAAAGAACTGGAAGTCCTAGCCAGAACAATTAGGCAAGAGAAGGAAATAAAAGACATCCAAATTGGGAAGGAAGATGTAAAACTATCTCTGTATGCAGGTCTTATATGCAGAAAACCCTAAAGACTCCACAAAAAAAACTGTTAGAATAGGGGTGCCTGGGTGGCTCAGTTGGTTAAGCATCCGACTCTTGATTTTGGCTCAGGTCATGATCTCAGGGTTTTGAGATCGAGCCCTGGGTCAGGCTCCAGGCTGAGCAGGGAGCCTGCTTAAGATTCTTTCCCTCTCCCTCTGACCCTCACCCAGCTTGTGCACAAGCACGCAGGTGCTCTAACAAAACAAAAACCTGTTAGAATAAACTGAGCAAAGTTGCAGGATACAAAAATCAACACACAAAAGGCAGTTGTGTTTCTATCCACTAACAATGAATAATCTAAAAAAAATTAAGAAAAAAATTCCAATTATGATAGCATCAGGAAGAATAAAATACACAGGAAGAATTAACCAAGGATGCAAAAGCCCTACATATTGAAACTATAAAACACTGCTGAAAAAAATTAAAGACATAAGGAAATGGAAAGGCATCTCGTGTTCACGGAGTGAAATACTTATAATTGCTAGGGTGTCCATATTACCCCAGAGTGTAATCCCTATCAACATCGCAACAGCATTTTTGCAGAAGTAGAAAAATCCATCCTAAAATTGATATAAACCATCAAGGGACCCTGAAAAGCCTAAACAATCTTGAAAAAGACAAAGAAGTTGAAGGACTAACACTTTCTAGTTCCAAAACTTACTATAAAGCCACAGTAATCAAAATAGTGTGGTACCGATATAAAAACAGAAATATAAACCAATGCAACAGAACAGAGACCAAAATAAACCCTCACATAAACACCTCAAAAATTACCAACAAAAGTGCCAAGACCATCCATACTGAGGAAAGGACAGGCTTTTCAACAAATGCTGTTGGGAAACTGGATACACAAAAAAGAAGTTGTACTCTTTTCTTACCTCATATCCAAAAATTAACTCAAATGGATCAAAGACCTAAAACCATAAAAATTACAAAAAAACAGAAGAGAAGTTTCATGACATTGGATTTGGTAATGATTTCTTGGACAGGACACCAAAAGCACAGGCAATAACAAAAATTACATAGACCCCATCAAAATTTTAAATATCTGTGCAAAGAACACACTCAACAGAGTGAAAAAGTAATCTACAGAACGGGAGAATATATTTGCAAGTCATTATCTGATAAGAGGTTTGAAGAACTACAACTCAACAAGAAAAAAACCCCAAAATAATTAAAACGGGTGAAGAATTTAATTAGACATTTCTCCAAAGAGGACACATAAATGGCCAACAAGCATAAGAAAAGATGGTCATCATCATTAACCATTAGGAAATGCAAATCAAAATCAAAATCCAGTACTACCTCACACCCATTAGGATGGTTACTATGAAAGAAAAAAAACAAAACAAAACAGAAAACGAGTACCAGCAAGCATGTAGTGAAAGTGGAACCCTTCTGCATTACTGATAGAGTACAAAATGGTGCAGCCACTATGTTAAACAGTACAGTGTTTCCTTTCAACATTAAAAATAGAACTACTATATGATCCAGCTGCTCCACTTCTGGGTACCTACTCAAAAGTATTAAAAGGAGTTTTAAAGAGATTTGCACATGTCATAGTAACTTTATTATTTGGGGGGGGGTGGTCAGAGAGAATCTTAACAGGCTCCACACCCTGACCCATCTCATAACCCTGAGATCATGACCTAAGCCAAAATCAAAGAGTCAGATGCCTAACCAACTGAGCCACCCAGGTACCACTAACTTAGCAACATTATTTACAATAGTCAAAAGGTGGAAGCAATCCAAATGTCCACCAGAGGTGAATGAATAAGCAAAATGTGGTGTATACATACCATGGAAAGTTATTTAACCTTAAAGAAGGAGGAAATTCTGACACATACTGTAATGGATGAATTCTGAGGACATTATATTAAGTACAATAAGCCAAATACTATAGCCAATCAAATACTATATGATTCCACTTAAATGAAGTACTTAGAGTAGTCAAATTCAGAGATAGTAAGTAGAATGGTGGTTGCCAGGGGATGGAGAGAATACAGAATAATTCAATGGATTGTGTTGCAAGATGAAAAGAGTTCTGGAGATTAAGTATATTCACATTGTTGTACAACCAATCTATGTATTTTACCACAATTAAAAAAAATTTTTTAAACAGTAACTTCAAACAGCTACATTACCTTTACAATCCAAAATCACTTTGCACTCTGAAAGATACCAGCCTTCTTCATCTCCTCAAAATCTTTCATGGAATCATAATTTCTGTAGAAATCTGCATACGCCTTCTTTCTTGGTTCGGCCACAGCAAACTAAAAAATAACATATCCCATTAGGGCTTATTTTTTAAACCATTAGAAACAATATCCAAAGACAACATAAATCAAAATGTCTGTGTTCACCTTTAACTTGAACTCTGTATTTCCTAAAACAAAGGTTGGAGGCACTGACACAGATGTAAGGGAAGATAAAGCAGCCTCATGGAAATTACTCAGCAAGAGGGGCTTTCCTTGCTTGGGGACAGATTATTCCTTTTGATGGGTGTGGGTATGTAGACCAGTAAGAGCCAAAAGAAGATACCCAGAGAGCTAAATGGTTTTAGGGAGAAGACAGCAGTCTTCCCTCCAGCAAAACCTAATATCCCCACAGCTGAGACATGCTAATATATTCTGGCTCAATTTACATTATATATATATATATATATATATATATATATTTCTTTTTTTTTTTTAAAGATTCTATTTTATTTGTTTGACAGAGAGAGAGATAGCCAGTGAGAGAAGGAACACAAGTGGTGGGAGAGGAAGAAGCAGGATCCCAGTGGAGGAGCCCAATGCGGGGCTCGATCCCAGAACGCCGGGATCACACCCTGAGCGGAAGGCAGACGCTTAATGACTAAGCCACCCAGGCGCCCTTCAATTTAAATTATATTAACTCCAAAGGAGTGGGAGATCAATTCTGTACCCATCTGCCACTGAAAGACACAGGAAGCTTTCTATCTGGCAAGAACAGTTCTGGGTGATCTACACTTCAACATCATTTAAGCCCTTAGAATACACACCGACCTGTTTTACACAGGAGGAAATGGGACTCAGAATTTAAGTGACCCAATTAAGGTGTAGGAAGAAGCACTAGGATTCAAACCCAGGTCTGTCATTTGGCAAAGGTTTTATTTTCCACAAAACACTACCTAGTAGATTTCAATGCGTAGGTTACAATCCAAAATAAATCCCATCCTGCACGTAAAAAATTCTTCAAGTGCCAATCCACTTCCATTAACATACTGCAGAAATACATGGAATCATGACACTTGGTACTAATACAGTAGAAGTCCTTTACTTACCAGTTTTACTGCCTCACCTCCTATGAAAATTCCAACTTCTTCCAGTAAGACTAAGAGGCAGGAGCCCCAGTGCAACCCTCTGAACTGAGGCCAGCCCATTACCCAGAAGGCAACTGAGCATTTGTTAAAACAAGAAAAATATTTTTTCTTGGGGCACCTGGGTGGCACAGGGGTTAAGCGTCTGCCTTCGGCTCAGGGTGTGATCCCGGCGTTATGGGATCGAGCCCCACATCAGGCTCCTCCGCTATGAGCCTGCTTCTTCCTCTCCCACTCCCCCTGCTTGTGTTCCCTCTCTCGCGGGCTGTCTCTATCTCTGTCAAATAAATAAACATAAAAAATCTTTAAAAAAAAAAAAAATATGGTACACTAAAAAGGCTCAGTGAACCCAAAAATAAAAGAAAATGGATGTTATAACCCCACCTAAATTATTTTGTTTTCTGTTACACTTTAGACTTTTTCTAAGTCTGAAAAATCTGGACTTCAGCAACAAAAAGAATATAAACTATCAATTTAGATCCACTACACCATGAGTTACTTGAAACCCATAAAATCTATATATGAGGCCTTATACAGATAAGCAAATACCTGAAAATTTAGGACAAGTCTAATTTATATAACAGTAATTACCTACGGAAAAAATCTATTCAGGATAAGCACGGCTCATGTGCTTCAAAATCTAACCTATATTAATGAATTTACGCTTAGCAGATTAACTTAATCAAAAATGATTTAACATATGGTGACTTTATGTAAGATGCATAGAAGCTGATCAAAATTGTGACAGTCAAAACTAAGAACAAAATAAAGGCCAAATCTTTAAAAGCACTCAACACTAACTGGATAAGGGAAAGGAAGGAAGCAAGCATCTACCAAGAGAACCAAGTTTACACCTACCTTATTCTTTAATAAGAATCTGGATTCCTCAGTGCTTTGCGAACCTTCCTTCCATTCAAACACTAATTAACTATACACAAACACTGACTAATCTACCAAGCAAATTTTAAAACTTTTCATTCAGAATGAACTATTGGTCTGACATGGGCTCTTAATTTAGTAGAAGAGACACACCCTGAAGCAAATATTACTTAAAATACAATGTGCCCAATACTGTACAGTCTGGTACAAAATGACTGAGAACCTAGCAGAACACAACCAACCCATCTGGAAGAATAGGCCGCAACTCCAAAAAGGAAACATTTGAGTGGGCCTTGAGGATAAAGTGGAATTTGCCACACAATGAGATGAAAGACATTCCTGTTGTGTACAAATCCATGGGAGAAAGCAGAATTTTCTAACAGCAACTAGTTATGAAGGGCTGGAGGGCTGGGTATATTAGGGCTGCTGGGAAGATGATGGAAAGGCAGAAAGAGCTAATCAGAAAGTATCTTAAAATCAAGACTAAGTTTCAGCAAATCACCCACAACCCATTAATAAGTGATGAAACCAATTTAGAAGACTGCGCCAGTTAATGAATGTATTTCTTACTATACGTCAAAATTTTGAGAGCCGCTCCACACTGGGCATGCAGGAACTCAATACCATAAACAGATCTATTCTAGAGGCTAAAGTTAAAAATGGCAAGAATCCACACAAGTTACAAAGGCCTGAGGTTTGATAGTCACAATGAGAGTGAAGAAATGAGTTCCCCAAATTCCTCTCCTTACTCCCACTTCATTTACTCATTCATCCATCCATCCATCCATCCTTTTCCCACAAACATTTATTTCATGCCCACTACATGCCAGGTAGCAACGATCTCAAGGAGCAAGTAAAGGGTTTACTTTTTTATGCCTGTCTCCTCATAGGGTCCCAAAGTACAGACACCTTAGTGCTTTTGCTCAAGTTGTTCTCCCTCCCCTTGGCACTTCAAATTCACCCTAACTTTCAAAGCACAAATTCAAACTTCTCTATCAAAGAACTATGACCCCCAATACCCCACACCCACTGGAACACACAAAAGCAGCAATCAACCATCAGAGTACGGCTCACCTAGTACACGGAGGACAGGGTCCTCCTTGCCCACCTTCATTCTTACAAACTGTATATAAGCTGCTCTAGGACAGCTCTGAGAAACGAAAAGTCCTTTCATTTATATTCTATCTTGCAATAATAGCTAATGTTTTCAACTCCCCCAACTTGACTCTAACTTCTTTAAAGACACAGATTTAGAGGTATATACACTTAGTAGACTCCAAAGTACCTGGAACTCTAGCACCCACCACTGTACTAAATTTCAGACACTACATCTTATTCAACAGATACTTTTAAATATCTATTTGTGTGTCAAGCAACTGACAAGGGGGTGCCACTGTGAACAAAAAAAGGCGCCCTGCCCTAATGAGGCTCACAGTCTACTAAAAATAGAAGAACTAAACAAAAAAAAATTAAGTAAAAGCACTACAAAGCTCTAATTCCTGGGCCATTATGACACATGGTCATAAACACATGTATTATCATAAACATTTTTATAGAAAAAAGTTGTAAATATAACATGAAGACTTTGAGAAACACAAAGCGCACAGAGTATACTGGGAAAAAAGTGGAGTAGGAACACCAGGAATCTCCCCCCACCTACACAACTGCACTAGCACTATCTGTTTAATGTAACTATCCTGAAACTTTGGCTCTCCTGAAAGCATACAATTTCCAGAGGAAGGCTTAAACTGTAAATTGTGGTCAGGTTAATTTAATTCACTTTCAGCTTTTAGCAATTTAACAGCTACCCATTCCCCATCCCCAAGGCAGGGAGGCAGCTGTGCAAGGGTTCCTGGAGCAGCTTACAAACAGCCTTCTGGAACGAAGATGGGCAAGGACCCTCTCCTCCATATACCAAGGATCTGTACTCTGATAGCTGATTGCAGCTTTTGTTCACAGAGGCGCAAACAGGCTGGTGGCCATTGTTGTTGCACTCCCCCCTACTGCTGCAAGCCTCTTTTTCATCAGGTGAGCAACTTCCTGGGGACTTAAAAGGATAGAGCACCTTTCTTTCCTCCCTCTTCACTTTTCTCTTTTTCTCCTTTTGGAAGCCAGACATTAAAGACTAGCACATTCAAAGGCATCTACACATACAATCCTCACAGAGATTGCGGAATGGAAGGCGAATGGATTAAAAAGCGGCCCAACTACATATGCTGTCTGCAACACACTTATTTCAGATCCAAAGGCAAAAACAGACTGAAAGTGAAAGGGTGCAAAAAGATATTCTATGCAAACAATAACCAAAAGAAAGCAAGAGTGGCTTTACTAATATCAGACAAAATAGACTTTAAATCAAAAAAGATTACAAGAGACAAAGAAGGACTTCATATAATCATAAAAGCTTCAATACAGTAAGAATTTATACAATTAGAAAATTTACTCACGTAATAACATCAGTAAAATATATAAAGCAAAAACTGACAGAACTGAAGAGAAAAAGAGTTCTATAACAGCTGAAGATTTCAATACCCCAATCTCAATGATAGATAAAACCAGACCAGACCTAAGTAAGGAAATAGAGGACTTAACTCATTAAACCAACCAGATCTAACACATGTACAAAAACACTCCATCCAACAACAGAATACAACCTTTTTTTTCTAAACAGAGTGATTTATTTTTCATTCATTTGAGAGAGCGAGAGTGAGAGGGACTGCCCAAGCAGAAGGAGGGAGAAGGAGCAGCAGACTTCCCTGCTGAGCAGGGAGCCTGACATGGGCCTTGATCCCAGAACCCTGGGATCATGACCTGAGCTGAAGGCAGACACTTAACCAACTGAGCCACCCATGGGCCACCAGAATACACATTCTTCTAAATTGCACATTGGATACTATCCAGGACAGACCATATATTAGGCCATAAATTAAATCTCAATAGATTTAAAAAGTTAGATATCATACAAAGTATGTTCTCTGATCACAATGGCATGAGATTAGAAATCAGTAACAGAAGGAAAACTGGAAAATACACAAAACTGTGGTGATTAAGCAACAAACTTTTAAACCACCAATGGATCAAAGAAGAAACCACAACTGAAATCAGAAAATGCTTAGAGACAAATGAAAAAACAAAACACACCAAAACTTACAGGACACAATGAAAGGAGTGCTAAGGGGGGTAATTTTTAGCTATAAACACATATATTAAAAAACAAGAGAGATCTCCAATCAACCTAACATTACAACTTAAGAAACCAGAAAAAGAACAAAATAAAAAAGCTAGAAGGAAGAAAATAATAAAGATCAGAGCAGAGATCAACAAAACAGACTAGGAAGAAAAAAAAAAGGAAAAAAAAAATCAACAAGGCCAAAAACTGGTTCTTTAAAAACGTCAACAAAATTGACAATCCTTTAGCAAGATGGACTAAGAAGAAAGGGGGAAAGATTGAAATTACTAAAATCAGAAATGAAAGTAGAGACATTACTACAGATTCTACAGAAATTAAAAGGATTGTAAGAGAGTAGTATGAACTGTACACCAACAGATTGGAAAACCTATATGAAATGGATAAATACCTACAAACACAAAACTTACCAAGACTGAATCACAAAGAGAAAATCTGAATATAACTGTAGTAAGGATACTGAATCAGTAATCAAAAATCTCCCAACAAAGAAAAGCATAGGATCTGATGGCTTCATTGGTCAATTTTATAAAAAAAATTAAAGAATACCAATCCTTCTGAAATCTTTCCTAGCAACTGAAGTAGAGGAACACTTACTAACTCATTTTACGAGGCGAGCATTACCCGGATACCAAAGCCAGACAAAACACAAGAAAACTATAGACCAATATCCCCTATGAATATTGATTTAAAAAAAAAAAAAAAAACCTTAACAAAATACTAACAAACTGAATTCAGCAGCATATTAAAAGGACCGTACACGATTACCAAGTGAGGTTTATTCCTAGAACGCATGGATGGTTCAACATACAATGGTCCAACATACAAAAATCAATGTAATATACAGTAACAGAATAAATTTAAAAAAAAACACACAATAATCTCAATTAATTCAGAAAAAGCACTTAACAAATTCAATATCCTGTCATGATAAAAACAAATTAGGAATAGAATGAAACTACCTCAATATAACCCATACGATGT
Organism: Ailuropoda melanoleuca; assembly: GCF_002007445.2. Taxonomy (NCBI): domain Eukaryota; kingdom Metazoa; phylum Chordata; class Mammalia; order Carnivora; family Ursidae; genus Ailuropoda; species Ailuropoda melanoleuca. The sequence goes on from NC_048226.1 coordinate 67,593,552, forward strand.
CCACTTTTATCACTTCCATTCAACACAGTACTCTTTAAGTTCTAGCCAGAGCAATTAAGCAAGAAAGTGAAATAAAGGGCATCTAAATGGGAAAGGAAGAAACAAAATCATCTGTTTACAGATGATATATGTAGAAAATTCTAAAAATTCCACACAGAAAAAACCTGTTAGAACCAAAAAATAAATTCAGCAAAGGAGCAGGATGTAAAATGTCAGACAGTACCACAGTAAACAGTATGATGGTTGCCTGAAAAATTACACATAGAAAGACCATATGATCTATCAATTTCACTTCTGGATATATACCGAAAAAAATTAAAAGCAGGGTCGCGAAGAGACACCTGTAACCCATGTTCATAGAAGCATTATTCACAATAGCTAAAACATGGAAGCAACTGAAGTGTCCCATCAAAGGTGAATGAATAAGTAAAATGTGGTACAGGCATGCAATGGAATATTATTCAGCCTTAAAAAGGAAGGAAATTCTGACATATGCTACAACATGGATGAACCTTGGGGTCATTATGCTAACTGAAGTAAGCTGGTTAAAAAAGACAAAATAATGCATGATTCCACTTACATAAGGTACCTAGAGTCATCAAAATAAGATACAGAAAGAACTGTTTCACAGACTGGGAATTGAGAAGGGATGGGTTTATTGTTTAATGTCTATAGTTTCAGTTTTACAAGATGGGTTATGGAGATGGATTATGGGGATGGTCATAAAACATAAATGCATTTAATACCACCAAACTGTACACTGAAAAATGGCTAAATTTTATGTATAGTTTGCCACAATATAAAAAATGTATTAAGAAAAAAAAAAAACAAAGGGCACGGTGTTAAAATCCACAGAAGGGACAGCGTTAAAATGCATTTCTGTGACAACAAATTCTTCAAGCTGCCAAACACTGCCTCCCCCATCCCATCTGCTTTAATAAAATTTTATCCTTGTGTTACGGGCTGAATTGTCTTCCAAAACTCATGTGTTAAAGTCTTTTAAGCCCCTAGTACCTCAGAGTGTAACAGTATTTGGAGATAGGTCTCTAAAGAGATAAATTAAAATGAGGTTTATAGAGTGAGTCCTAATCCAATATGACTAGCATCCTTACAAGGGTAAATTCAAACAAAAACATGCTAACACAGAGACAATGTGAGGATAAAGGGAGAAACCCATCTACAAGCCAAGGAGAGTCTTCAAGAGAAATCAACCTTGCAGCCACATTGATCGTGGATTTCCAGCCTCTAGAACGGTAAATAGATTTGTTGTTTAAGCCACGCAATTTGTTGTACTTCGGCAGTCCTAGGAAACTAATACAGCTTCCTTTAAAGATGGAGGACAAGCTATCTAGGGAATATGAGGTATTTTCCTGTCACACTGAGGTGAGTGAAGGAAGGCGAAGGGAGCATATTAGAGAGGGAGTTTAAGGACTAAGAACTACTTATGAAAATACATTTTCAAATTAAAACACACATTTTTGGACCAAAAATGGACCAAAGTAAAAATCAAACATACGTACCTTATAAAAAGCTGCAGCCCCCAGGGATACAATGAACGCTCCAACAATATGAAATCGCAGACGCTTGGCCAGAAGGCCTCGCATCTGAGGTTTCGTCAAAGCACTGGAAGTCATGGTAGTTATTCTCCTTGATAGGTAAAACTATAATAAAAACAACTCTGAGAACACAGTAAGATATCTGAAGAACTCTCACACATAATGCACTTTGGTACCTAGAGGGGCACAGGCATGACTCCCCCCACAAAGCCTAACGTGTTTATTTTTTATATTATTATTTTTTTAAAAGCCTAAGGTGTTTAAAGGCTTGGCCCGCTTCAGCCGCCCCCCCGCCCCGGCACGCTGAACGACCACCCTAAATAAGCAAGGTCACTGCGGCACAACGGGGAGCAAAAACTACAAACAAAAATCTCCCAATCGCAGTTAAGATAAGGAATGGCTCTAGACGACAAGTGCAATCGCATTTACAGCCATTTACTCTTCTGCGAACTATCAGCTCATTATCCCCATTTCACTAACGAGAAAACTAGGGCACACGCAGGTGACGTGTAACTTTTCCAAGGTCACGGGGTAAACGATTTAAACTCGGGCAGGAGCCCAGCCCTGGCCTCCAGGGCCCACCTAATGACGCTGCGCAGTCCCGCAGACCTTCGGCCAAGGCGGGGGGCGGGGGGCTGGGGTGGAAGGGCCGCTGGGAGGCTGCAGGACGCCCACCTTACCCCCCATCAGGCACGGTGACCCTTTTCCAGCTTCTCTAGTCGACTCACCAACGTTACCACACAGCGAGCGAACACCGACCGCGCGCAGACGCTGCTGTTTCCCCTACGTTGCCCCTTAGCCTCACGACCCGCTGAGGAAGAAACCACCACTCCCTTTCACAGGTGAAAACCCCGGGGCCAGAAAAGTCAAATGGCCTAACCAAGGTCACACTGGGGAAAAAACACAGAGGAGACCAGGCCCCGGCCGGCCGCCTCCGAATCCCAGTTGCTTCCTCCAGGCCCTTGCAGCCCACCCGGCCCCCGGCAGCCCCGCAGCCTGCCCGCAGCCCTCCAGAGGCCGCGGCGGGGGCGTGCAGGGGTCGACCCCTGTGAGAGGTTCGAGACTCCCCGACCACACATATACGGGCACAACTCAACTGCCAGGTAGAGCGAAAGCAGGCAACGGAACGCGGCAGTTGGGTGAACCCTGAGGAAGGACGCAAAAGCAACACTACTCACCTCAACACCAACCTCAAACCTAACGTCCTTCCTAACTGATACAAAAATGGACGGCGGTCCAGCACTGCGCAGGCGCAGAAGCCGAAGTCGCGGAAAGGACCCGGCGACGGTGGCCGGAAGAGTTCAAAAGGCCTCCGGCGCGCCTCCCGACTTTCACAGCTGAAGTTCAAGTGAGTGGTTAGTTTCTTTCCTGTAAGACCTTGCACTAAAGGATTGACCTTCTGACTCGGTTTCCTTAGTAAATTTGCAATATTAATCTTACTCATATACAGAGTTGATATGAGTTTATTAGAGAAACAAAGATATTTAGTATGCAATATTTTAAAATGTACATTACAAATACGGTACAAATCATCCTGGGCCTTACAGTGTGCAAACCATGTGCACAAACCATCATTTTCATTATTAACTACCCTCATGTGAATAATCGTTTGTTTTGGGTAAAGAGTGAATAAGACCGTCAAGTTCTAGGAGCTCAGAGCCTAGCCATTGAGACCCACATAAACAGATTAGTATCAATCCCAGGTGGTGGGCGCTTCCACAGAGACATGACCCAGCTACTGCAGAAGCAATTAGCCGTCTGGCAGAGCTGAACAATTCTAATGGATGTATCTGGGGGGGCGGGGGGGGGTTAGTAAAAGACAAGTGTTTTTAAAGAAGGCAACTGGAAGTTGATGGAAAGTGGTGTGTAAGGGTAAGGCACTTGTACTGTAGGGATGTCAGGTTTGGTTTTTATTGAAATAACCTGGATTTATAATGCTAAGTCAACTCAGCAAGTGCTGTGGAAGATACATTAGGATACAAAACATATATGGTATTGATCCAACATATATTGATTGAGCATTTACTATGTACCAGGTTCTGCTATATAGTAAGACAAATCTTCAAGGAGGTACATTCTTTTCAGGGAGTCTTTGTTCTCAACAGACACCATCAGAGTGAAACCTTTCGGCCATATAGAAAAGGTACTAATTGAGGGTCCAAGTGGGTTTGTACCTCAGTAACATTCTTTTCAGACCTCTTATCAACCTTCTACCCAACTAAAAATCTTTACATGGGATTTACCCAGGTGGTAATGTGTTCCCATTTTCTTTCAATCCCCACTCCCACAACTGGCCCAGAAAGCAAGCTGTAAATTTCAGAATTCATAGGATTGTTGTGTGTTGACTAATTAGGGAAAGTTTCAGGGAGATGGAAATGGAGCTGAGCCTCAGTCTAAAGGACAGACCTGGAGAAGTGGAGAAATCTAAGAGACGAAACTGGTCAGAAGAATGTCGCAAAGACAAACACAATCAGGGAAGAGAGCCTGGCCAGAATGGAATGCTGAGCGATGGTTTAGGATCATTGGATGGGTAGGGAAGCACAAGGCCAATCATAATAATCAAAGGTGACACATGAATAGAACCTGACTGATAGGGGTGAATAGAGAGGATGGCCTATGTGGGTTGTGTTCTAGAGCCTCTCAGGCTTGGATTTGAGTCCCAGCTCATGACCTCCTGGCTGGCAAATTTCTTAATCTTTCTGAGTCTGCTTTCTCCTCTCTAAAATGGTTTCCTTTTTACTTTAATGACATATGTAATCCAGCATATTATTTTATTATTTCAAAATAGTATTTCAAAGATAATCAATATAAACCTTATTAGTAAGATCTTTACATTCTTTTCCCATACTAAGTCTTTGAAATTTGGTGTGTATTTTTCAAGTATAGTACATCTCAATTCAGACTGGTCACATTTCAGGTTCTCAAAGGCATGTATACTACTGGACAGCATAGTTAAAACACTTCAGTCATAGGAGAATACTCAAGATCTGTTGCTAAATAAAAAGGCAGGCTGCAGGGGCACCAGGGTGGCTCATTTGGTTAAGTGCCTGCCTTTCAATCAGGTCATGACCTTGGGATCCTGGGATTGAGACCCACATGGGGCTCCCTGCTAGGCCGGTAGCCTGCTTCTCCCTCTCCCTCAGCCCTCCCCCCTGCATACTCACACTCTCTCTCTCTCTCAAATAAATAAATAAAATATTTTTTAAAAGGCAGGCTGCAAAACTATACTGCATGATCTAATTTTGTAACACATGCGTGAAAATATGTATCAACATGCAGAAAATAATGTTGAAAGGGTCCACAACAGAAACTTGTATTGGAGATAATTTTTTTTATATTTTATCTACTTTTATGTATTCTACCTTTGAGCTTGTCTTTCTTTTACAATTAGAAAAACAAATGTGATTTCCTAAAGGAGAGATGTATTTGTTTCTTATTAACACTGTAACAAATTGCTACAAACTTACCTTAAAACAACACAAATGTGTTACCTTCCAGTTCTGACACAAGTCTCACTGGACTAAAATCCATGGGCTGGTAGGGTTTTATTCCTTCTGGACACTCTAGAGCAGAATCTGTTTCTGTGCCTTTTCCAGCTTCTGGAGGCTGCCTACACTCCTTGGCTCACAGTCCCCTTCCTCTGTTTTCAAAGCCAGGTATGTTACATCTCTCCAATCCTGCTTCTGAGGTTACATCTCTTACTCTGACTCTCCTTTCCTGCCTCCCTCTTCCATATTCTCCCTTGTGATTACATTAGGCCCACCTGGATAATCAAGGATAATCTCCCTATTTTAATATCAGCTGATTAGCAACCTCAATTTCATCTGCAACTCCATTCCCCTTTGCTTCATACCATAACATAATCCAGGAATTAGAACATGAACAAATTGGAAGGGTCATTTTTCTGCCTACCACAAAAGGCATGGTCATGATTTGTATGGGCTAACAAATATTTCTGTTCTCCTCTCAGACATGTGGTAGGCCTTAACTTCCCTGATGCCTTTAAAGTTAGGATATGACTTGCTTTGGCCAATGCAATATGAGTGGAAGTGACACGTGCCACTCCTGGGTAGAAGCTTTACAACACAGCATGTGGTTGGCCATGTTCTCTTAGCCCTGCCTTTGTTACAAGGGAAGTATTGAGTGAGATGGACCTATGAGGGCTGGATCTGAGAGAGATTAAGATAAGCAGAGCTTTCTACTCTCTTCCACTGGCCAGACTCAGTGAGTGAGAAATAAATGGTATGGTTGTGTGTTATTCCACTGAGATTCAGGGGTTGTTTGGTCTCATAGACAAACTTAGCTTGTCCTAACTGATAGAAGAGGTTAGGAAATGTATCTGTTTTATTTGGCAGTGGGGGGGGGGGTATGTAGATGCTGAGACAAGTAAGTGATAGAGACCTTGAGAATGTGAAGAGGAAGCACGGACATTAAGCTGGCACTGGAAATAAGCTATGTTGGTCACCACACCTTCTAAGTTAAGAACAAAATGGCGCATCCATGTTAGAGACATCCCTGGGCCCACCCCTGAGCTCTAGAGAAGCTCTGAGTTTCTCAGAGAAGCCCTGAGTTTTATAATAGAACCCTTCTGCTGCTCAAGCCCTCCAGCTGCCAGCCCACGGGAACTCTGGATATGTGGGGCCCTTGGGAGGGCTTTCTCTGAGGCATCAGCTCCTCAAGGCTTCTTAGGCTGATGGGGTACTGTATTCTAGAGGACTCGACTCCCTGAAGTTTGCATGTGGCTCAGGGGCATGTTTTCGAGCCACCCCAAGGCAGAGTTGCTGCCTCACCGTATCTGTAAGCCCTATGTAGCACCCAGTAGTTTGCAAAACATGTTCACTTTTGTGTTTTCATTTTGTCCTCTCAATAATTCCATGAGATGAGCAGGGATTCTTGTTTCTTTGGATAAAGATGCTGAGGGTTACAGTGGTAGAAAAATAGCAGAACTGGGAATAGAATCTAGAGTGGGACTCCTCCCACAGCAGGGTTGTGAAGAGTACCTCCAGAGGAACAAATCTCCCTCAGTGGGCACCACTCATTAGTCTATGATGATTCGTTGAGCACCTACTGTGTGCTCTGTGTTGCTGTCCCTAATGGCTGAAAGTATAGTCCCAAGAAGCCACAGAGGACACTCCCCAAATCAGTCGATTATTTCATAACCATCCAGTTTTCTTTAGTTGAATAGATATATCCTCCTAGTCTCACTTAGAAAACCTAAGAAGTTACTAATTCAGACTAATAGTAAAGAGGTTTGTGTAATAACTAAGCACCAGGTACCGGTGCTTTTCTGGCCATTTCAGAGCTAGCAGTAATTAAAAACAATTTTCCCAGAATTGAGCTGACATCACTCACAGAAGCTGTACACAGAGATGTTCTGGCCTAAGAAAGCCCTCTATGAAATGAAGCTATTAAGTGAAATTGTAATGTGAAACTCAGCTACATTAAGAATACAGAGAGAGCATGGGGCACCTGGGTGGTGCCATAGGTTAAGCCTCTAACTCTTGGTTTCGGCTCAGGTCCTGATCTCAGGATTGTGAGATGGAGCCCCTCTTTCTCCCTCCCTCTTTCTGCCCCTTCTCCCTGCTTTCTGTCTCTCAAACTAAATAAGTAAATCTTCAAAAAAAAAAAAAAAAAGAATACAGAGAAGACAAAAAAAAAAAAACCTAAAAGTTTACTAGATAGAAAAGAAAAAACAAACACATCAAGAGAAGGTGGAAATACCATATTTTAACTTCTAAGAGGACACAACAAAGCCGGAAGAATAAATTATCACTCTAAGATAGGACATTATGTAACTTTTTAATTCATTTCGAAAAAAGAGGTCTCTTAGTGGTTACTTTGGGATCCCAATTTGAACTTGTGTTGATGTTAACTTATGGATGTGTTGAACTAATCAAATTCAATAAATAGGGATGTCTCTAGCATCCAGATGCTCCTCTGGGTAGACAGTCACTGTGTGATAGCAGCACACAGCCATGGGAAGATTGCATGGTCATCCTGACACTGGACCACATTTAAAATCAGGGTGGGGGACGGGGGGCAAGCAAACCATCTCACCGATTACTGCCTGAAAAATGGATAGACCTGGCCCCATTTGTACACTACGCCCCTCACATTTACCTGTACCCTTCTCTGGATTAGAAAAAGCCTGAATTTTAAGTGTACCCAATATTCAAATTATAGCATATGAAGGACAAACCAGTCAATATGTGCCATTTTAAGCTTGATTTTAAAGAATTAGTTAAACCAAATCTTCCCACTATAATTCAAAAGTATTTACATAGCACTTAGCACTTACTATGTTCCCCCACCTGTGCTGGCCATTATGGAAGATGGTAAGGAATTGTAAAATCCAGCCTCTGTACTCTAGTAGCTGATAATTTCATAAAGGAGAAGATTCATGAAACCCTATACAAAAGAATAAAGTTCAGACCAAAATGAGATGGAAATAGTTCATGCAGAAGAAAGTTTGGAAGAGGAGAGATCAATGTGAGACTGACCATTCTTCATTCAATAGATATCTACCAAACACGAACTGTGTGCCAAGCACTGTTCTACACACCAGAGATACAGTGTGAAAAAGACAGAGTTCTTGCTCTCGAGGAGTTTATGTTGTCACATGGGACATGGAGAGCACACCGGCAAACAAAGAAATACATGCTATCACCTCGACAGTGGTAAGTGTTCTGAAGAAACAGAGTGCTGGGTGGTGCCTTTGTAAAGGGAGGCCACCTCCGAGGAGGTGACCTTCAAGCGGCATCCCTGCTGATGTGAGGAAGGGAGCCCTATAAAGATCTGGGAGAAGAGTGTTCTCTGCAAAGAGAACAGCAAGTGAGTTGACATGATGTTGCTGTGTTCCAGAACAGCCAAAAAGGCTAATGGCACTGGAGCTGAATAAGCACAGGGGAGATGTCCAACCTGGCCCAGGAGACTTCACTCAAGAGATGAGATTTGAAATGGGATTGGCTTGTCAGCTTGCCCAGATGGGAAGAGCATTCCAGCTGATCAGTTAAATTTCCAGCACCTGGTGCCCTAAGGACTTAGGTTAATTAGAGAAAAGTACAGAGAATTAGAGAGTTACATTTCCTACATGTCTATAGAGCTTAAATTTGAGGACTCAAGTTAACAGTTTTATAAAACCTCTATTTGCTCATATCATTTGCTCCCTTATCAACTATTTTGGGTTTTTCATTGCTTGTATTTTTTTTAAAACGCATCTAAGAATGATAATGATAAAGAGAGCAAAATGGGAGTGAATAATCTTGTCTTGGAGCACCAGGGTGGCTCAGTGATTTAAGTATCTGCCTTGGGCTCAGGTCACAATCCCAGGTCCTGGGATCAAGTCCTGCATCAGGTTTCTTGCTCAGCAGGGAGCCTGCTTCTCCCTCTGCCTGCCATTCCCCCATTTGTGCTCTCTTTCTGACAAATAAATCAATAAATAAATTTTTTAAAAAGAACTGTTTAAAAAAAATAAGAACTTTGGACTTTAAAGTTCACGTCCTGTGAAATGTAACTCTGACCCCTGTAAGTCCACAGTTATCATTGGTTGTCTTAGTCAATAAATTGGACCCTTATATTAATACTTGAATTGACATCACTGTTTCCTGAAAGGTATAACTAACTAGGACATTTCTTTTACAAGTTCCTTTTTCTTTTCTTCATGAAGATAAAATTGATTCTCTGTCTGTGTTGAAGTTTTCTCAAATAACGAGTTTGAAAACTTTGTTTTATTTTCTATCTCCCAGATTTTATAATCTGTACTTTGGTGGGGGGGGGAGTGGTTCTGCCCTCAAAGGTCTTTTAAAATTATTGTTTTTTAAACTATGATAAAATACACATAACGTAAAATTTACCATGTCAGCCATTTTTAAGTGTACAGTTAACAGGGTTAAGTATATTCACATTATTATGCAATTTCCAAAACTTTATCCTTCAAAACCAAAACTCTATCAAACAATTCCTGTTCCATGTTCCCATGCTCCAACCTCCTCCCCACCCCTCAAATCACACCCACCCCATCACAATGCTACTTTCTGCCTCTATGAATTTGACTACTCTAGGTATCTTATATGAATGGAACCGTACAATATTTGTCTTCCTGTGATTGGCTTACTTCACTTAATATAATATCCTCAAGGTTCATTCATGTTGTAGAATTTGTCAGAATTTTCTCTTTCTTTCCTTTCTTTGTAAGGCCATTGTATGTATATATCATACTTTTTTATCCATTCTTCAGTCAATGAACATTGAGACTGCTTCCACTTCTTGGCTGTTTTGAACAATGCTGCCATGAACATGGGTGTGTAAATACCAGTTTGAGACATTGCTTTCAATTCTTTTGTTTTCTGGGAAGTCTCTCTCTCTCTTCTTCTATCTCTCTCTTCTCTCTCTCTCTCTCAAAAATACATATCTGAGGACACTAATTATAATTTTTTTAAGTTTTTTGTCCATGAACCAACTCCTAGGGATTAATTTTTGTTTTGTTTTGTTTAATATTACACAGTTCTGTCTCTGAAGACTTTGGTTTCCCATCCATACTTGAGAATGAGGCAATAGGAAAGCTCACCATCAGCTATGTGTCATTCTAGATGAAGAGATAGGGGCAGCCATTAAGCTTTGGGCCTCATAAAATGGAAGAAGAAAGCACTGTGGGCTGAGGCACTAATTCACATGCTCACTGCCCAGTTTCTCATGAGACAATTCTTCCATTTCTTTGCTTTTTTGGTGCTTTTGTTTGTTTTGTTTTGTGAATTTGCTTAAATTCTTTTTCCCCCAGCTTTATTAAGAATGTGATTTGAAAAATAAAAACTGTATTTATTTAGGTTGTACAATGTGATTTTTTTGGTCTTTTTAAGGGGTACAATGTGATGATTTAATATACTTATGCATTGTGAAATTATACACAATGGAATATTATGTAGCCATAAGAAAGGAAATCCAGCTGTCTGGGACAACACAGATAGACCTTAACAGCATTATGTTAAGTGAAATAAGGCAGATGCAGAAAAACAACTATTATATGATCTCACTTATATGTGGAATTTAAAAAGGTCAAACTCATAGAATCAGAGAAAAGAATGGTGGTTGCTATGGTGGGAGGGTGGGGGAGAAATGAGAAAATGAGAAGATGTTGGTTAAAGGGTACAAACTTTCAGCTATAAGAGGAATAAGTTCTGGGGCTCTAATGTACAGCATGGTAACTATAGTTATTAATATTATATTATATTCTTGAAATTTCCTAAGAGAGTAGACCTTAAGTGTTCTCACAACAAATGCAAAAAAAAAAAATGGTATCTTTCTATGTCTTTTGAAACTGAATCAATCAGTCAGTGTCTCCCCCTCACTCTTGCTGTCTCTGTCTCTCTTTCACTGCTTGGAGAGAGTGAAGCATTCTCTGCAGAGATGCATAGGTGTTGAATATTCTATCTACAGACTTCCTAGTAACTCCTCTGTCTTCAGCCCCATATTCTGCTATCTCTGCAGACCTGGCCCTTCTTGAGTTCTAAGCCCTCCAAGCTTCTGAGGGGTATCCGCCCAGTCTCCTCAACTACAACATCCGCCATGGGTTCTTTTAAGCAGGGTTTCCTCCTCCCCACCTCATTCAAAACTTACTCTATTACCCACTTTGGTCTCCAGAAATTTGTTGAAACCTCTGATCAACTGATGCCCTCTATTTATTTTTTGTGAGTTCATAACTTTACCCTTTACGGTAATTTTTAGGGGTTGGAGGGAGAGGAGCTAAACACACATGCTTAAGCCACCATATTGAATTACAAGTCTGAAAGTGTCGTTCAGAAATCTAACCATTTCCACTGCTCTCCTTCCTGCAGATGCAGGCTCCCATCTGGGATCATTTCTGTTCAGCCCTGGGAACTTCCTAAGTATTTCCTGCAGTGCAGGTCTAGTGCCAACAAATTCTCTCAGCTTTTGTTTTTCTGAAAATGCCTAGATTTGGCCATCATTTTTCCATTTTAAAAACATTTTTACTTTGAATTAATTTTAAGCTTACAGAAAGTTGCAAGAATAGTACAAAGAACTCCCAAGAATTATTTTTAACTGGTAGCATTTAATTGTTAACATTTTGCCACATTTGCTTAATCATTTTATCTGTCTCTCTCTCTGTCTTTCTATATACTCCATATATATTATATATTATATATTTTGATATACACAACATAATTTTGTATAATATACATACTAGTATAATTTTGGGACCCATTTGAAAGTAAGTTGTGGGAAAAAAGAGAAAGTTGTGGATATAATAACTCAGATTAAGGGAATTAACAAAGAAACAATAGTATCACCTGATCCACAGATCTCACTCACATTTTACTGATTATCCTGATAATATTCTTTAAAAATCTACAGTTCCATCCAGGATCACATATTGCATTTAATTATCACGTCTCTTTTATTTCCTTTAATCTGGAAGATTATTTCTGTTTTTATCTTTCATGAGCTTAATATTTTTGAAGAATCTATGCCACTTATTTTGCAGAATATCATTCAGTTTGGGTTTGTCTGGTTTGTCTTCATTATTCACAAGTGGTTTTTTTGTTTGTTTGGTAGGAATAACATGGAAGTGATGCTGTGTCCTTCTTGGTGCCTCCTCTCAGAGGGAGACAACATCCTATCGGAGGGTGACAACAATGACAGTTGTCCTCATTACTGACAATGTTAAATTTTACTACTTGGTTAAGATGGTGTATGTCCCTAAACAGCCAAAACAATCTTGAAAAAGAAAAAGGCGGAGGACTCACTCTTCTCAGTTACAAAGCTACAGTATCAAAACAGTGTGGTACTGGCATAAAGACAGACATATCAGCCAGTGCAGTAGAATAAAGAGCCTCAAAATAAACCCTTATATATACAGTCAAATGATTTTCCACAAAGTGCTAAGAACATTCAATGGGGAAAAGACAGTCTTTTCAACAAATGCTCTTGGAAAATTGGATAGTTACATGAAAAGAAAGAAGCTGGACCCTTCAATTTTATTATATTCAAAAATTAACTCAAAATGGATCAAAGACCAAAGGTAAGAGCTAAAACTATAAATCTCTCAGAAGAGAATATAAGAGAATCTTCATAACATTGGATCTTGGCTATGACACCAAAAGTACAAAGAACAACAAAAAGATAAATTAATACATCAAAATTTAAAAATTTTGCATAAAAGGACATAATCAACAGAGTAAAGAGGCAACCTACAGAAGAAAGGAAAATATTTCCAAATCCTCTATTTCATAATGGTTTAATATCCAGAATATATAAAGAACTCCTACAACTCAACAACAGCAACGACTAAAAAAAAAAAATTCAAAAAGACAAAGGACATGAATAGATACTTCTCTAAGATATCTGAATGGCCAATAAGCTCATGAAAAGATGTTCAATATCACTGATCATTGGGAAATGCAAATCAAAACCACAATGAAATGCCATTTTACACCCACTAGGATGGCTATCATCAAAAACAAAAAACAAAAACAAAAACCAGAAAATAACAAGTGTTGGAGAGAATGTGGAAAAACTGGAATCCTTGTGCCCTACTGGTGGGAATATAAAACAGTGCAGCTGCTATAGAGTACGATAGTTCCTCAAAAAATTAAACATGAAATTAGCATATGATACAGTGATCCTCCTTCTGGGTATATGCCCAAAAGATTTGAAAGCAGAGTCTTGAAGAGATATTTGTACACTCATGTTCATAACAGCATTATTTACAATAGCTTATACATGGAAGCAACACAAGTGTCCATTGATGGATGAATAGATAAACAAAATGTGGCCTATATATATAATTGAATATTATTCAACCTTAAAAAGAAAGGAAATTCTGATACATGCTACTACAGGGATGAACCTTGAAGACATTATGCTAAGTAAAATAAGCCAGTCACAAAAAGACAAATAATGTATGATTTCATTCATATGAAGTACCTAAAATCATCAAATTCATAAAGATAGAAAGTAGAATGGTGGTTGCCAGGGGCTGTGGGAAGTGGGGAATGGGGTTTAATTCTTTGATGGGTGCATGGTTTTACTTTGGGAAGATGAAAAGTTTCTAGAGATAGATAGTAGTGATAGTTGCACAACGGTGCGAATGTACTTAATGCCACTGAACTCTACACTTAAAATGTAAATTTTATATTAGGATTTTACCATGAAAAAGATGGCACATGCCATGTTTCTCCACTGTAAAGTAAATAAGTAATACATATCTTGTAGTTACCGTATTTGTTACTTCCTTTATTAACATCGAAAATATGATTCTCATTATCCTCATTATATTATTTGTCAATCCTCTTGTATGTAATCAGTCTCTCAAACATAGTGGTCATCTCCTAACTCTGCCCCCACCAACCATACTAGCCAAATCTTGTTCCTGCCCCCGCCGATATGCTAGTTGAACTCTTGCCTGCCGTAAAGGTGAGATGAAGGCCTTAAATTTTGGAGGATATTTTCACTCGATATAGAATTTCAAGTTGACAGATTCTCTTTTTCTTTCACCACTTTAAAAGATGGACTCTGGGAAACAAACAAGGGCTTCAGAGGGAAGAGGGGTAGGGGGATGGACTAGCCCAGTGATGAGTATTAAGGAGGGCACGGATTGCATGGAGCACTGGGAGTTATACGCAAACCATGAATCGTGGAACACTACATCAAAAACTAATGATGTACTGTATGATGACTACCATATCATAAAAAAAAAAAAATGCCATTCCATCTGGCTTCCATTGTTTCTGGTAAAAAGTCAGCCATCATTCTTACTGTTGTACTTCTAAATGTATCGCATTTTTTTCTCTGGGTGCTTTTAAGGTTTTCTCCTTATCTTCGGTTTTCAGCAGTTTGACTATGGTAACTATAATGCCCGTATAAGCCTCAAGCTCTCTTCCCCTTCCACAGAGGCCCTGGAGGTTATGCTTTTAAGATGACCACATTACAAGATAGAAAGAGCCTAGAAATCAGAGTCAGTGCTTGAAGGAGAGCCATGAAGGAAAGCTGACTGCCCCACTGAGGCTGAGATTGGTAAACAAGCAAATAACAAAAATAACAACAAATTATGTGATTTTTAAGCCACTGAGATTTCAGGGTTTATTATAACAGTATAGCCTGGCCTATCTTGGCTAATGTATTAATCAAAGCCTATAATGAGATTATTTTAACAAGTAAAAAGGAAGCTAGGTAGCATGCATATTATTGTCACCCATGAACAGTACCATGAGTATATGCTATGTATTTCGATGAAAACTCATACACATGTGCACATATACACACATATTTAAGTTGCCACTCCATTAAAGTAGATCTCAGAGATCATTTGAAAAATAACTTCCATATTTAGAAAAGATTGACTTTCTTACTTCATACCTTGAGAGTTCAAGAGGCTAATCAAGTACATGGCCAATAATACAAGTTATACTCACAAGCACTGTATTATCCATGGATTTTGTAAGAGGGGGGAACTATGTCTTCAAAGTCAGTGTCTTTAGGCCAAATATTAGAATCTAAACCAAAGCCAAATATCACATTTTAGAAAAATCAAATACTTCTAAAGAGATTATTCCACCTGCCATAGAGGTATGGAATTTGTACTTCCTACTTGATTCTCTATTCCATTTCTAGGAAATAAACACAGTTATTATTAAGGCCAATGAGAAGACTCATTTGCCAAATATCAGGCTTGAACTTGAATTCTCCCTTGATACTGAGGCTAGGTGTTAGAAAGGTACAAATTTGAGTTGGTCTTAGATGGGCTGAAAAGGGAGTTAATACTGGAAGGCCTCAAGGTTTCATGATATAAGCTGTTAGCTGTGTAACTGTGCATAACGTAGCCTCCTTGTGCCCAGTTATCTCACTTGTAAAATAATTTTTGCTGATGGTTCTGGTTCTTGTGAGAAATGTAGAACAAGCTCGTACATAAAAACCACTTAATGTTGCAAAATCATCATCAGAGTCAATATCATCATCACTCTAGTAAGGGAATTCAGATGTTAGTAGTACTGACCACAAGTTTGTCATCCACTTTGTATAAGAATGTGGAAAAAAAGAATGCAGGCAACATCATTTTGGATCTTTCTTTCCTCGAGTAAAACACGAGTATCACTATAAATGGCATACACACTTAACACCTGAGAATTGTGATAGGGGTCTTAAAAGTAGAAATCAAGGAAAACATTTCTAAACTAGGTTTCTCTAGATTTCAAAAGAAACTTTCAATTAAATTTTAGAAAAAGCAGAGCATGTCATCTTGGAAAGACACTTTTAAATTGTGAGGAAATCAGCCTTAAGCAAGCCATATACAGGTTTTTTTTTTCTCATGCTTATAAAAACTGTTTTGGAATCAACTTCTCATTCCTTTGTGTCTGCACACAATACACAATAGACAAAACACAAGGGTTATATTAACACGAATTCAGCCAATCAGACCTCAAGGTAAACGCATTATAAATTATCTTTTCATTAGTTCATCCTGGATACCCAAGTTCTTGGAAGTATGGTGGAATCACATTCATCAGAAGGTCTCAAGGGACACATAAAGCTTTCAAATATGTGAGGATTTGAATAAGGTAACCTGGCAAATAGAGCTTTGAACTTGGCAGTGAGCTTGCTCCATCTACAGCACAGATTCACAAAGTATCCTTTCCATCTCCTTTGGTTTACAGGCGGCCAACTTACATGGCCAAGTCAGCACACTAAATAAGGATGTTATTTCCAGGCTCACTGAATTTGGCATTTCAAGAGTATCTTATTTTTCCTCTTCATCAGTGAGCTAGGGTTAGAGAAATCCAAGAGTTGAAAATTTAACTATAACCTCAGGAGCTACAAAGTACAATGCTTATAAAACCACCCGATTATTTCTTCAAAAGCTTAAAACCTACGAGAAGGTTGACCTCATATGCTGCTCAGAAAACACTGAATTGACATGTTCCAGCACTACCACAAGACAGCATGCAGAGAAGGTAGCCTTAGAACCAACCAAAAATAGATGGTACCTTCTGGATCTGCTAAAATCTTTTTTTTTTTTAAGATTTATTTTAGAGAGAAAATGAGAGCAGAGGGAGGGGCAGAGAGAGAGATGGAGAGAGAGAATCCTCAAGCAGAATCCCTGCTGAGTGTGGAGCCCGACTTGGGGTTTGATTCAGGATCCTGAGATCATAACCTGAACCAAAATGAAGAGCTGGAGGCCTAAACAACTAATCTACCCAGGTGCCCCTCTCCTAAAATCTTGGTAGGCAAATTAATGTAACTAATTTTAGGTTTATTCAACTAAAATATGATGGATGTGTCAGAGCACTAGCCAAAACCTTTAGAAAGTTGGTCACAAACAAAGTTTCTTCAAGCATACAGCTACATATTTGCGCTTGGTTGTCTTACAGGATTCGAAGGCAGGCCAACAACCTGTGGAACTGGAATTTGTCCCTTAGATTAGTATTGCTTAATGCATTCATAAGGGATTTACAAAGCCATGGAATTGTCCATTTTATAAAGCTGGAATGCTGTTGGCTTAAGCATTATTTGGGACTTTTTTAAAAAAATCATTAAACAACCTGTTTTTAGTTTATTGTTTTTTCTTGAAAAAATCTAATTAGGAAAAAGTAGATCTCATATTTCTGTTGCATTGAAAGGTTTGAGCTTCATGATTAATAGTATTGGCAGCAAATAGAGTAAACAGTCCTCCTTAAATGTATTTTGATTAAATACATTTAGAGTTCCACTTAAGATGCATTTTGCCATGTTCAATATGGTGCTAGACATGGGTGGAAAAACAACAGATATTTTTCCAAGCAGGAGGCATGAGATTGCTAAAATCCTCAGCCTCCACCGCAACATTAATTAGTGTGTTTCACCAACCAAGGCTGTAAGATTTGTAAATGAAATTCTAGAAGGGGCATCAAGCTAGAACAGGATATGGAAGCCAAATGGAAAACATGAACCAATAAAAGAAAAAAGCTAAACTAGCTAGAAGTCTTAGTTTAGTCTTTGAAGTCAGTTCAAGTCTTGCATGCTTTAATTCTGATGTAATCTTAAAATGGTGGGTACAAAAAAGAACTCAGAAACAGCTTTTGTAACTTTTGGACCAACTGCACATGAATCAGTTTGTTGATGGCTATAATGATTACACAGTGGTCTTTGCTGAATTACATCTGAATTAAAACAGTCATTCTCCTAAGGCTGAAATATAATGAATACTTATGAACAAGAACAGCCATCCTCCAAATGCATTCACCACCCCCCACATGCACACTTACAAAAACTTGTACACAGTATGTTACATTTTGTTGATATATCACATTATTAGTCTTAACAGCATAAGCTTTTGCACGCCAGCACATTCTTCCTGTATGACAATGTGTTTGTTCCTTCTTTGTCCTGTCATTTGTCTCATTTCACATTCTAGTTAATGAGATGATTGCTTTTCTGTGTGCAAGAATATTTTTCTGAGAAGATATAATTCTCTTGATTTGAAAAAAAAATATATTTCTGGCAGGTTAAGAACTTCAAACACATATGGCATAGAGGACCATGCCCATAAAAATCTTAATGGACAAAAAAATTCTTCAATTAGAATCACAATCCATTAAGTGTATTCTTCTTGTCTGCTGACAAGACTTAAAAATGAATAGCACACAAAACAAAAAAAACACATACTGATCTTTTTGTAACATCCATTTAAAATTCTTAGATGGAAAAAGTGTTATCACTATATTATAGTTTTTCATAATTATTGCTATTTTTTATTCTTTGAAAGAAATTTAAGCTATTTTCTTCTGATGATTAATGGAAAAGTTTAGTTCATATATGTTAATTTGGCTTAAAAAGAAGGGTACGTAAAAGATAAACAGATTTGATTAAAAATATACGTGATCGCAGTACTCATGATGAGAATAGAATAGGTGTGTTTAATTTATTTATAGAATGTAGATGTGAATAATTAACAAATAAGGGCACCTAAGAACCACAATTATACAGGAATACGGTGTGCCACATATGCAAGTGCAGAGTGACGTGATGGCAGTGCTATTCTATTTAGACGGTAGAAAATAGCCCACAAGAATGAGAAGAAAGCCATAACCATGATTTTCTGGTAGGCAATTACAAAAATTCAGCCTCACTAAATTATTGAGTACCTAATAAGTGCTGAGAATATGCATATGACATGTAAACAAAAAGTGTAACACAGTAAGTACTACAGAAAACTATGTACAAGATACACAAGACAAAAAAGGAAAAAGATCAACTCAGTTGAGTTGTGTGTGTGGGGTAGACAGGGTCAGAGAAAGTTTAAGGAGGAGAGAATGTTTGAATTGGGCTTTTGAAAAATGAGTAGGCCTATGACCCAGCAATTGCACTACCAGATATTTATGCAAAGGATACAAAAATAGTGATTCGAAGGGACACCTGCACCCCAATGTTTATAGCAACAGTGTCCACAAGAGCCAAAATATGGAAAGGGCCCTGATGTCCATTGACAGATGAATGGATAGAGAAGATGAGGTATATATATAATGAAATATTATTCAGCCATGAAAAAGAATGAAATCTTGCCATTTGCAAGATGGATGGAACTAGAGGGTTTATGCTAAGCAAAATAAGTCAGCCAGAGGAAGACAAATGCCATATGATTTCACTCATATGTGTAATTTAAGAAACAAAACAGATGAACATAGGGGAAGGGAAGGAAAAATGAAATAACATAAAAACAGAGAGGGAGGCAAACCATAAAAGACTCTCAACTATAGGGAGCAAACAGGGTTGCTGGAGGGGAAGTGGGTGGGGAGATGGGGTAAGTGGGTGATGGACATTAAGGAGGACACTTGATGTAGTGAACACTGGGTGTTATAAGCAACTGATGAATCACTAAATTCTGCCCCTGGAACTAATAATACACTATATGTTAACTAAATTGAATTTAAATAAAAATTTTTTTAAAAATGAGTAGGGTTCTGCAGGTGGAAGAGGGAAGGTATTCTCAGGCAGACGGAACATAAGTTATAAGTGATGTATTCAGTGGTTTTCAAAGTGTGGTCTGTACATTTCTCTTTCAGGGGATCCATGAAGTCAAACACATTTTCGTAATAATACTAAGGTGTTATGTGCCTTTTCACTGTGTTTATATTTACACTGAAGATGCTAATGCAACAGTGGGTGAACTGCTGACCCCTTTCTATGTATCAGGGAGGTAGCACCAAAATGATGACATGTTTTCACTTTTAAAGAAAAAATAAGTTTCACTTAAGAATATCCAGAAGTGGGCACCTGGGTAGCTCAGACAGTTAAGCAGCCAACTCTTGATTTTGGCTCAGGTCATGATCTCAGGGTGGTGAGATGGAGCCCGCATCAGACTCTGTGCTCAGCAGGAAGTCTGCCTGAGATTCTCTCCTTCTTCCCCTGCCCCTCCCCCTGGGTGTGTGCTCTTTCTCTAAAATAAACAAAGAGGGGCGCCTGGGTGGCACAGCGGTTGAGCGTCTGCCTTCGGCTCAGGGCATGATCCCGGCGTTACGGGATCGAGCCCCGCATCAGGCTCCTCCGCTATGAGCCTGCTTCTTCCTCTCCCACTCCCCCTGCTTGTGTTCCCTCTCTCGCTGGCTGTCTCTATCTCTGTCAAATTAATAAATAAAAAAAAATCTTAAAATAAAATAAAATAAACAAATAAATCTTGAAGAAAAAAAAAAGAATATCCAAAAGCATTAACTTCACTAAATGTTGACCCTCCAGTACACATCTTTTTGATATTCTAATTGACGAAATAGGGAGATAAAGAAACAGAAAGCATGCCTGCTGCATACCAAAGTATAAAGGTTATTTCCAGAAAAAGCACTTGTGCAGTTGTTTGAGTTGCCAGCTGACCTAGCCATTTTTTTCATAGAACACCATTTTCATTTGAAAGGACTAACATACAAATTATAGTTATTTGGCAGCTGTCTTCTTAAACATGTACAAAGTGAGACTGTTACTTCAAGGAAAACAACAGGCAGTATTTTTTTCTGATAATAAAATACAAGCTTATAAATGAAAATCAGAATTCTCAAAAACTTATTATCTACCATTGTGAGTTTCATAGCTTCCCAATACTTAAAGATTTTTCTGATGAGATTAGGGATTTTTGGTATTGTATAATAAAATGTCAACATTTGGGTCATCTGCATAACTCAGTGAACTATTTTTTTTTTCAAAAGACCAGTGCATGAAGTTACCAAATTATACATGGATAAAAGATCCATTCAAAGAGCAACATAGACCAATGGATTTTCATGTACCCAAATATTGAAAGTATTAATACTGTTTCAGATTCCATATGGCAACTAACCTTTAAAAATCTACCAGTTTTTCAAGTGTTGGTGTAGTATAAAATATACCCATATTTATCTGAGAAGGCTATTAAAATACTTCTCCCTTTTCCAAATCCATATTTGTGTCAGGCCAGATTTTCTTTAAATAGTTTGACCAAAACAACATAAAATATCAGATGGAAAAGAAAAGCATCTTAAGAATTCAACCATCTTTTATTAAGTCAGACATTGAAGAGACTTGCAAAAATGTAAAAAAATGACACTCTTTCCCCTAAATTGTATTGTTTCAAAGGTGCAGTTTTTAAAAATAAAAATGTGTAATTGATGCTAACATTATTTAATAAATCTAAATAAAAGATTTAATAAATCTTTTTTGAAAGTTTTGTTTTAATTTATAATTCAGTAAATATCAATAGACATAAACCACATAAGCAAAAGATCTTTGGGGTCCTTAATATTTTTAGGAGTATAAAAGTGCCTTGAGACCAAAAATGTGGAGATTCTCTAGTTTTATTGCATGCAAGGAGAGATGATAAGCTGATAAGGTGTGTAAGATAATAGAGGGGCATGTATTTGATGCTAAGGCCTATGGTCCTTTTCCTAGAGGAAAGGGAATCATCTTAATAGCCTTTTGATGATACCAGCAAACACTTTAAATACAAATGAAAAATAAAGATACACGTGCATACATTTCTTTGGTGTGTTCAATTGAGTAATGCAGTAATTTTTTTGTACATTGCTTTATGGAGGTATAATTTACATACCATAATACTCACTCATTTTAAGATTCAATGATTTCTTAGTAGTTCTATTGAGTATTGCAATCATCACCACAGTCCAGTTTTAGAACATTTCCATCTCCCTAGAGAGATCCCTTATGCTCATTTATGTACAGTCAATCCCTGTTTCCATCCTTAGCCCCAACCAACCACTAATCTAATTTCTGCCTCTACAGATTTTCCTTTTCTGGAAATTTCACATAAATGGAATCATTTAATACATGGTATTGGTCTGTCTTCTTTCGCTTACATAATGTTTTTGAGGTTCATGTATGTTGTAGCATGTATCAGTAGTTTGTTCTTTTTTTATTGCTGGATAGTATTCCATTGTATACATAGACAACATTTCATTTATCTGTTCCCTGGTTGATTGAATATTTTGTAATTATTCACATTTTAGCTATTATGAATAATGCTATGAATGTAAGCATGCAAATTTTTGCATAGAAATATTTTTGTGTTTCTTGGGTAGATTCCTAGGAGTTGAATTCCTAAGGAGTATAGTAAATATATGTTCAACTTTTTAAGGAACTGCCAAATTTCTTCAAAGTGCCAGTTACATTTTTACCAGCAATGTATGAGTTTCTCCATATCCTTTTCTTTTTTCTTTTTTTTTAAATGATTTTTTATTATATTATGTTAGTCTCTATACAGTACATCCCTGGCTTCCGATGTAAAGCTCGATGATTCATTAGTTGCGTGTAACACCCAGTGCACCATGCAATACGTGCCCTCCTTACTACCCATCACCAGTCTATCCCATTCCGCCCCCTCTCCTCTGAGGCCCCCAGTTTGTTTCTCATAGTCCATAGTCTCTCATGTTTCATTCCCCCTTCTGATTACCCCCCCTTTCTTTATCCCTTTCTTTCCCTACCAATCTTCCTAGTTCTTATGTTCCATAGATGAGAGAAATCATATGATAATTGTCTTTCTCTGCTTGACTTATTTCACTTAGCATTATCTGCTCCAGTGCCGTCCATGTTGCAGCAAATGTTGAGAATTCGTTCTTTCTGATAGCTGAGTAATATTCCATTGTATATATGGACCACAGCTTCTTAATCCAGTCATCTGTTGAAGGGCATCTCGGCTCCTTCCANACCAAGACTGAAACAGGAAGAAATAGATTTCTTAAATAGGCCAATTAACTATGAAGAAATTGAGTCAGTGATAAACAACCTTCCAAATAATAAAACTCCAGGCCCAGACGGTTTTCCTGGGGAATTCTACCAAACATTCAAAGAAGAAATAATACCTATTCTCCTAAAGCTATTTCAAAAAATAGAAACAGAAGGAAAGCTACCAAACTCATTCTATGAGGCCAATATTACTTTGATCCCCAAACCAGGCAAGGACCCCCTCAAAAAGGAGAATTACAGACCGATTTCCCTAATGAATATGGATGCCAAAATCCTCAACAAGATCCTTGCTAATAGAATCCAACAGTACATTAAAAGGATTATCCATCATGACCAAGTGGGATTCATACCTGGGATGCAAGCGTGGTTCAACATTCTCAAATCGATCAGCGTGATACATCATATCAACAAGAAAAGACTCAGGAACCATATGATCCTCTCAATTGATGCAGAAAAAGCATTTGACAAAATACAGCATCCTTTCCTGATTAAAACCCTTCAGAGTGTAGGGATAGAGGGCATATTTCTCAATCTCATAAAAGCCATCTATGAAAAGCCTCCATATCCTTTTCAACACTTGTTAATGTCTTTTTGGTTATAGCTATCCCGGTGAGTGTGACTTGGTATCTCATTGTGGTTTTCATTTACATTTCCTTAATGACTAATGATGCTGAATACCTTTCCATGTGGTTATTGGTGAATCACATATTTTCCTCTGTGAAATGTTTATTCCAATACTTGCTGATTTCAAAACTGGGTTGTCTTCTCATTATTGAATTGTAAGAATTCTTTCTATATTCTAGACATAAGTCCTTTGCCAGATATATGATCTGCAAATATTTTCTTCCAATCTTTGCTTTATCTTTTCATTTTCCTAATGGGATCTTTTTGAAGTATAAAAGTTCTACAATTTGAAGTGCTATTTATTTTTTTCATTTATGGATCTATTACGTAGCTGATTTAATATTGAGGAATTCTTTGTTTAACTCAAGGTCTTGAAGATTTTTCTCTGTTTTCCTTCAAAAGTTTCAGTTTTATTACTTACATTTAGGTCTATGATCAACTTGGAGAAAAATTTTGCATATGGCATGAGATAATTTCTCACTTGGAATCTTCATTGAAAATTAATGAATGATAAATATAAGGATTTATTTCTGGACTCTCAATTCTGGTGCCAGTACCACACTGACTTGATGATTGTAGCTGTAGAGTACATCTTGAAACTGGAAAGTGTAAGTCCTCTAACTTTGCTCTTATTAAATTCATTTTGACATGGATACTTTGAATTTCCATATAAATTTTAGGATCAGCTTGTCAATTTCTATAAAAACATCTGAAGAATTTTGATAGGGATTATGTTGAATATTGATAAATTCCAGGAGAATTGGCATCTTGACAATATTGAGTCTCCATTCCATGAACATGTAATGCATCTTCATTTATTTAGTTAGTTTCAAGTTTTATTTAAATTCTAGTTAGTTAACATATAGGGTAATATTGGTTTCAGGCATAGAATTTAGTTATTTATCACTTATATATAACACCCAGTACTCATCACAAGAAGTGCCCTCCTTAATACCCATCACCCATTTAGTTCATCCCTCACCCACCTCCCCTTTAGCAACCTTAAGTCTGTTCTCTATACTTAATAGTCTCTTTTGGGTTGCCTCCCACTTTTTTTTCTTCCTTCCCCTATGTTCATCTGTTTTGTTTCTTAAATTCCATGAGGGAAATAATACCATATTTGTCTTTCTCTGACTTATTTTGCTTAGCATAATAAGCTCTATTCACATCATTGCAAATGGCAAGATTTCATTCTTTTTGATGTCTGAGTAATATTCCACCACAGTATATATACCACATCTTCTTTACCCATTCATCAGTCAATGAACATTTGGCCTTTTTTCCATAATTTGGCTATTGTTGATATGTTGCTATAAACATTGGGGTGCATGTGCCCCTTTGAATCAGTATTTTTGTATCCTTTGGGTAAATACCTAGTAGTGCAATTGCTGGGTCAAAGGGTAGTTCTATTTTTAACTTGTTGAGTAAGCTCCATACAGTTCTCTAGAGAGAAGACTGCACCAGTTTGCATTCCTACCAACAGGGTAAGAGGGTTCCCATTCCTCCACATCCTCACCAACATCTGTTGTTTTCCTGTGTTGTTAATTTTAACCATTCTGACAGATGTGAGGTGATATCTCATTGTAGTTGTCATTTGTATTTCCCTGATGTTGAGCATCTTTTCATGTATATGTTGGCCATTTGTATGTCTTCTTTGGAAAAATGTCTATTCATGTCTTCTGCCCATTTCTTAACTGGATTGTATTTTGGGTGTTCAGTTTGATAAGTTCTTTGTAGATTTTGGATACTAACCCTTTTTCAGATATGTCATTTGCATATATCTTCTCCCATTTCGTAGGCTGCCTTTCAGTCTTATTGATTGTTTCCTTCACTGTGAAGAAGCTTTTTATCTTGATGAAGTCCTAATAGTTCATTTTTGCTTTTGTTTCCCTTGCCTCTGGAGATATGTCTAGTAAGAAGTTGCTATGGCTGATGTTCAAAGAGGTTGTTATCTGTGTTCTCCTCTAGTATTTTGATGGTTTCCTATCTCACATCTTGGTCGTTAATTCATTTTGAATTTATTTTTGTGTATAGAGTAAGATAGTGGTCCACTTTAATTCTTCCGCATGTTGCTGCCGTTTTCCCAACACCATTTGTTGAAGAGGCTGTCTTTTTTCCATTGGGTATTCTTTCTTGCTTTATCAAAGATTAGTTGACCATAGAGCCGTGGGTCCATTTCTGAGTTTTCTATTCTGTTCTGTTTATCTATGTGTCTGTTTTTGTGCCAGTACTATACTGTCTTGATGACTACAGATTTGTAATATCTTGAAGTCTGGAATTGTGATGCCTCCAGCTTTGCTTTTCTTTCTCAGGATTGCTTTGGCTATTCAGGGTCTTCTGTGGTTCCATACAAATGTTAAGTTTGTTTGTTCCAGCTCTGTGAGAAATGCTGGCAGTATTTTGATAGGGATTGCATTAAGCATATAGATTGCTTGAGTAGTTGAGACATTTTAACAATATTTGTTCTTCCAATCCATGAGCATGGAATGTTTTTCCATTTCTTTGTGTCATCTTCAATTTATTTCGTAAGTGTTCTATAGTTTTCAGAGTACAGATCATCTACCTCTTTGTTTAGGTTTATTCCCAGGCATCTTATAGTTTTTGGTGCAACTGTAAATTGGATCAATTCCTTGATTTCTCTTTGATTTCTCTTTCTGCAACTTCATTATTGGTGTATAGAAATGCAACAGATTTCTGTACATTGAATTTGTATCCTGTGACTTTGCTGAATTTTTGTGTCAGTTCTAGCAATATTTTGGTGGAGTCTTTTGGGTTTTCTACATAGAATATGATGTCATTTGCAAATAGTGAAAGTTAGACTTCTTCCTTGCTGATTTAGATGCTTTTATGTCCTTTTGTTTGTCTGATTGCTGAGGCTAGGACTTCAAGTAATATGCTAAATAACAATGGTGAAAGTGGACATCCCTGTCTTGTTCCTGAATATAGAGGAAAAACTCTGTTTTTCCCCATTGAGGAGGATATTACCTGTGGGTCTTTTATGTAAGGGCTTTCTGATGTTGAGGCGCATTCCCTCTAGCCCACTTTGTTGAGGGTTTTTATCAAGAATGATTGCTGTAGTTTGTCAAATGCTTTTTCTGCATTTATTGAGAGGACCATATGGTTCTTATCCTTTCTTTCATTAATGTGGTGTATCATTTTGATTGATTTGTAAATATTAAACCACCCTTGAAGCCCAGGAATAAATCCCACTTGATCATGGTGAATAATTTCTTAATATACTGTTGGATTTGACTTGCTAGTATCTTGTTGAAAATTTTTGCATCCATGTTCATCAGGGATATTGGCCTGTATTTATCCTTTTTAGTGGGATTTTTAGTTTTGAATTCAAAGTAATGCTGGCCTCATAGGAGAGTTGAAAGTTTTCCTTCCATTTCTATTTCTTGGAACAGTTTGAGAAGAATAGATATAAACTCTTCTTTCAATGTTTGGTAGAATTCTCTTGTTAAGCCATCTGGCCCTGGACTTTTAATTGTTGGGAGATTTTTGATTACCGATTCAGTTTCTTTTCTTGTTATGGGTTTGTTCAAATTTTCTATTTCTTCCTGTTTCAGTGTTGGTAGTTTATATGTTTCTAGGAATTTGTCCATTTTTTCCAGATTGCCCAATTTGTTGGTATATCACTTTTCATAATATTCTCTTACAATTATTTGTATTTCTGCAGTGTTGGTTGTGATCTCTCCTCTCACTCTCGTGATTTTATTTATTTGGGTCCTTTCTCT
Organism: Ailuropoda melanoleuca; assembly: GCF_002007445.2. Classification (NCBI taxonomy): domain Eukaryota; kingdom Metazoa; phylum Chordata; class Mammalia; order Carnivora; family Ursidae; genus Ailuropoda; species Ailuropoda melanoleuca. The sequence continues at coordinate 67,620,682 of NC_048226.1, forward strand.
TTTCTTTTTGATAAGTCTGGCTAGGGTTTTATCAATTTTATTAATTCTTTCAAAGAACTAGCTTTTAGTTTCATTGATCTGTTCTACTGGGGTTTTTTGTTTCCATATAACTTATTTCTGCTCTAATCTTTATTATTTCCCTCCTTCTGCTGGCTTTAGAGTTTATTTGCTGTCCCTTTTCTAATTACTTTAGGTGTAAGGTTAGGTTGTGTATTTGAGTCTTCTTGCTTCTTGAAGTAGGCCTGTATTACAATATACTTCCCTCTTAGAACTGCCTTTGCTACATTCCAGAAGTTTTGGACTATCATGTTTTCATTTTCATTTGCTTCCATGTATGTTTTATTTCTTCTTTAATTTCCCAGTGAACCCATTCATTCTTTAATAGGGTGTTGTTTAACCTCCATGTATTTGTGGTTTTTCCAAATTTTTTCTTCTGCTTGACTTTGAGTTTCATTGCATTATGGTCTGAAAATAAGCCTGATATGAGCTCAATCTTTTTGTATTGGTTGAGGCCTGGTTTGTGACTCAGTATGTGATCTATTCTGGAAAATGTTCCATGTGCACTTAAAAAGAATGTGTATTCTGCTGCTTTAGGATGAAATGTTCTGAATATGTGTGTTAAGTCCATTTGGTCCAGTGTGTCATTCAAAGCCATTGTTTCCCTGTTGGTTTTCTGCTTAGATGATCTGTCCATTGCTGTGAGTGGGATGTTAAAGGCTCCTACTATTATTGTATTATTATCAATGAGTTTCTTTATCTTTTTCATTGATTGATTTATATATTGGTTGCTCCCAAGTTGGGGGCATAAAAACTAAAAAATTCGTAGATCTTCTTGTTGGATAGACCCCTTTATTATGATATGGTGCCCTTCTTCATCTCGTTACCATCTTTGGTTTAAAATCTAGTTTGTCTGATATAAGTATGGCTAATCTGGCTTTTTTTAAAATGTCCATTAGCATGATAGATGATTCTTCATTCCCTCACTTTCAACCTGCAGGTGTCTTTAGGTGCCTGAGTCTCTTACTCAGGCAGCATATGGATAGGTCTTGTTTTTTATCCATTTTGATACTCTATGTCTTTTGCTGGAGTATTCAGTGCATTTACATTCAGAGTGATTATTGATAGACATAATTTTAGTGTCATTGTAGTATCTGTTAAGTCATTGTTTCTGGAGATTTTCTCTGTTCCTTCCTAGTTTTAGTTGCTTTTGGTCTTTCTTTCCCACTTAAAGAGTTCCCTTAAATATTTCTTGCAGGTCTGGTTTAATAGTCACAAACTCCTTTAGTTTTTGTTTTTCTGGGAAATTCTTTATCTCTGCTTCTACTCTGAATGATAGCCTTGCGGATAAAATATTCTTGGCTGCATATTTTTCCCATTCAGCACATTGACTCTATCATGCCACTTTTTTCTGGCCTGCCAGATTTGTGTGGAGAGGTCTGTTGCTAACCCTATTTGTGTTCCCTTGTAAGTTAAGGATTTCTTTTCCTTTGCTGCTTTTAGGATTTTTTCCTGATCTATGTATTTTGCAAATTTTACTACAGTATATCTTGGTGTTGGCCTGCTTTTGTTGATCTTGATGGGAGTCCTTTGTGCCTTCTGGATTTGGATGTCTGTTTCTTTCCCCAGATTAGGGAAGTTTTCAGCAATTATTTGCTCAAATAGACCTGTCCATTTCCCCCTCTCTTCTTCTTCTGGGACTTCTATGATATGAATGTTATTACGCTTTATGGAGTCACTGAGTTCCCTAAGCCTACCTTTGTGATCCAATATTTTTCTTCCTCTCTTCAGCTTCATTATTTTCCATAATTTTTCTTCTATGACACTTACTTGTTCATGGTGTTACTGTGAATAAAATGTGCTTGGTGTGACTGTTTTGGTTTCTTTATCACTAGTACAGGAAGATACAATTGATTTTGTATATTGATCATGAATTCTGCAACCTTGCTGAACTGTGCATTGCTTCTAGTTTTTGTGGATTCCTTAGAATGTTCTACATAGAATCATGCCATCTGCAAATAAAGACAGTTTTACTTTTTCCTTTCTAATCCGAATACATTTTCTTTTTCTTGCCTTATTGTAATAGCTAGACTCTCTACTACAATGATAAAAAGAAGTGACAAGAATGAATGTCCTTGCCTTGGTTCCAATCTTAGGAGGAAAAGTTTTAGTCTTTTACTATTAAGTATAATGTTAGCTATAGGTTTTTTGTAGATAATCTTTACTAGTTTCCCTTTTGTTCCCAATTTATTGAGAGTTTTTAATAAAACAGGTGTTGGGTTTTGTCAACTGCTTCTTTTGAAATGATCAGGTGGTTTTATCCTTTTTTAATAGAGTATATTACACTAAATGATTTTTGGATTTTGAACCAAAATTTGGTTATCTCTAATTTGCATTTGACATCCTCAGATATGTAGATTAGTGTTTTCCATTATTTTGGGGGATTTTTTTGGCTACTATTATTTATTTATTTATTTATTTATTTATTTATTTATTTATTTATTTATTTTTTACTGTACCTTTCTCTCCTTTCTTTCTGTGGCTCCCTTAATGCATATGTTGTGAGCTTGATGGTGTTCCATCATTTCTTGGGGCTCATTTATTTCAATTCTTTCTGTTCTTCAGATCAGCTAATGTCTATTAATCTAGCTCCAAGTTCCTGATTCTTTCTTCTGCCCACTCAGACCTGCTGTTAAACTTCCTGGTAAATTTTTAAAATTTCAGGTATTGTACTTTTCATCCACAGAATTTCCATTTGTTTAAAAAAATTTTAATTGATATTCTCTATTTAATTACTGTCAACATTCTTTAATTATTTAAAGTTTCCCTTGTTTATATAAGCATGTTTATAATATCTGATTTGAAGTCTTTGTCTACAAGGTCTAATGCATGGGTCCCCACACAGTTTCTATTGACCACTTTTCTTGCTGTGTATGGGTTATACTTCCCTATTTCTTTACATGTCTTTAATTATTTTGTTGTTGAAAATTTGACATTTTAGGTAATATATGGTAGCATCTCTGGATTCTGGATTCACCACCTATCCTGGGGGTGTTGTTACTTTTGTTTGTTTAGTGACTTGCCTGGACTAATTCTATAAAGGAGATTCCTCTATAGTGTGCAGCTGCTTATGTCTCTGTTATTTTAAAAAATATATTTTTGTTTTTGCTTTTAAGCCATCTTTCTAGGAATCACATATGGATTAGTACAATTTAATGATTAGCCAATAATTGGTCAGAAGTTGCACTTAAAAAACTTGGAGCTAGTAAGGCTTTTCTTTTTGCTGATGCTTTAATGTATAGTTTAGGGACTGCATTCAAAGCTTATGCAGTCTGTAAGCTCCAATTTTTACTTTCTGAGTAAATAGGCCTCATGTTAATTAAACAAACTATGAATAGACAGTTAGGGTTCTCTCTGATTTCCGTTGAACATGTGTGTAGCCTTGAGCAAGCCTACTAGCTTCCAAACAACTAGGGATATGTAAAAGATTTCCAATGACCACTATGCCTCCCTCATCCCAGATAGCTGTTATATTTCTAGCTGGTCTGTTGGTATGTCGCTTGCCCCAACCAATGGGCAGGACCTCCTGGCCTTCCTGGATGTTTGCTATTGTTTCTGGATTGTCCTACTATTTTGAAAAAACTCTTGGGAATGAGTTGTTCCATGTTCCAAAAATCAAGTCAGCCCCCTCTCACAGCAAGGCTGCTGGTCCTTATGGCCTACTCCATCCTGGTAGAACTACTACAATCATGGAACAGGATGGAGGGAAAGAAAACAATCCTAAACCAAGCCCTGAAAGTTAGGGCATCCCTGAAAGTTAGTCCAGTAGTTTTTCTTGGATAAACACTACTTGTTGTATATCTTTTTTCAATTTCTAGAATTCCCAAGTGGTTGTTTTGAACATGTTGTCTAGTTTTATTGCTTCTTTTTGGTGAGATGATTTGCTGAGCTTCTAACTTAGCCATTCTAGAAGTCCCACCATATTTAGCAATTCAGTCGTTTTTTTAAAGTTGCTGAAGGCACCAAATTTGATATGTCAAAACGAAGTAATTTTTTATAAACCTCTTTCTAAAAACCCCACAGATATGATAATAAAGAAGCCCAGTGAAAACAAGTGTTTAGAGTTAAGATGGCGGAGGAGTAGGGGACCCCTTTTTCAGCCGGTCCCCTGAGTTGAGCTGGATAGGTACCAGACCAGCAGGAACATCCACGGAATCAGCCTGAGACGCAGGAAGATACATCTGGATCTCTACAAATGAACATCTCCAGCGCTGAGTATCGAGGTATGAAGCGGGGAGCCGTGAAACCGCCACAGATATTGGAAGATAAACAGAAGGGGGAGGGAGCTGCCATGTCAGGGCGCCGGGAAGCGGTAGCCACCTGCACGGGGGAGCGGACAGACCGCGGACCCGCACGCTTGAGACAGCAGACTTAGAACGGGAGCTCCGGGAGCGCACGCGGGATGGCTGGCGGTTGGCGGGCCACCTACACGGGGGAGCAGGCGGACTCGTGGATGGCACCCGCGAGACAGCAGACTGAGAACGGGAGCTCCGGGAGCGCGTGCGGGGCGGCTGGCGGCTGGCGGGCCACCTGCACCGGGGAGCAGGCGGACTGCGGACCAGTACCCTGGAAACAGCAGACTGAGTCCGTGAGCTGGGAGCATGCACCACCAAGCATCTCACGGAGCTCTGGAGCTCCGGTGTGCTCACTGGATCCAGGCAGAGACCGGGAGCTCTGGGAGCGTGCATGGGGCGGCTGTAGGGCCGCCTGCACAGGGGAGCAGGCAGACTCGCGGTCAGCACCCGCAAGACACCAGACTGAGACCAGGAGCTCCGGGAGCCCACGCGGGGCGGCTGGCGACTGGCAGCTGGCAGGGTTGGAAACACAAAGGACAGAGACACGCCAGCCCTGGAAGTGAGGGCTGGGACGCCGGGTGTGGGGCGCACAGCCCGGGNGGGATGCTGCAGGGTTGAGCAGCACCAACAGAAACAGAGTTAAAGTGGCCAGAACATCAGTGGAGAATGATCCGTGATCCCTCTGTTCTGAAACAGAGGCTAGGATACGGCCACTGCTGCTCTGACTCTCAGAAGAGGCATAGCAAACCGCCAGGGAAAGCCGCCAGAGAACAAAAGCCCGGAAATACCGGCTCACAGGGTGCCCATCCCCATCCCCCCTCGCAGGGGACACGGAGACTCTACCCAAACAGGGTTTTCTGAGTACCGGCAGGCAGGCCCCTCCCCCAGAAGGCAGGCTGAAAAATCAAGAAGCCCACAACCCGGAGCACCTGAGTGGCACAGTCACCAAGCACCTGTCTTCAGATTAGGGCGTGATCACAACGTTCCGGAAAGGAGTCCCTCATCGGGCTTCTCCGCTGGGAGCCTGCTTCTTCCTCTCTCACTCCCC